>NC_088345.1:13652500-13958750 GCF_036884655.1 Musa acuminata AAA Group
TAATATTGAGGAGATTCAGGTTAATTCTCCCGTATCATCTCCTAATTGAGAAATTATTGTTTCTCAAATTAATGAGAGGATTAATGTTGATGTCACCATTGATGATCATGTAGAGCAATCACAATTGGTAGCTTTGAGAAGATCTGAAAGGAAAAGGAAATATGTCATTTCTAATGATTATGTAGTATATCTATTGAATCTCGGATTTTGATGATGAAATCAATTGATGAGTTTGTGAACTAATCTATGTTTTGAGTAACGCAGGATTAGCTTTGATCAAGGAGAGGCAATTTGATTAAAGCAGGAGGAATCGAACATTGGGCTAGAGTGAACATGTCAGAAGATTGGACGTTGAGGATCGGTCGACGTGTCGGTAGAAGGCTCGTGCCATGAATTTGGGCATCATCCCGAAGGATCGGATATTGCGCCAAGGAGATCGAAAGTTACAGGAGTTAATATGTCGATTATGCAATACATCGAAGGAGAGGACGATACGCCGAACAAAGGATTCATGCTTTATAATCATTTGTCTAAGATCGAAGTAGTTGAGGGGGTTAATTGAATTAGATTTTAGTGTAATCATGCTAAATCAATTAGGGGCCAATTGGGCCTTAATTAAGGCTAATTTCATTGGGAGGCCCATTCAGTGACCCAAAAGTTGGGTCAAGCAATGACACCGTTAGAACAGGCGGTGGAACCGCTTGTGAGTTAGAAAACTCAAAACTCAGTCTCCGAGGCTGTCAGGTGGTAGTACCACATAGTGATAGTTTATTAGGTGGTGGTACTACCTAGTGTCAGGCTACAAGCGGTTGTACCGCCTAGTGTAGGCGGTGGTATCGCCCATACCTTGAAATATCAGGGATTTAAATTTTGGCTCCAAGTTTTGAAGTCATTCGGTCTATAAATACCCCAACTATTCCTGCATGGAGTAGCAAGAAAGTGAACAAAAACTCCATATTTCTAGAGTTGAAAACCCTTGTAAAGTGTAGAGTCTCTCCTAAAGTTTAGAGATCATTCTAAGGGAGAGTGTGAGGGAAACTTTGTAAAAAGGGGGTATAAAGGTTCTCTCCTGAACCTGTAAAAAGGAGAATCGAGTTATAAGGGTAGTTGATCTTCGCCCATTGAAAGAAGATAGTTAGTAGTGTTAGGATCGAGAGCACTAAGAGGGGGGGGGGGTGAATTAGTGCAGCGGAAATCTTACAGCAATTTAAAAGCTAAAGCTGCGTTCGTCCGATAAAAAATGATTTCGATATAAAAGCAGAATCACAGTGCAGTTTGCGTCTAAGCGCAGTTTTGCGTCTAAGCGCAGTTTGCGTCTAAACACAGTTTGTGTCTAAGCGCAGTTTGCGTCTAAGCGCAGTTTGCGTCTAAACTCAGTTTTACGTCCAAACGCAGTTTTACGTCAAAACGCAGTTTTACGTCTAAACGCAGTTTTACGTCTAAACGCAGTTTTGCGTCTAAACGCAGTTTTACGTCTAAACGCAGTTTTACATCTAAACGCAGTTTTACGTCTAAACGCAGTTTTGCGTCTAAACGCAGTTTTACGTCTAAACGTAATTTTACGTCTAAATGTAGTTTTGCGTCTAAAAGCAGTTTTGAACCTTGAAAAGTGTTTTACGTAGAAAGCAATTTGCAGTTATAAATGGAATCCGAATGTAAGCGTAAACTGCAGTGTGAAGATCGTACGAAAACACGATTTACGTTTGAATGCAGATTCTGAAAGATCAGAGCTTAGAAACTCGTTCGTAAAGGCGCAGAGGGCAGTAGCAATGTAGGAGGTTTGCAGTAATGATAAAGTGCTCAAGGTAAAAGCAAACCAGAGATTTAGAGTGGTTCGGTCAGTCTTGACCTACTCCACTTTTGGCTTCCTCCTCCGACGAGGTCACCGACGTCAACTAGCTGCCTTCCTTCAATGGGCGAAGGCTAACTGCCCTTTTACAGTTTCTCTCCTTTTGACAGGCTTAGGAGACAACCTTTACAGATCCTTTCTCTCCTCTCTTTACAACTCAATACTTAAAGAACAGAAGGAGGAGAACTTTAGGACTTTACACAAATTTGAGCTCTTAGAATCACTGAAAAGATCAAGAATTCGGTGTGGATCTGTATCTTTTCAGTGCTGAATGGGTGGGGTATTTATAGGCCCCAACCCAATTCAAAATTCGAGCTCAAAAACCATCAAATCCCGGAATTCCGGGATCAGGCGGTTGCACCTCTTGACTGGAGAGGTTGCACTGCCTGGCAGAGCTCGAAGACTGAGCTCAGGCGGATGCACCTCTCTGTCAGGGGTGGTTGCACCTTCCTGCCAGAGCTCGAAGACCGAGCTCAGGCGATGCATCACCTGTCCAAAGAGGTTGCACCTCTCTGCCAGAGCTCGAAGACCGAGCTCGGTGGTTGCACCTCTTGGCAGAGCTCGGAACTTGAGCTCTGGCGGTGCTACCTCTTGACAGAGGAGGTTGCACCGCCCAGTCTCGCTTGGAGACTGAGCCCTGGGCGGTTGCACCGCCCAGTCTCGCTGGGAGACTTAGCCTGGGCGGTTGCACCGCCTGGCTGGAGCGGTTGCACCTCCCAGTCTCGCTGGGAGACTTAGCCTGGGCGGTGCTACCTCCCTGCCTGGGCGGTTGCACCTCCCACAGCTACTTGGGTTCGAATGGGTTGAACCATTCGATCCAACTTGAGTTCTTCAGGGGCCCAATTGCCCCAGGATTAAGCTAATGGGATCACCTCCCATTCCTAACTTAATCACCGTGCTAACTACGATTAAATCTAAGACAATTTCTGCAGCTTTGCTTCGGTACGTCAATCGCTTCTTCCGGCGAGTTTCCGGCGAACTTCCGTCGATCATCCGATGAACCCTCGGTGATGCTTCTGCGGACTTCCGGCAAACTCCTGGACTTTGCGAAGATCCACTTGGCAAGTTCCGACGAGCTTCGCTTGGCAAGCTTCTGGACTTCTCGGATCTGTTCTCGCAGAACCTCCGACGACCGTCCGAACTTCCGTCGAACTCTCGAACTCCCAACGTGATCATGAACTTGACTCCGACGCAACTCCTGCTGCTTGTCTATCTTTCATCGTAGTTAATCCTGCACAACAAAACAAAACTTCGATCGAGACAATTAATCCTAAGCAATTAACCAAGTTGTCCGACATGTCATTGGTCCCTCGACGCTTCGTCCGATTCTTCGGCGCATCGTCCGATTCTTCGGCGCATCGTCCTCTCGTGCAGCCTATTGCCCAATCGGCCAGTTGACTCCGCAACTCCGATATCCTTGGCACAATACCCGCTATTCTTGGCCCGATGCCCGAGTCCACGGCCCAAAGCCTTCTGTCGATACGTCGACCGATCCACCGGCCCGACGTCCAATCTTCTGACACGTTCCTTCGGCACAACATGATTTTCCTGCTTTAATTGTCTCATCCTGATCGAAGCATCCTGCGTCACTCAAAACGCAGATTAAATCATAAACATATATCAAGTAGTTTCATCATCAAAATACGAGATTCAACAAGTAGATGCTGGTGGTCTCGACAAAAGAGGAATAAGTATAGTAGATATAGGTCACGATGATCGAACCACTATAAAACTGGGTTTGCATTTCTATTCTTGCAATTTATCTTTACTACAAACTGCCTTACCTACTTACTACTTTCACTACACTTTCAAATTAGATATGAAGTTATTTTTCTGATATTGATTTTATCGAATGAAGAATTTTTCAAACCGGTGATTTTATCTGCTGCACTAATTCACCCACCCCCCTCTTAGTGCCGACTCATTCCTAATAGTTGGTATCAGAGCCACACTTCCTAACATCTAAGAGAAATGACTCTTTTCAAATTTCAAGAGGGTTACTCTATTATACGTCTTCCTATGTTTAATGGAATAGACTATACATATTGGAAAACTCGAATGAGAGTTTTCTTGATTTTCTTTAGATTTTAATATTTGAAATATCATTGAAAATAGATTTCAAAGATCTTCTCTTCGATTGGAATGATTTGGAGAATAAGACTTTTTCTTTAAATGCTAGAGCTATGAATGCTCTATTTTACGCCTTAGACAAAAATGAATTCAATCGGGTTCCTACTTGCGAAATAACTTTTGACATTTGACATATATTCGAAATCACACACAAAGGCACTAGTAGAGTTAAAGACTCTAAAATAAATATTTTGATGCGTGATTTTGAATTATTTCGTATGGAGCCAAGTGAGACTATTGGAGACATGTACATCTGTTTTACGGATATCGTTAATAGTCTAAAAGCTCTTGGTAAAAGTTTTTCGAATCTTGAACTTGTAAATAAAGTTTTACGATCACTTTCTAAAAATTAGGATTCGAAAGTAACAACAATACAAGAATCAAAGAACTTGAACCATTTTTCGATTGAAAAACTTATTGGGTCTTTGATGACCTATGAAATGACATGCAATGCACATGAAAAACTTGAGAACAATCTTCTAAAGAACAGGAAGGATTTGACACTTAGAACTCAAAATGATCACTCGAGCGAAAGCTCAAGTGATGATGACTTTGAACTTCTCACAATAAAACTTAAAAAGTACTTAAAACAAGAATCGAAGAATAAAAATAAACTTAAAAAGAAGAGGTTGCCAAAAAAGAAGAAGACACGTAAGACGACTATAGATAGAACGAGCTCATCCAAAGATGGGAAGCAAAGTAACGAAGATAAGGTGGTGAACTATACCTTAATGGCTTTCGACGACGAGGTAACCAAAACCCCCTTAGTTTACTTTGAAATTACTTGATGCATTTCATGAGTTATTTTTAAATTAGTTTAAAAAATTATATATAAATTATTAAAAAAATATGTAAAAAAATTGAGACCATGCTTATCTTTCTAGTGATTATGAAAATGATCATGAAAATTACATGTTTTAAGATAAAGGAACAAAATGTTAGATCTAATGCTTGTACATCTAATAAGATTAATTTTATGTATGTTTTTAAGAAGCAATAATGTATATCTTAATGATTTCCATATTGATTTTTGATTTTATTTAAAAATATTTTAAGTTTAATGAAATCATACTTGATGATTTAATGATGCATAATGATTTGAAATCTTATGTTTAGGAATTATGTGCTATACTTTTGATCTTATATCTTTCATGACATTATTCCTTTGTATTTATGATTTGTATATCTCATGATATGATTGAATCATTGATGCAAAGAAGGAAAATGCATTACTACAACAAACAAAATGATTTTGATTAAAATATTTTATGAAATCATGCTTGATGAAATAATGTAATGATGATTTGAAATCATGCTTAATGAGTTTATATTTCAAAATTATCCATGATGATTTTTTGTGATTTATGGCTTATTGATCTTTGTCGTAATGAAAGTTGTTTTTTTGGTTTTAAACATGATGTATGTTTTGATTTGGCATAAAAACTTTGGCATACTTGTAAGAAATCAAATCACTTAAATTGAAACAACTAAAAAGATGAAAGAATTTTTCTTGAATTTTTTTTTCTCTATCTTATCGATTTTTTTTCACTAGGAGATTGATAAAGTTATTTATGCCATTTTGAATCTTTTGAAAGTAATTTTGATGATTTGATGATTTGAATTTGAATGAGTTTTATCTAAATCATAATCTTGATTTCTTGGAATTTCTTGAGATTTTTTATGAATCAAGATCTCTTCTTTGTACTCCTATGATTTTTTTTCTTGGAATCATTACTATTTGATCTCCTAAGATTTTGTTTTGATTATTTAAAAGGACATTTGTTAAAATGAATTATGTCTTTTGGTATTCATGAATTGATCCTTCTTGACCTTTCATATTAATAACTTTCATGTCTTTCATATGACTCCTTTGTATTTATTTTATGATTAGAATTTTATTACAAAAGAAAGCAAAAAGTGCTAGCCTTGAATGTTAGCATGTTAAATTCTTGATTTTTTAAAATTTGATACTTGATGAATCAAGATCCTTATTTTCCTACGTTTCCTTTTGTTAAAGAGAATAGTTATGAATAATGATTTTTCTCTTGATTTCTCAAAATTGACGACTTTAGAATTCCTTTGAAGATTGCCTTGTAATTGATCTCTTAAGATTTCTTTTTACTATTTACAAAAGAAAAGACTTATTAAAATGAATCATGACTTGATCCTTCATGATCTTTGATATTGATATCTTTCATGTCATGATTTTTATTATGTATATTTTTTTTATATTTATGGTTGTATACCTTATGTGATGCTTAAAGAATTGATGTAAAGGAAAATGAATTGCACCTTTGTGTTATTCCCTTCTTTTTGCCAATGACAAAGAGGGAGAAAGAATTGCTAGTGTGCACATCTCAAAAGAGAACCAAAATTTGCTAGCTTGCATAATTCAATAAGAAGAAAATCACTCTAGCTTGTACATCGCAAAAAAATAATAAAATTGCTAGCTTGTATATTCGAAAATGGTATAAAACTTACTGAATTTGCTAGCTTCAATATTGCAAATGAAGCAAAAATTGCTAGCTTGCATATCTCAAAAGAGAAGCAAAATATGCTATATTGCCTATCTTTAAATTTGTCCAATCTCAAGAAGCAAAAATTGCTAAATTTGCACATCTCCATAACTTACTAACTTGTATGTTCTAACTTACCATCTTATTAGCTTGCATATTTAAAAATTTGCTTGTTGTACTTCTCATTTTTGTTGATGATAAAAAGGGAGAAGGTATGATGATAATCATGCATATTATGTCAAAAATGATAATTTAAAATTATGTATGATGATCATGCATGTAATAATGATTTTGAAAATATATATTATGTTTTGGAATGATGTATGCAATACTCATGATTTTATTATAATGATGTATATGATGTATTGCATATGATGTGATTAAAATAGTTTCAACTTTGCCTAAAAGATCATCATTTATTTGAATGATGCCTTATTTCAACATGGCATATTGATAAGGGGAGTTTAGTTTAAACTCCGTCATCAATTGGTTGTCATCATCAAAAGGGAGGGATTGTTGAATCTTATAAAAAATATAATCTACATTTTGAGTAACGCAGGACTAGCTTCAATCAAGGAGAGGCAAATTGATTAAATCAGAATGAATTGAATATTGGGTCGGAGTGAACATATCAAAAGATTGGACATCGGGTTAGAGGATCGGTCGACGTATCGGTAGAAGGCTCATGTCATGAATTCGGGCATCGGGCCGAACGATTAGACATTGCGCCAAGGAGATTGGAAGTTGCATGAGTCAACATGCAAATTGGGCAATACGCCGAAGAAGAGGATGATGTGTCGAAGGATTAGACGAGCACCGAATGAACCAATAACATGCCGGACAAAGGATTCATGCTTTGTAATCATTTGTCTAAGATCGAAGTAGTTTAGGAGGCTAATTGAGTTAGATTTTGGTGTAATCATGCTCACTCGATTAGGGGCCAATTGAGCCTTAAATGGGACTAATTTGCGCTCATTGGGAGGCCTATTCAGTGACCCAAAAGTTGGGTCAAGCGATGACACTGCCAGAATAGGCGACGAAACAGCCTATGAGTTTGAAAACTCAAAAACTCGGTCTTTGAGGCTGTCAGGCGGTGATACCGCCTAGTGACAATGTGTTAGGTGGTGGTACTATCAGATTTCATGGTGGTACCGCTTCGTCTTAGGCTGCAGGCTGTGGTATTGCTCGTACCCTGAAATCTCGGGGATTTGAATTTTGACTCCAAGATTTGAAGTCATTTAGGATTTATAAATACCCCAGCTATTCCTGTATGGAGTAGCAAGAAAGTGAATAAAACTCTGTGTTTCTAAAGTTAAAAACCCTTATAAAGTGTAGAGTCTCTCATAAAGTTTAGAGACCATTCTAAGGGAGAGTGTGAAGGAAGCTTTGTAAAAAGGGGGTGTAAAAGTTCTCTCCTGAACCTGTCAAAAGGAGAATCAAGTTGTAAGGGTAGTTGATCTTCGTCTATTGTAAGAAGATCATTAATGGATGCCGATAGTGCTAGTCATAGGTGCCCAGCAAGCCAATCACGTAAGTGATGGCACGTGTGACTTGATACAGAATCTTTTTTATTATTGTATTTTGGTGTATATCACTTTATAACTATTGCATATATGCATATATATATATATATATATATATATATATATATATATATATATATATATATATATATATATATATATATATATATATATATATATATATATATATATATATATATATATATTGTGATGTCCTTGGATTTGTGCAATGAGAATCAGATCGTGATGAGATCACGATAATGAGATCGATTCACCTTTAAACACATATCCTAAATAATCCTGGTCATAGGTTACTCGAGAGGGACATCGTGATAACCGAACAGACTGGTGTGCTGTATACTCGTCCATATGATGGATGCAGTTGGTCTCATAGCTGCTCGTGTAGGGACACTAGGGATACAGTACAAGTGCTCATTGGAGAATGAGTTCACCGATTGATCCGCTTACGGAATGCTGGATGGTTGATGATGCCTTATTGTCATACAACGATTTTGTAGTCCTAGTGGTGTATCTGGTCCTTAGACTTGAGACACCAAGGATGTCCTGTATGAGTGCTCCACTCTTTGATACCAGACTTATAGGTTTGGCTATCCTAGATCTAGTACAGCTGGTCATTGGGAGTGGTAGTCGACCTTACAAGGGCTATTGAGTGTCGATAGAGGATCATCCACTCTCGGCGTCATAAGAGGAATATCCTATGTATTCTTGCTCAGACAAATCCCTGGCCAGGGTCATTCGGGTTGAGAGAAAAAGAGTTCTCCGGGATAATCCGATTAGAGCGAGACTCGAGTAGAAACCGTATGGGTCTGACAGCACCATACTCGATATACGATCTCTGGGATATTAGATGAATAAGGGACTATAGGTACATGGTAACTGAGGACAGACAGGTCCAATGGATTGGATTCCCCTGTATCGTTTGAGGACTACGACGTAGTGGCCTAGTACGTCCGTAGTCGATGAGTCGAGTGAATTATTACAGAGATAATAATTCATTGAGTTAGAAGGAGTTATGACAGGTATGACTTACGGCCAGCTCGATATTGGGCCTAGAGGGTCACACACATATGGTAGGTATTGCGATGAGTAGAGGTTCAGATATGAGATATCCAACGGAGCCCTTGTCTTATTGGATATCCAATAAGCTCTTGAATTATTGGATCCTATGGACGAGATCCAATAAGAGCCCTTGAGAGATTATTGGATAGAGATCCACTAATCTAAAAGGCTTGGGTTATTGGATACAGATCCAATACCTACTAGGAGAGGATTTATTAGGGTTTGATAGGGGGCCTCTATAAATAGGAGGGATTCAGAGCCTCATAGGCTAGAGTCTTTGCTTGCCTCTCCTATTCTCCTTCCCCTCTCCACCTCAGAGCATGCTTGGAGTTTTGAGGAGCGTTGTCGCAGCCCTGCTGTGTGGATCACCGCTAGAGAGGAGGATGCTTGACCTCCTTCACCCTCTCCTAAGAATCTGTAAGGAAACAGAGATATACGATCTCCCTAGGTAACACAATCTACTCTATACGCACTTTTAAGTTTCGCGGATTTTGCGCACCAATCTTCGCACGACGACGAACATCTCTTTGGGAATCGGGGATTTTGTTTTCTTGTTCTTCCGCTGCGCATGTGATGTCGCACCCAAGATTTCCCAATAGTGGTATCAGAGCCAGGTTGTTCATGCGACAAATTGGTTTTGAACTATGTGTGTTGTGTTTTGAAGAAACTTTTGATGTCAAAATCGTTGACACAAAAGAAAGGGCAGCAATAGTTGCTACCCTCGATCTGCGTGTGTACAACGCAACCGTAGGCAGGCAGCACAGGGGCTGCGTCTGCAGCAGCCGACTGGCGGCCTGCTTGTAGTAGGCTTGCGTCCGACGGGGCTGGTAGCCCGCGAGCAAAGGCGCCTGCGGCCGCTTCTCCCGCGGGGTGAGGCACCGCCGGGCAGCGGCGCTTGCTGTCCTGGTCCCGCGAGCAAACCCCGCCGTAGGGGCGGCAGCCCGACGAGACAGCACCGCCTGCGGGCGTTGCCCCGCAGGCAGAACCGCCGGCGGAGGCGACGACGCCCGTAGGGGCGCCAACCTGCAGGGGTAGCACCGCTTGCTGGCATTGCCCCGCCGGCAAAACCGCCCGCGGAGGCGGCGGCAGCAGTAGGGGAGTAAGGCATTAGGGCATTCTTGGGTAAAAAGACAGTTTTATCCATGTGAATTTCAGAAATTCAAATTCTATCCTTTTATCTAAATTATGAAAATACCCCTATGAGTTCAAAAATTCCCTACATGTCCTTGATTTCAAAAAATATTAATTAATTAAAAGGTTTAGTTGATTATTATTTTTATCATTATCTAGTAATCCTACATAATTATGATTAATTATATATGTGATGTATGATGTGTGGACGGATGATCATGGACCGTGTGATGTGTGTACTTATGATTATTATTATTGAGGTCTGCGAGCCTCCATTATATTTCTCGTTTATTGTCGGGCCTGTATGCCTATGATTAAGTTATAATCACATGAGGAGGCATAGCAGGAGCGTGGATGCGGTAGCGGGACCCACGAGACGGACAATCGCGATGCATGTAGATGCATCCAAATGTTGACGGAATCGACGAGGACGAGATGGATGATCACAGGGCATGAAGATGCACCATTACATATATAGATCTTGATGTGAGTGATTAGGCCTATTGGCTCGGGCATAATCACATTAGGTTGTGGTCCATGATCATCTGGTGTGATTGCTTATACACACACATACACACACACACACACACACACACACACACACATATATATATATATATATATATATATATATATATATATATATATATATATATATATATATATATATATATATATATATATATTTGCATGCGATGTAGATATATATTAAATATATATATGTGTGACATATCATATTAGGAGACCAAATCATATAAACATCTCTCTTGATAATATTAAGTCGGTAAACGTGAGATAATTAGATTGACCCACGTGGCCTTCCATCGTTATAATTAGGAACTAATTCCCGGTGTAGGTTGAGTTGGTTGAGTCCCTCGAGACTCACCTATATCGCGATTCGCTATCTTGCTTACGACATAGAGATGTCACCGGTAACCTGAGGGCATGGTATGCTTAGTCGAGTCCCTTGAGGGTATATCATCAAATCAGACTCATCTTATAACGAAGGTATTGACTTAACCGAGCATCATGGTTGGTCGAGTCCCTCGAGGCTATGGTGATTCGGAGGCCAAACAGGACGGGAATCACAAGGAGTTGTGATTGGCAAGAGTTTCCTACCTTTTAGGCTTAGTGTTATTGGTAGAGTCCCTCGAGGTTACACTAAGACGCTGATTGGATCCTGATCCCCACTAGAAGTCTGTCGGAGACTTCCGTTTCACGTACTGAGGGTGTCGCGTGACTCGTTAGTAAAATAGTGGGAGCATATTAAAATAGGAGTCCATATCTTGATAGTTTATTTTTTACAAAATCTGCATGTTATTCATTTCTACTGCATCTTTATTTTTTGGAAAACATCACTTTCAAATCCCTTACATGGCATACTTGATGTCAACCGCCTCACTGGTCCAAATTATACGGATTGGCTCTGTAACTTGAGAATTGTTCTCACGGTGGAGAAAATTGTGTACGTCCTTGATACAGTGATGCCTACACCCGAAGAAGGGGCAAGCGAGGATGAGATCGCTCGCTACGTGAAGTACATTGATGACTTCACTCTTGCTCAGTGCTATATGTTGGGCTCTATGACTCCTGAGTTACAGAGACAACATGAAAAGATAGATGCCAGATCCATACTCCTACATGTCCGCAAATTGTTTGAGGAACAGGGAAGGACTCAGCGATATGAGATATCCAAGAGCCTCTTCTACGCTAGGATGATTGAGGGGACACCGGTTCAGAACCATGTCCTAAAGATAATTGAGTGGATAGAGAAACTCACATGTCTAGGAATGGTCCTAGAGGATAACTTGTGTGTGGACATTATGCTTCAGTCCCTACCAGATTTCTTTTCACAGTTCATAATGAATTTTAATATGAACAAGCTTGAGGTGACTCTCCCAAAGCTCCTCAATATGTTGAGGGAGGTAGAGAGTACTATTAAGAAAGAGAAGCCAGTTCTCTACACTAGTGAGACCAGAAAGAAAAGGAAAGCAGAAAGGTCCCTTAAGAAGGGAAAGGGCAAGGGCAGACTAGGTAAAGCAAAGGTTGCTAAGAAAGACCCAACAAAGGACAAATGCCAGTGCTTCCACTATAGTTAAGATGAGCACTGGAAGAGGAACTGCAAAGAGTACCTTGCAAAAAGGGTGAATTAGAAGCTTGAAGAAGCTTCAGGTACATTCATGATCAATCTCCAATTGTCAAATTTTTGTGATAGTGCATTGGTATTGGATACCAGTATTGCTTATCACATCTACAATTTATTGTAAATTCTAACAAAGCCGAGGGGAGATTGGTGAGAGGAATATTGCATAAAGGTTTGTTTATGCTAGACACTACTCCACATATCATAAATGTAAGTGTCTAAGAGGAAACGAGATGAGATGAACAATGCATACCTGTGGCATTGTAGGATAGGACACATCCATGAAAGAAGGATTCAAAAGTTGCTAAATGATAGATATCTAGATCCATTCGACTATGTGTCATATGCAACTTGCGAGCCTTACCTTCATGGAAAACTGACCAACTCTCCGTTTAGTGGAACTGGAGAGAGAACCACTGAGCTGTTGGAACTCATACATAGTGATGTATGTGGACCCATGTTAACTCATGTCATTGGTGGTTACTCCTACTTCATTACCTTTACTGATAATTTCTCAAGGTATGGATATGTGTACTTAATGAAGTACAAGTCCGAGGCTTTTGAGAAATTCAGAGAGCATAAGAATGAGGTGGAGAACCAGATTGGAAAGAGTATTAAAACTCTTCGATCAAATCGAGGAGGTGAGTAATTAAGTACAGAGTTTACTCAGTTCCTCAAGAACCATGGGATATTATCCCAATGGACACCTCCTTATACACCTCAGCTCAATGGTGTCTCTAGAAGGAGGAATCGTATGCTATTAGATATGGTACGGTCCATGATGAGTTTCGCTGACCTACCCATCTTATTCTAGGGATATGCCCTAGAGACCGTAGCTTACCTTCTGAACAGAGTTCCAACTAAGTTGGTAGTGTTTACGAGATATGGAAAGGGAAGAAGCATGATCTTAAGGTTGTTAATATTTGGGGCTGCCCTGCCCACGTTAAAATACACAACCTCGATAAGTTAGAATCAAGGATAGAGCGATGCAAATTTGTGGGATACCCCAAGGAAACTTGTGGGTATTATTTCTATCATCTCGAGGACTAAAAGGTCTTTGTAGCTAAGAGAGCAGTGTTCCTTGAGAAGGAACACATTCTCCTGAGAGATATATGACACATATTCCTCTCAGCCCGAGTCTGTTGAGTGAGCGAGGTTGGAGATAGTGGGAGAATGATAGAGTTGAGCGAGGTTGGAGAACCAAGCTCAAGCACCACTCTACAGCCCGAGTCTGTTCAGGTACCTAATACACAAGTTTCAACTTTACGTAGGTCTGATAGAGTATCTCATCCTCCTGAGAGATATGTGGCACATATTAGAGGAGAGGATGTTGAGGATATTGATCCTCAGACCTACTAGGAGGCTATTATGAGTATAGACTCCGGGAAGTGGCAACAAGCCATGAATTCTGAGATGGATTCTATGTACTCCAACAAGGTTTGGAACCTAGTTGATATGCCCGAAGGTATTGTACCCATCGATTGCAAATGGATCTTTAAGAAAAAGATCGGAGTAGATGAAAAGGTAGAGACCTATAAAGCAAGGCTACTGGCTAAGGGGTATCGTCAAAGGTAAGGTGTTGACTACGACGAAACCTTCTCACCCGTAGTAATGCTAAATTCTATCAGAATTCTATTGGCTATTGCAGCACACTATGATTATGAGATCTAGCAAATGGATGTGAAAACCACATTTCTCAATGGGAACCTCGAGGAGGAGGTATATATGATGCAACCTGAGGGATTCGTGTCCAAGAACTACCCAGATAAGATGTGTAGGTTGCTTAGATCCATTTATGGACTAAAGCAAGCTTTCCGAAGTTGGAGCATAAGATTTGATGAGACAATCAGATCTTATGACTTCGTTAAGAACGAAGATGAGCCTTGTGTGTACAGGAAGGTAAGTGGGAGCGCTATCACCTTTTTGGTGTTATATATGGATGACATCCTGATCATTGGGAATGACATAGGAATGCTATCCACAGTAAAGGCTTGGTTATTTAGACACTTCTCCATGAAGGACTTAGGGGAAGCATCCTATATCTTGGGGATTAGAATCTATAGAGACAGATCCAAGAGGATGCTTGGCTTGTCCCAGTCTAGGTACATAGAAACCATTGTCAAAAGGTTTAGCATGGAAAATTCCAAGAGAGGTCTCATACCGATGAGACATGAGATATCGGTTTCTACGAGTATGTCCCTAAAGACTCCAAAAGAAAGGGCGAACATGGATATAATACCTTATGCCTCAGCAATAGGGTCTATCATGTATGTCATGCTAGGTACTAGGCCTGATATAGCACATGCTCTAAGTGTCACGAGCAGGTATTAGGCAGATCCAGGCTTGGAACATTGGAAAGCAGTAAAGTGTATCCTTAAGTACTTGAGAAGGACTAAGGATCTTTTACTACTATATGGGGGTAGTATCCTTAAGGTTGAAGGCTACACAGACTCAAGTTTTCAGTCTGATGTCGATAATAGCAAGTTAAATTTGGGGTACGTGTACACCTTGAATGGAGGAGTAGTGTGCTTGAAGAGTTCCAAGCAAGATACTACTGCTAACTCAATCACAGAGGTGGAGTATATTGTTACATCAGATGCAGCAAAGGAGGGAGTCTGGATGAAGAAGTTCATCACAGATTTGGGAGTCGTGCCGGATAGCGAGACGCCGACTTCTTTATATTGCGACAACTAGGGGGCGATTACTCAAATAAGAGAACCCGGGTCTAATCAGAAGTGCTCTGAGGAGGTTCCACCTTATCAAAGAGATCGTAACCCGAGGAGATATAGCAGTGGAAAGAGTTTCATCCGAAGATAACATTGCAGATCCACTGACAAAGCTGTTGTCTCAGATTGTCTTTGAGCGTCACAGGGGTCTGATGGGGATCAGACACATAGGTGATTGACTTTAGGTCAAGTGGGAGATTATTAGTCATAGGTGCCCAGCAAGCCAATCACGTGAGTGATGACACATGTGACTTGATATAGAATCTTTTTGCTTATTATATTTTGGCGTATATCACTTTATAACTATTGCACATATATATATATATATATATATATATATATATATATATATATATATATATATATATATATATATATATATATATATATATATATATATATATATATATATATATATATATATATATATATATATATATATATATATATATATATATATATATATATATATATATATATATATATATATATATATATATATATATATATATATATATATATATATATATATATATTGTGATGTCCTTAGATTTGTTCAATGGGAATCGGATCGTGATGAGATCACGATAATGAGATCGATTCACCTTTAAACACATATCCTAAATAATCCCGGTCATAGGTTACTCGAGAGGGACATCGTGATAACCGGACAGACTGGTGTGCTGTATACCCATCCATATGATGGATGCAGTTGATCTCATAGCTGCTCGTGTACGGACACTAGGGATACAGTACAGGTGCTCATTGGAGAATGAGTTCACTAATTGATCCGCTTACGGAATGCTGGATGGTTGATGAAGCCTTATTGTCAGACAACGATTCCGTAGTCCTAGTGGTATATCTGGTCCTTAGACTTGAGACACCAAGGATGTCCTGTATGAGTGCTCCACTCTTTGATACCAGACTTATAGGTTTGGCTGTCCCATATCTAGAACAGTTGGTCATTGGGAGTGGTAGTCGACCCTACGAGGGCTATTGAGTATCGATAGAGGATCATCCACTCTCAGCGTCATGAGAGGAATATCCCATTCGGGTTGAGAGAGAAAGAGTTCTCCGGGAGAATCTGATTAGAGCGAGACTCAATTAGAAACAATATGAGTCTGATAGCACCATGTTCGATATACGATCTCAGGGATATTAGATGGATGAGGGACTATAGGTACACGGTAACTGAGGACATACAGGTCCAATGGATTGGATTCCCTTGTATCGTCTGGGGACTACGGCGTAGTGGCCTAGTACGTTCGTAGTCTATGAGTCAAGTGAATTATTACAGATATAATAATTCACTGAGTTAAAAGGAGTTCTGATAGGTATGACTCACGACCAGCTCGATTTTGGGCCTAGAGGGTCACACACATATGATAGGCATTGCGATGAGTAGAGGTTCGGATATAAGATATCCGACGGAGCCCTTGTCTTATTGGATGCAGATCCAATACCCACTAGGGGAGGACCCATTAGGGTTTGACAGGGGACCTCTATAAATAGGAGGGATTCAGAGTCTCATAGGCTAGAGCCTTTGCTTGCCTCTCCTATTCTCCTCCCCCTCTCCACCTCAGAGTAGGCCTGGAGTTTTGAGGAGCGTCGTCGCAGCCCTGCTGTGTGGATCACCGCTAGAGAGGAGGACGCTTGACCTCCTTTACCCTCTCCTAAAGATCTGCGAGGAAACAAGGATATACGATCTTCCTAGGTAACACAATCTACTCTATGCATAGTTTTAAGTTTCATGGATTTTGCGCACCAATCTTCGCACGACGACGAACATCTCTTTGGGAATCGGGGATTTTATTTTTTTGTTCTTCCACTGCGTATGTGATGTCGCCCCCAAGATTTCCCAACAACCACTTGGCGACCGAGCGCTCAGGCGATGCTACCGTCGGTTCTGGCGGTGCCATTGCTGGCATGCCAAGAAAGAGAAAGAAAAATATTCTTTCCTCCCTCATTTTGTTTTTCAGAGGTGTTTGGCTCAAGATAGGATAGGATCTTGGATTGCACTTTAATATGTCATTTGGAATCGAAAGAGAAGGAAGAAATCAAATCCACGAAAAAATGGAAAGAGGATGAAAAACTTTTCGGAAAATACATTCAAACAAGCTTATTCTCAAGGACAATTTAACATGCCTAGTTCCCTTCTGATGAATTCAAATAGGTCTTCATTTAAGGCTTTTGTAAAAATGTTTGCTAATTGATACTTTGTATCAATAAACTCTAAAATGACATTATTGTTAAGGACATGATCGCATATGAAATGATGCCTAACGTCGATATGCTTAGTTTTAGAGTGTTGAATTAGATTTTTAGTAAGACATATGCCACTTGTATTATCACATTTTATGGGAATGTTTTTCAAGTAAATTTTATAGTCTTCTAATGTATTCTTCATCCAAACAACTTGTGCACAACATGCACTTGCAGCAATGTATTCGGCTTCCACCGTAGATAGTGCAACTGAGTTTTGTTTCTTGGAAGTCCAAGAAACAAGTGCATGTCCTAAAAATTGACATGTTCTGGATGTACATTTTCTATCTATCCTGCATCTGCCAAAATCGACATTTGCATAAGCTATTAAATCAAATTTATCGGATTTCAGATACCACAATTCTAAATTAGGAGTTCCTTTAAGATATCTAAATATTCTTTTAACACTCTTAAGATGAGATAATTTAGGATTAGATTGAAACATAGTGTAAAGTCCTATACTAAACATGATATCCGGTCTAGTCGAGGCGAGATAAAGTAGACTACCTATCATTCCCCTATACGTTTTTCAATCGAAATTCTCACCATTTTCATCCATATCTAACTTTGTCGAAGTACTCATAGGAGTGTTTATCGCTTTTGAACCATCCATGTTAAATCGTTTTAACAATTCTAATGTATATTTAGATTGATTAAGAAATATACCATCACTAAGTTATTTAATTTATAATCCTAAAAAGAAAGTTAATTCACCCATTAGACTCATTTCAAATTCATGACTCGTACACTTAGCAAATGATTCACATAATGATTTATCCGAAGAACCAAAAATAATATCGTCAACATAAATTTGAACAATATGAAAATTGGTTTCAAAGTATTTGATAAACAATATAGTATCAACCTTGCCTTGGTAAAATTATTTAAAATAAGAAAGGAACTAAGTCTTTCATATCAAGCTCTTGGAGCTTATTTCAAGCCATAGAGAGCCTTAGTCAATTTGAATACATTATTAGGAAGAAGAGAATTTTCAAATCCGGGAGGTTGTTCGACATATACTTCTTCGGAAATAAAACCATTCAAGAAGGCATTTTTGACATCCATTTGAAATAGTTTAAAATTATTACTACTAACATAGGCAAGGAGCATCCTAATGGCTTCTAATCTTGCCATAGGAGTGAAGGTTTCTTCATAGTCGATACCTTCTTTTTGGTTGAAACCTTTGGCCACTAATCTAGCCTTATTTCTAACCATGATACCGCATTCATCTTGCTTGTTTCAAAAGACCCATTTAGTACCAATGACTAAATGGTCACTAGGTTTAGGAATAAGCTTACATACCTCATTCCTCTCAAATTGGTTCAATTCCTCTTGCATTGCAATAACCCAAGAATCATCTTTCAAGGCCTCGTCAATGCATTTAGGTTCGATTTTAGAAAGGAAGGTGGCATTAGCACAAAAATTCTTGAAGGAAGAACGAGTTTGAACCCTTTTTGATGTATCTCCTAAAATTAGCTCTTTTGGATGAGCATCTACATACTTCCATTCCTTAGGTAAGGAAGAAGATGCATCCAAGTTTCTATTTTGAGGGGAGGGTTTATTTAAATTTAAAATTTTAAAATCAATATCATCATCAAAATCATTTTTATTTAACTCAAAAATTTCATTGAAAACTACATGAATAGACTTTTCTATAACTAAGGTTCTTTTGTTAAAAACACGAAAAGCCTTAAAAACAAAAGAGTAACCAAGAAAGGTGCCTTCATGCATCAAATTTTTCTAAAGCATCCTTTAAAATAAAGCATTTGCAACCGAAAACTTTAAAATAAGAAACATTTGGTTTTTTATTATTTCATAATTCATAGGGAGTTTTTGATAGAGACGGTCTTATTAAAACCCTATTCATGATATAGCAAGCCGTATTCACAAAGTTCTTGCCATTTCTTGTAGGTTTCTATTTTTTCTTTTAACTACTCCATTTTGTTGAGGATTTCTTGGAGTGGAGAAGTTGTGGTTATATCCATTAACTTCACAAAAACTTTGGAAGTCACGGTTTTGAAATTCACCACCACCATGATCACTCCGAATTGATGAAATTATGAAGCCTTTTTCGTTTTGAGTGAGTTTACAAAGTTTAGAGAAATATTTGAAACAATCACTTTTGTGAGCCAAGAAATAGGTCCAAGTATATCTAGTATAGTCATTTACAATTACAAAAGCATATTTGCTTCCTCCTAGACTTGTCGTGTCAATTGGTCTAAATAAGTCCAAATGTCACGACCCGAGTCTGATAAGCCAGCTAATAACTTCATTTTGGTCCTTCAACCACGAACCAAAATGCTTAAGCGGGAGTTAACATAGTACACTCATCATGCCCATATAAGCTAATCATACACATTGCCCACTTCCGATGTAGGACTAATGGGATGTTACAATATCCCCAACTCAATTAGCTTGACGTCCTCGTTAAGGTCCAACATATCCTAGATCGAACCCTAGCATAGTGCATGTGAGGATTAACCCAGTGGTGGCTCCACACCGTGATGAGTTCTTTGACTCCATCCACGGGTAGCCCTTTCCTACTCGAGCCTTGTCACCTTGCCCAAATGCTAGGTCGGCTCTGATACCAAATGTCACGACCCGAGTCTGATGAGTTAACTACGTTAACTCTCGCTTAAGCATTTTGGTCCGTGGTTGAAGAACCAAAATGGAGTTATTGGCCAGTTTTGATGTGGGACTAATGAGATGTTACAATATCCCCAACTCAATTAGCTTGACGTCCTCGTTAAGGTCCAACATATCCTAGATCGAACCCTAGCATAGTGCATGTGAGGATTAACCCAGTGGTGGCTCCATGCCGTGATGAGTTCTTTGACTCCATCCACGGGTAGCCCTTTCCTACTCGAGCCCTCTCACCCTGCCCAAATGCTAGGTCGGCTCTGATACCATAAAAGATGTCACATCCTGGATTTTTTTTTTTATCTTCCCACATATTTAGGCCAAATAGATAAACATCACTTTATTCATCATTCATAAACATTTATTACAATTCATTTATTACAATCCATTTATTCATCAAATCATAAATAGAAAAGTAAACATAGTGCTGTTAACTTCAAGAATCATCCAAGTGGCTCTACCTAGCGGTAGAGGAAGGTCCGCTCTCCACCGGAATCCGATTTAGTACTAGAGGGAGGCTGCTCTGAAAATCAAAAACAAAGAAAATTCAGCAACGCTGAGTAGGAACCCCAAAAGTCAACTCAAAATGTATATGTAATCAAAATTCAATCAATCATCCCATTGGCGTATATCAAATACCCGAAGGAGCACTCCCCCAACAGCGGATGGAGAGGCTTTATCCTACGGGATGAGTTTGTGTTCTCCCAACAGCGGATGGA
Source organism: Musa acuminata AAA Group (assembly GCF_036884655.1). Lineage (NCBI taxonomy): Eukaryota > Viridiplantae > Streptophyta > Magnoliopsida > Zingiberales > Musaceae > Musa > Musa acuminata. The sequence goes on from NC_088345.1 coordinate 13,673,220, forward strand.
GGCAAACTCATATCACACTCCCAACAGTGGATGGAGTGGTGTCCCACCCCCGCCAAAGTGGGGACACGTTCCTTCCAACAGTAGATGGAGGAACCATCCAATCGCCACATCTGACGACCCGCTAATCCCCGAAGGGAATCGCTCTACCTGCTCTCGGTAGGAAAATAATATAATCTCACACTGGTCATGTCCATTTCGGGATGAAATAACATATTTAAAACGTCTCTTTCAAATATCATCAATATCAAATAATATAAATTAGCCCTCAATTGACTTGAACTCTAGTTTAATCGATTTAATTGAACTCGATTTACTAGAGCTGAACTGAACTGATCTCTAATCCTTATTTAACTGGTCTGGAACCACCCTAGACTAGTATAATTTAGACTAGATTAAGTTCAATTTAGGTTAAACTAACTTGAATAAGTCAATCAATTCAGAATCACCCTGAATTGATCTAGACTAATCAAGTCTAGTTTAGTTCAATCAATATTTGGGCTCAAGTTCAACAATAATATTGGGCTAGATTGAGCCAATCCATCTAGATATAAATAAAAACTGGCTCAGCCCTGGCCCATGGACTAGTCATGTGCGTCGCATGTGACCGCCCATAATGGTTGGGCTGAGGTAGCTTACGGGCCAAGGCCTAACCCGTGGGTTGGGCCTGGCCAGTGAGCAATTTCATTCCAATTAATATTCAATTTCATATCATAACATATACTCATTAACAATATAAATAAAAACATAATAATGCATTAAAAGATAGATGAGGAGAAAAGCTTTAATACAAGGAAATAACATTCTAAATTTGACTAGAAATCATAAGATATTAAAAGAGGGACTGGGAGATAAGTTTTAATACAAGGAAATAGCCTTCTAAATTCAAATAAAAATCATGTTTTCAACATATTCTAGTCATATTTTAAATCATTCAGAATAATATATTTTAAATTTCAGATCAAAGAATATCAAAAAGGATTTTAGATAACATATTCTAATCTAATAAGATTTTAATCCAAATAATATTAAAGATAAACTGTAATACAAGAAATATCATATAAAATAAATATATTTTTAACATATTTAACTCTACAATAAAAACCTTAATCATGGGTTAAAGAATATTATGAAAACTTTAACTAATTACTTTAATGCAAAAATTTTGACATTTAAAGAATGGATACATATTTTTTAAACCGTAAAACTTTCAACATTTAAAGAATCAAAATAGAAGCTAAAACTTTTAAATTTAAGAAATGTAGGAAAACCTACATCTTGTCAACAGGGTGTAATTCCTCGTTCCTCCTACTGCTAGGCTCGACTAGGTGAAGAACGAATGAGAGAAATCCCTCCCCTTAAATAGGAGGAGGTGAGCCTCTATTAAGTGAAATTCATTTTAATTTTTATATTTATTTAATATAAATTATTTCTATTTAATATACTAACAAATATGATATCATCATATTTGGAATACTTAATAGTTATTTCTTTAATTCATATCAAAAAACAAGGAAGTAGATTAAGATTTCCTTAAATTATAATAACAAGTAAGGAAATAAAATCAATTCCTAACTTAAATATTTGATGTGATTACACCAAATGGATCAATTGTAATGGTCTAGTGGTGCTAATTTGATTTTTTGGTTTGAAACTAGTTTTTATTTATTTACCTAGTTGGCACAGATCACATACTTTGTCCTTAACAAACTTCATATTGGGAATCCCTCGTACTAATTTTCTAGATGAGATCTTAGATATTAAGTTTATATTTGCATGGCCTAATCTCCTATGCCAAAGCCAAGCATCATCATTTAAAGCAGAGAAGCACATTTCATTACTTAGTTCATCAAGGTTGAAGGTGTAGACATTATTTTGTTTTAAAACAATCATTGACAAGTTATTGTTTGGTTTTTCAATAATGCACGCATTAGATTCAAATCTAACGATGTAACCTTTATCGCATAATTAACTAATACTTAAGAGATTATATTTTAATCCATCAACTAGTAATACATCATCAATTGAAAAATATAATTTGTTACCTATGGTTCCCTTGCCAATGATTTTGCCTTTGTTATTGTCTCCGAAGGTGACGTACCTTTATTCTTTGCTAGTGAGCATAGAAAAATGAGATGGATCTCCAGTCATGTGTCTTGAGCATCCACTATCAAGATACCATCTCTTGCTCCTAACTTATAGGTTTGTCTCTTCTCCTAAAGCCATTAGCGTAAAGTTTGTCTCCTCTTTGTTGCTAGCTTCTTCACTTTCTGAATCACTTGAATCATCCCAAGTCGCTTTTAAAGCTTTCTTCTTCTTCTGTTGCTTCTTCTTTGCTTGGGGGCATTCATTTTTGAAGTGCCCCGGCTTCTTGCATTCGTAGCATATTACTTGGTCCTTTTTATGTTCAAGTTTGTTTTTGGTGTTATTTTTAAATTTGTTCTTTCTTATAAATTTTTAAAATTTTTGAGTTAAAAGTGCAATATCATCGTCATTGTCCTCATCACTTGATGTTCCTTTCAAGTTGTCTTCTTGTGATGTAAGCGTCATATCCTTCTTGTTCTTTGGAAGGGGGTTCTTGAGCTCTTCATGAGCATGGCATATCATTTCTAGGTCATTAGAGACCCAATAAGTTCTTCAAGAGGAAATGTTTTAATGTCCTTGGCCTCTTGAATGGCCATAACTTTTTGGAAGGGATCTTAAGATTTTAGTTATTAGTTCAAAGTTAGAAAATTATTTACTAAGAGCTTTGAGTCCATTGATGATATCAGTGAAACGGGTGTACATGTCTACGATGGACTCACTTGGTTTCATTCGAAAAAGTTCGTAAGAGTGCACAAGAATGTTGATTTTGGACTCTTTCACTCGGCTAGTGCCTTTATAAGTGGCCTCAAGAGTTCTCCAAATATCAAAAGCCGAATCATAAATTGAAACGTGATTAAATTTATTTTTGTCTAATGTACAAAACAAGGTATTCACAGCCTTTGCGTTTAAAGCAAAAACCTTCTTCTCCGATTCATCCCATTTGCTCATCGGAAGAGAAGATTTTTTAAATCTATTTTTGATAATAGTCCAAAGCTCAAAATCCATGGAAATAAGGAAGATCCTTATACGAGTCTTCCAATATATGTAATCCGACCCATTAAATATAGGCGGACGTGTAATAGAGTGACCCTCTGGCATGCTGGAGTAAGTCATCTCTCTTAGGTATTAAACCAAATATGAGAGTAAGCCTTGCTCTGATACCAATTATTAGGATCAGAGTGGCACTAAGAGGGGGGGGTGAATTAGTGTGCAGATTAAAACTTGTAAGTTTAAAAATGAATTCGTAAATACGAGGAGATTTTGTTTCGATAGTAACTTGAGTAGATGAAAACCGAAAGCTAGTAGTAGTGTAAATAACAATTTCATAAAGGTAAGAACTCACACATTCAAGGAACACACCAATTTAAAGTAATTCGGTCAAAATGATCTACATCCACTTGCGAAGCCTTCTTTGAAGAGGCTCCCAACTTCCACTAGCAAATCACTTTGAAGGGGAAGAACAAATACCCCTCTTACAACCTTTTATAGTGGTTCACACTCTTACAAATTTTCAACGAGAAAGAAGGAGGTGAACACTCAAGCAATTGAAAACAAGACTTGCTTAAGACTTTGCTAAGGCTTTTTTTCTCAATCTATTGCTTCTCAAAAGTTGTATTCTCTACTGAGAATTGAGGGGTATTTATAGACCCTAAGAGGATTCAAATTTGGGCTCCAAATTTTGAATTATCTTGGGTTCTCGATGCTGGTGGTGCCACCGCCTGTTAGTGTCTGACACAGATAGTGTACTGGCGGTGCCACCGCCGGACCTCTCGGGTGCTGGGCGGTGCCACCGCCCAGTCTGGCGGTACCACCACTGGACCTCTCGGGTGCTAGGCGATGCCACTGCCTAGTCCGACGGTACCACCGCCCGATCCTCGGGTTTTGGGCGGTGCCACCGCCCGATCCTATAGGTCACTAGACGAGCTTCAAATCTGGCCCAAACTAGGTAATATCGGGTCCAGTTGGCCCCTAACCAGGATATAGGATTATCCTTTAATCCTAACCCTAATTACATGTAAACTACGCAACTGAAAATATAGTCCTAAGTAAGTTTTCAACCGGCAAACGTCGAGTCTCCTTCCGGCGAGCTTTCCGGTGATCTTCCGATGGACTTCCGATACACCCTCGAATTTCTTCTAGCGGACTCTCAGTAGGCTCCCGATCTTGTGGCAAGTTTAGCGAGTAGACGAGCCTTCTCAGTGATCTCTGCGAACCTCCAACGATTTCTTTGACGGACTTCCGAAAACTCCAACAAGTCCCCGATTTCTTCTCAGTTGGTTCCGGCAACATCTTCGATGAATCTTCGGACTCTCAAACACCCATCGAACTTGACTCTGGTATCTTTGCTTTATGTTTTCAGGCTATCGTAGTTAATCCTGCACACTTAACTCAATAATATGGATTAGATCAATTAATCCATCATTTGATTTCATCATCAAAATATGAGATTCAATAGTTCTTAAGTTCATCATGTGCCACATTGGTCATTTCATAAGTCATCAAAGACCCTAAGTTCTTCGATCGAAAAAGTATTCAAATCTTTGACCTCTTAAATGATCATTACTTTAGAGTACCAATTTTTTGAAAGAGATCGTAAAACTTTATCAACAAGTTCAAAATTCGAAAAACATTTGCCAAGTGCGTTTAGACTATTGATGATATCCGTAAAACCAGTGTATATGCCCCCAATAGTCTCGCTTACCTTTATTCGAAAAAGTTTAAAATCATGCATTAAAAAATTTATCCTAGAATATTTTACTCTACTAGTGCCTTCGTGTGTGATTTCAAGAGTGTCAAATATCGAAAGTTGTTTCACATATAGAAATTCGATTGACTTCATTTTTGTCTAAGGCACAAAATAGAGCATTCATAGCTCTAGCATTTAAAAAAAAAATTTCTTCTCCAAATTATTCCATTCATTCATTCGAGTAGAAGAATTTTGAAATCTATTTTCAATAATATTCAATAAGTTTCAATCCATAGAAAGCAAGAAAACTCTCATTCGAGTTTTTCAATAAATGTAGTCCATCCCATTGAACATAGGCGGATAAACAATTGAAAAACCATCTTGAAATCCAAAAAGAGCCATTTTTCTTGGGTGTTAAACCAAATGAGAAATAACGTGGCTCTGATACCAACTGTTAGGAATGAGTCGGCACTAAGAGGAGGGGGTGAATTAGTGTAGCGGTAAAAACATCGATTTTGAAAACCTTCATACGATTAAAAATGATCTCGGAAAGATGCTTAACTTTTAAACGTTTGCAAGAATGTCATGAGCAAATAAAGTAAGTAAATCAATTTGCAATATGAGAATTAAAAGCAGAACAAAGATGTAAACTAATTTATAGTAGTTCGGTCGTCGTGACCTATATCCACTCCACCGATTCCCCTTCCGTCAAGGTCATCAACATCCACTAATGATCTTTTTTCAACGGGCGAAGATCAACTATCATTTTACAACACTCTTCTCCTTTTCACAGGTTTTGGAGACAACATTTACACCCACTTCACTCATCTCTAAAACTATACTAACACTTAGAGCTTTTAGAGGAGTTCTCACAAGATTACAACAGAGTTTTTCTACTTCTTTCACTCAAATCTTGTGTGTGTTAACCATGGATGAGAGGAGTATTTATAGGCCTTAAGTGGATTTAAACTTGGAGCCTAAAAGAGTCTCATCCCGGGTTTCCCAGGTCCTGGTGGTACCACCGCCTATGTTGGGCGGTACCATCGCCTACAGCACTGACACTGGGTGGTACCACCACCTGGGAGATTATGTCTGGGCAATACCACCACTTGACAGTCTCAGAGATTGAGTCTGGGTGGTACCACCACCTAACACAGTCTTGGAGATTGTGCCATGACGGTTTCACCTGTTGGGTCATTGTTTAGGCCTTTCATTGGGCCCAACACAATCTATACATGGGCCCAACTGCCCCCTAATTGGTTTGGCCCAATTCCAATCTTAATTATGTGTTAACTATGAAATTTCAAACATACACTAAGCAAATTCGGTCCGGTTAGTCTAAGTTTCTTTCGGCGATCTTCCGGTGAACTTCCGACGATCTCTCGGCAATATTCCAACGGACTCCCGACAAGCTCCTGGACTTCACGATGATCTTCTTGGAGAGTTCCGATGAGCTTCTTTGACAAGTACTTGGACTTCTCAGTTAATTCCGGTAGAACTTCCGACGAACGTCCGAACTTTTGACGAATGTTTGGACTTCTGACGAACTCTCGAACTCCTAACGAAGTCTCATTCTTAACTCCGGGACTTCATTTTACTTTATGCCTTGACCACTATCGTAGTTAATCATGCACAAATAAAACCTACTTCGATCTAGACAATTATTACAAAGCTTGAATCATGTTGTCCGACATGTCATTGGTTCATCGACACTTCATTCGATTATTTGGTGTATCGTCCTCTCTTGCGGCCTATTGCCCAATCGGTCAGTTAACCTTCGCAACTCTGATTTTCTTGGCATAATTTTGGCTCGATGTATAATCTTCTAATATGTTCCACTCGGGCCCAACATGATTCTTCCTACTTTTAATTGTCTCTTCCTGATCGAAGCTTCATGTGTCACTCAAAATGCAGATAAGATAAACACTATCAATTGGTTTTATCATCAAAATCTGAGATTCAATAATTTTATGATAATACCACAGTAGTTTTCTTTTCTAAGAATGATAAGTACTCTAGTGGTTTCAAGCACATCGAGATAAAGTACTTGGTGGTTAAAGAAAGAGTCCAAAAACAACTATTAGGATCAAGTCGACCCTAAGAGGGGGGGGGGTGAATTAGTGCTTTTGGAGAACTATGGCGATCGTAAAAATTCATATAGTAAAGTTATATCAAAAAGACGTTTTAAGCTTAAAGATGTTTGTAGGCGAGTGATAAAAATGTAAACTAGTTGTAAAGTAAGTAAATAGCAAAGAAAGGAAGGAACACCAATTTTATAGTGGTTCTGTCATCGTGACCTACGTCCACTCCCGATTCCTTCTCCATTGAGACCATCGACGTCTACTAATGGCCTTTCTTCAATGGAGGATGACCAACTACCCTCTTATAACTCTTTCTCATTTTCACAGGTTTAGGAGACAACTTTTACAAGCCTCACACCTCTCTTAGAATGATCGCAAAGTTAAAGAAGGAGGAGGAGGATACATAGCAATTTTTCAATACTTTTATAACCTAAAATATAAAGATTTTTATTCACACTTTTGTACTCTTTCATGCAGAAAAGCGTGGAGTATTTATAAGCCCCAATAACTTCAAACATAGAGTCAAAAAATATCTCATCCCCTATTTTCGGGGTATTGACGGTACCACCACCATTATTGGATAGTACCACCACCTGCACATTGACATTGGATGATACCACTGCTTAATCTGGGCAGTACGATCACTTGATAAAGCCTTGAAGATTGGGCTCTAGCGGTACCACCGCTTGTAGGCATTAATGGCTAATAGTACTATCGCTCAATCTGGGCGGTACCACTTGTTAGGATCAATACGGCACTGGGGGGGTTGGGTGAATTAGTACTTACGTAAAAATTACGTCAATTTAAAAACTCATTCAATGTAGAAAAACCATTTTGATAAAGCCCGTATAGTAAAATATTTAAGTTTGACTTAGAGTAAATGTAAAATGAAATAAGTAGCTAAGTAAGCAGTAAAGGAAAAGAGCACACTAGATTTATAGTAGTTTGGTCGTCATGACTTATATCCACTCTCAATTCCTCCTCCGTTGAGGCTACCAGCGTCCACTATCGGTCTTCCTTTAATGGGCGAAGACCAACTATCCTTTTACAACACTTTCTCCTTTTCACGGGTTTAGGAGATAACCCTTACAAGCCACTCTTTTACAAGTAGTCCCTCATACACCTTCCTTAGGACTAACTCTAAGCACTAGAAGGAGAGAACTCAAAGTTTTAGCAGAGTTTACTTAGTTTTTTTTCTCAAGAATTCTTGCCCCTTTCTTGTTGCCTAAGTGGCATATTTATAGGCCCCAAATGGTTTCAAAATGGAGCCAATAATTTAAATTTTTAGGTCTTCTAAGTATGGGCGATACCACCGCCTACAGCCTGACACTAGGCGGTACCACCACCTAGTCTAGCGATTTCATCACCTAACACACTATCACTAGATGATACCATTGCCTAGTCCGATAGTATCATCACCTGACAACCTTGGAGATCGAGTTTTTTGAGTTTTCCAACTCAAGCGGTTCCACCGCTTGTTTTGGCGGTGCCACCGCTTGACCCAACTTTTAGGTCATGAATGAGCCTCCTAATGAGCCTAAATCAGTCCCAATTAAGGCCCAATTGACCTCTAATTGAGTTACCATGATTACACCAAAAGCTAACTCAATTAGCCCCCTAAACTATTTCGATCTTAGATAAATAACTACAAGGCATGAATCTTTTATCTGGCATGTCATTGGTTCATCCAGTGCTTCGTTCGATCTTTCAGCGCATCGTCCTCTCCTTCGGCGTATTGCCCAATTGGCATATTGACTCCCGCAACTTTCGATCTCCTTAGCGCAATGTCTTATCCTTCGGCACGATGCTCAAATTCACGACACGAAGCATTTTGTTGACAAATCAACTGATCTACTGGCCCGATGTCCAATCTTCAGACATGTTCACTCCAGCCCAACATTTGATTCCTTATGCTTTAATCAATTTACTACTCCTTAATCGAAGCTACTCCGACGTCACTCAAAACGTAGATTAGATCACAAACTCATCAATTTATTTTATTATCAAAATCCGAGATTCAACACCACCGCCCAGACCCCCTCGAAGGTCGAGCCTCAAGCGATTCCACTGCCCAGTTTAGGTGGTGCCACTGCTTGACGTGGCTCAAAGTGGCTGAATGGGCCATCTAACCAGCCCAATTCAGCCCGGTTATAAGCCTAGTTGGCCCATAATTAAGTTAGTGGGATTTCTCCCAAAACTAACTCAAATTAAGGTCATAACTACGATAGTTAAGGCTTAAATAATTATGATACAAGTAATTTAAGTTATTCGACACATCAATTGTTCATCCAAACTCCTGATAAAACTTCCGACGTACTCCCGACGATCTTTCGGCAAGCTTTCAACGAATTCCCGATGAGCTTCCGATGTATCATCTAAACCTTTGGCATATCCCATGATTCTTTCGGCCTGATGCCTGATCTTTGACTCCAGCCTAATATTCGATTCTTCTTTAATTGTTTTGCCTTTTCACGATCGTAATTAGTCCTGCATCATTTTTTTCAATACATGGATTAGATCATTAATTTATTAATTAATTTTATCATCAAAATTCGAGATTCAACAATAAAAAGTGTCAATTGAGAACCTGAGCACCACTATGATCATTGTTGATCTATTTACTAAGTCTTTACTATATAAAAGATTCAAAGAATATGTTCTTAGAATGAGACTTGTGAGCGGGCAATAAAAGATACAATGATGTATGTTTAAATGGATGTTATTATTGACATTTCTCTTGCATAATTAAAGTTATTTGTTTCTGCTATCCTATTTATATTTATATTTATGCATATTATAGATGAATGCAATAAGTGGATTATCTTGACAAGATAAATTACATGGGTCACTATGAATTATATAAGGAAAGATTAATAATATTATGATATATAGAAGGAAGTATAAAATTGATGATATACAAGAACTATGACTCGTATTGATAGTTGAACTTAATATATTATTATTATGCTTATTGAACTTATTGACTTATTTTAAAATTCATAGTCATGTATAAAATACTTTTCAAATTTTTTTTTGGAATCCAATTAGGTAAAATTATTTTCAAACAAATTTTATTTTATTTATTTTAATTTTAAATATATTTTATATCTTATCAATTAATGGGTCAAGCAGTAAAATATTAGATTATGTAGTCATTTATGATTAGATAAGATATATAATAGAATTAATTGAATTTTTTGTCATAGAGATATCGTAAATCTAATTTAATATTATTTAATTTTAATCTTAATATAAAAAATTTTTCGCATTAGCATAATTTTATACTAACAATAACATCAAACCTCCGAGTGTCCGCTACGCTCCACCTACGTACCCTTCCTGCGTTTGATCCTTCCGCGATATAGGCAGAGTAGGCCACACCCGCTTACTTACCTACGGTTGCTTTCATCCAAACACGTGTTCTAACAAATGGCATCGGAAGAACGTAGAGAGAGACAGAGGGAAGTGTAGTAGCTTCGACCAGTCTTAATCATCGCTATCTCATGTCAAATAATATCTCGCTATAGGAATAAGCTGAAGCGGGTTTGAGTTGTTTGCGATGAAGGTCGCTAATGATACAGCTGGCAGTTGCTGCCTTCGAATTTATTTGGATTAATCAAAGGCAAATATCAGAGTGATCTGACAGGCCGGTGGTTGAGTATCTCAATCCGCCAGCATGATGATGGTGTAAATGGTTTGGGCCTTTAGATTCACGTGTGATGGGCACCCGTGCAACAGCCCAACCGGCAGTTTGGAAGCGCCCAGCTACGTACATGATCGGCCTGCCACAGAAACCCAACCTTTGGATCCATGCAACGCGATGAGATTGAAAATGTGGAGATGCCTGTGCATAAAATTGTCATAAAAAGACAGACGTCTACTGATGAAGAAACAGCAAGTGCAACAGGAACACGAGCAAACGAGACATCAGACAGACCATATACACACATCTCATCCATCAGAGAGACGTCGATGTACCTTGGAGGAGCATGCATTATTTCCAAGCATCGAACGTGCGAGGATGCTAGCCAACTCACTCCTCCGACGGCTGCTGGTTTTCTTCTTTTCCCTGTGGATATGAAATAAATGAATGAAATAACGCTGGTCAATGCAGAAGACTTCCGCCACTCGTCGTTGTGGGCTCATCCTTTTGCCGCACTCGGCACCGTCCGAGGCCCATATACCCGTCTAAAACCGAGGCGATACCGGGACAAAGCAACAATTATTTGACTCTCCTTAAGGAAGGGCCATGTGACGAGGGATCTCTCGCTTTAAGATGATCTCCTGATCTGGAGAGGCGACCAGGCGACGATGACTTTCTCTGGCTTCGGCGTGGCGAGTGAGGAGAAGAAGCAAATGCACACAACGCGAGAAAAGGGGCGGGGGGGGGAGGGAATGTGAGTTAAATTGGACATGAAAGCGTGATGCTGCTTCTTTTCTTCACATGCGAATAAGAGCGAGTCATGTTCTGTCGCTTATTTCTGTTTTATTGGGTTGAAACGTTGATCGGACGAAGAAGCAGCTGCCCCCAGTGATGGTCTGAGCTTGCAGTTCCGTCAGGAAATCAATGAACAGCCTCAGACTCGTCGTGCATGGTGCATCCGCGACGGATGCACAGACAAATAAGCAAACAAAGTCGTGGGTCTGCAAAGGCGTTAACTGAGCTCTAGGGAAAGCTTCGTATGTGTCTTTGCGTGGTAGCAGCAGAACGAAGAAGACGAGCCCACATGAAGGAGCCGGATTGATCGGTCGACAATGGCCGTCTTGTTTTGGTGGGTCAGGCCAGATTGGATGCGAAAGACCATCTATTGACGATCGATCAAGTGCGAAATGGAGAAGATTCAAATGGAACCATGAACCCATTCCGTCCAACGCAGTAGGAATATATGCACATAAAAGGTCAAGTCTCCGCTGTTGAATCGGGAGACGCCTTTCGGGACCCATCTTGCTCACCGGGTGGGGTCCAACGTCCCGAGGTAGCATGACGGAGGGGTGGGTTCGTGCGGCGACCTTTTCATGGTCAGAGAGTGGCGGATGCGTCACGTTATGAAAAGAAAGCACCGTCTTGTCCTATGGATGGGTTCGAGTCGAACCGATTTGATTAGGAGCCATACGGATCCTCGGTCATCTCCCATTGGTCAACCAACAACGGCTCCCCGATTCTAACTGATGGTGTGGGCGAAAATGGAACCGAGAGGAGTACAAACCATTTTGAATATTTCAACAAACATATTCGCAGTCCACTATAGTATTTATACTTATATATACATCTGTACATAGCGAGCGCCCTATTCGCCCTCGCTCTCTCCATCAGATCGGAGAGACCCAACGCCCAAGGCAAACATTTTCGATGGCTCCGTCCCCGCTCCCTATTGCGTCTCCTCTCCTTCCCCTCTTGATGGCTCCCGTCGCCTTTGCCGCCGTCCTAGCCTTCATCGTCCGCCCACGCTCCGTGCGCATCCCCATCAAAGGCCGCCACGTCTTCATTTCCGGCGGCTCCAGCGGCATCGGCCTCGCTCTCGCCCGTCTCGCCGCCACCGAAGGCGCCCGCGTTTCCATCCTCGCCCGTAGCGCCGTCCGCCTCCAGGAAGCCCGCGACGCAATCCGCCTGGCTACCGGCGTTGACGTCGCAATATTTAGCGCCGACGTCCGGGACGCCGACGCCGTCGCGAACGCGGTGGAGGAGGCCGGGCCCGTCGACGTGCTGGTGTGCAACCACGGGGTATTCACGCCGCAGGAGCTCGAGAAGCAGGACCTCGAGGAGGTGCGGTTCATGGTGGAGATCAATCTCATGGGTATCTTCCACCTCATCAAGGCTGCACTACCCGCCATGAAACAGAGGGCCAAGGCCACGGGACTCCCTGCCTCCATCGCCATCATGTCCTCCCAGGCCGGTCAGGTACCGCCTTGAAAGTGTTCGACCCTTGACCTTTCCTAAAGAACATGCTTTTTTAGGTGGCCCTTTTCCTATTATATACCAGTCGCTTTTTTCACCAATCCTACCGATATGCTAATTGCTCAATCTTTTGCCACCTCCATTCCTTGGCTGGCAGGGTTCAAAAATCCAAGTTTTGTTGAATTTGTTTACTAAACTACTTCATGTTTGATTAAGAAAGCATTCCTTCATCCGGCAGTCGGGTTCTTGAACATGCTCTCGAGAAGCCCGACTGTGACTTTATTCCCGACCAAAATGGACAAGTGCCTTTAGCTTATAGCCGTCGTGATCTCCGCATTATGAGACCTCATTGCTTATTACAAGTGGTGGCTTCCGTGTTGTAGGTGGGGGTATATGGTTACACCGCCTACTCTGCTAGTAAATTCGCACTTCGTGGGTTGGCAGAGGCTCTGCAGCATGAGGTCATCGCCCACAACATTCATGTGTCAATGATATTTCCTCCAGACACGGATACTCCAGGTTTTGCTGAAGGTAAGCAAACGTGCCTTGTGTCTCTTGTAATCTTTCTTTTACTCTTTGTTTCTTGGCTGTTAAAAGAGAGGTCTGTCTAACTAACGAAACCACAAAGTCTCCTTCAATGATTTCCTGGCTTTGCTAGGTTTGAATCTGAACAACAAGGCTGGCAATCCACTTAACAAATTCGAAAGAGCATTAATTAATCGGTTTTTTGGGCCATCAAGCCTTCCCTGCACGACTTACCGGTTCCCTATGTCCTTCGTTTCTGATCATTTCAAGCAAGGGGCTCGCTAGCTAGCTAGCTAGCTAGCTAGCTGGCTTCATCCCCTTTCTTGGTTGTAAAAGCAATCAATCCCTACTGTCAGCCGCTGTTCATCTCATAGAAAGCCTTTCCATCCTGGTGCAGAAGAAGAAATCATGTTTGCATTTTTCGAGGTAATCTCAGTTTCAGTTTTACCTAAGTTTGATTTATAGAGAGACGTCCATGAGCAAAATTATGTTCAGATAAAAGTAGCAGCAAAATGCACGGGAAGAACAAGTTTCCAGGTTCTGCTCGAGATTTATAAATCTTTACCTGTTTGGTTTTGCTTTTCTACTGCGTATGTATGGTTTGAGCTATTCTTGGCTTTTTAGTGATCTTATGTCTTAATGCATGCACGTGCGTCGTCCTTCTGATTTAACTCATTTTACCGTCTGTTACCATCGCGACAACATCATATAGAACATACATATTTGCTCTCAATCATTTTCCTAAAGCAAACTGTCATGATCACCAACACTTTGTTGCTGAATACAGAGCACAAGAGGAGGCCGGATCTCACCAATATCATAGCAGGATCTTCGGGTGGTATGAAGGCTGATGATGTCGCTAAAAAAGCATTGAATGGCATCAAATCCTCAATGTTTATCGTTCCCTGCAACTTTGAGGGAAGTATGCTGTCTATAGCTACGGCCGGTTTGTCCCCGCAGAGCTCATTTTTCACGGCATTAGCTGAGGTGCTTGGTGCTGGATTCATGCGCTTCATGGGATTATGTTTCCAATGGAATTGGTTCAGCCTCATAGAGAAGTGGCACTCCAAAAAGAAAAACATGTAATAATGTGGTTCCTTTTTTCGCAGGACAAATTTCATTTTCAGTCAGTATTATTCTACACAAATAAGCTGACTCCTTTCGAGTTGTGATGCCCATTAGAAAATGCTTTTAGGATTACATCTCATGTGTTAATCATGATCAAATCCACTTATGGATTACTGCTGGTAAAGCTATCATTCATGTTTGGTTTCAGGCTCTATCACCCATCTCGGTTGCTTCTTTACTTACTAGCTCGGTTCATGTGGCAATCCGCTCATGTTTTTGAGTTCGCTTGGTACTTCGTTTCCCTGATGAAGTAGAAGTTGCTGTTGGATGGGTGCCCATAACGTGTCTTATTATATTCATCCACACATGTTGGAAGCCATGATGAGGTCCAGCTGAAATATATTTCAGAAACGATGGGCTGATTCTGTAAATTTTCTGAAATGTGGCGATGGGCGTACTAGGAGCAGGAATATCTTAAATCGAACTTGTTGGGGCTGCTGCTGCATTTGGACGATTCCAAGTTCGGGCAGTGTGCGAGTTACATTGTGCGGAAACCTTGGACAATCGTGGAGTAACATCGCCTGGTGAGATATCGTGGTTGGTTGCCTTGGGGATTACTTTTCTTGGACAATCGTGGCGCCCGGAAACCGGTGTGTTCTACCGGAGATGACGTTGTCGAGGGAGACGACACGATGGTAATGCGCTTCATCGGATTGTGATTCACTTGATCTACGGCACTTGGAAGAGCAGTAGAAAGAGTCCGGCTCGGTCCAGGGAAGAAGATAAGATGAGAATAAAAGGTCACCGTTTACTCTATCACGGGTGATACGCATCTTACAAACTCGGATAAGTTCCAAGTACCCAAAATTAGTGAGGTTGCAGAAACAATATTTACTGGGCTTGGTCTTTCCATGCAACTTCTGGGGATCACCCAGCGGTTTGCAGAGACGATGAGCTTGGAACCTCCGTAATCTCTTTTTCTGATGGTGGGATGCTCAAAGGCCATCGAACAGATTGCTCGTCGGTCGCCACAGCCCAACCACCCTTAAGGAACCGGGTCAGTGATCCGGCCCAGTTATTCAGTGGTCTTCTGTTGTAAGCCTGGGCGGCCGACGACGAACCGACGCTATCAAACTCAAGAGGCCAGAGCTGTTCTTCTTACCCCCGGACGCCACCACTCTCTCCTCCTCCTCTTCCTCCTCCTCCTCTGCCTGCAATGAACGCCTCTGTCTATTCCGCCTCCTTCGCCGTTCTCAAAAGCGCCCTCGCCCTCGCCTTCCCCTCCCCTCCTCTCCGCCTCCGTCACGCCCCCTCCTCCCTTCCTGTTCGCTCCTTGCAGACGTGTTCTTCGCCCACTCTTCTCGGACCGCCTAGAAGCTCCACCCTGGCGACCGCGCAGCCGCTTCAGCAGCAGGAAGCATCGGACGAGGAGGAGTTGACGGAAACTGTGCGGCCTTCCGTGGAGCCTTTCCGTGATGTGGCCGCGGAGAGGGAGATGAGGTCCTTCCGCTCCCCTGAACTCGAGGTGAAGGAGCTGGAGGAGCTCCCCGAGCAGTGGAGGCGGTCCAAGATCGCATGGCTCTGCAAGGAACTGCCTTCCTACAAGCACTCTACTTTCGTCAGAATACTCAACGCCCAGCGCAAGTGGATCACACAGGACGATGCCACGTACGTTACCGTCCACTGCATGAGAATCCGGGAGAACGAAGCCAGCTTCCGGGTTAGTGGTAGCATCGATCTTCACCTTGCTCACGACGTGTTCGTTTGTATGCCTAAAGCAAATAAATCGCTTGCTTGGACTCTCTGTACTCTTTATTGTCCTCAAGAATCGATTCTGTAGATGGTCCTTCTTCCGTCTGAAACTGTTGATGGCTGCGTCCAGGTGTACAAATGGATGTCCCAGCAGCACTGGTTCCACTTCGATTTCTCTCTCGCGACAAAGCTGGCTGATTATTTGGGGAAGGACCGGAAATTCGCAAAATGCCGGGAGATCTTTGACGCTATAATTAATCAAGGTCGTGTGCCCAGCGAGTCCACTTTTCACATCTTGACGATAGCTTATCTGAGTGCTCCCGTCGAAGGCTGTCTTGACGAGGCATGCAGTGTTTACAATAAGATGATTCAGCTGGGTGGTTACAGGCCCCGCCTTAGCTTGCATAATTCTCTCTTCCGAGCCCTTGTGAGCCGGCCCGATGGCCGGGGAAAGTACTATCTCAAACAGGCTGAGTTCATCTTCCACAATATAGTGACTTCTGAATTCGAGGTGCATCAGGATGTCTATGCGGGATTGATCTGGCTCCATAGCTATCAAGACATTATCGACTGGGAAAGAATTGCAGATCTAAGGCAGGAGATGAAGAATGCCGGATTCGAGGAGAGCACTGATGTGCTCATTTCCATCATGAGAGCTTGTTCCAAGGCAGGCAATGTAGAGGAAACTGAAAAGACATGGCTCATGCTTCTTGAGAGTGATTGTAGAATCCCTCCTAAAGCCTTTGTTTATCGCATGGAGGTTTATGCAAAGGTCGGGGAACCGATGAAATCGTTGGAGATATTTGAAGGGATGAAGAGGCAAAATGAACCTGTCAGTTCTGCTGCATATCTTAAGATCATTGAGGTCATGTCAAAAGCCGAGGAGACTGAAATAACAGAAACAATTTTTGATGAGTACATTGGAAGCGGAATGAAACCTGTTATGCCTGCTTTCCTCAGTTTGATGTCTATGTACTTTAATTTGCACTTGCACGACAAGTTGGAAATAGCCTTCTCACGGTGTGCCACTGGATGCTGTCCCAATCGGAGCATCTATAACCTTTACCTGGAATCCTTGGTAAGGGTTGGTTACCTTGAGAAGGCAGAGGACATATTTAATGAAATGCACACAAATGGGATGATCGGTACTAATGCTCGGTCATGTAATGCCATTTTAGACAGCTATCTTGCTTCAGGAGAGTGTGCTAAAGCTGAAAAGGTCTACGACATAATGCGCCAGAAGAAATATGAAATAGAACCCCGCTCTGTGGAAAGGCTCCAAGAAGTTCTAAGCTTGAACAGGAAGATAGTTAAGAGAAAAGTAAGCATGAAGCTTGATGAAGAACAGCGTGAGATTTTAGTTGGCTTGCTGCTAGGAGGTGTGAGAATGGAATCAGATGAGGAGCGGAGGAACCACATAATCCTTTTTGAATTCAGTGAGAACTCCAACATTCACTCGGTTCTGAGAGTGCACATTCATGAACGGTTTTATGAGTGGTTAACATTATCAAGTAGGTCTAACGATGATGATAATGAGATGCCGTACCGATTTTCCACCATTGCACATTCCTATTTTGGTTTCTTTGCCGATCAGTTCTGGTTGAAAGGACGACTGATGATTCCAAAGCTTGTTCATAGATGGCTGTCAGCACGTGTTCTGGCATATTGGTACATGTATGGAGGCTTGAGATCATCCTCAGGTGATATATTGCTCAGGCTGAAAGGTGGCTGCCGTGAAGACACTGAAAGGATCATCAGGGCATTTCAGGCAAAGTCCTTGGGATGCAGAGTCAAGAGGAAAGGAAGAGTGTTTTGGATGGGTTTTCAAGGAACCAATGCTGATATGTTCTGGGAGCTTGTAGAACCATATATTTTGGAGAGTGTTAAAAGCCTTCTGGTACCAGATGGTTGTCTCTCGGTAAACGGTAAGGAAGAAAGTCAACCTGATGACTTTGATAACAAATCCGAGACCGATGAGCGGAGTCCCCATTGAGAAATCAATGAGATATCCAGAGATCAAATATGAAAGACTGGTAGAAATAAATGCCCAACACACTAAATGTAGATTTTGTAAAATATCCTTTCACTCTATTTAGGTTTGCAGCAAGGCCCATTACTCTATTTGAATACGAAAAGATGATAAAGCTGAATAGGAAAAGGCAAAAGCAAACCAGTTTAAGTTGATGTAAGAGTCCTCTTTGCCCGTTTGTGTGGATTCATTTACTCTTTCAAATGAAATTCTCTTTTCCCAAAATGATGTTTGCTTGTTGCCTTTAGCCGATCGTTTTTGCCGCAAAAGTTTCATACTGAATGTTTCCTGCTTTTACTACCATTTGCTGGCTGGCTGGTTTGTACCGCAAAGCTCGTTTTATCTTTTATTCTCTTTGGTTGGCATATCATTTTGGTGAGATTGATAGCTTACGATCATACATGCACTGATCATAAACCGTAAATATTCCAATATATGCATACATGTCTTTTGAAAAAAAATTCACTTGTATGTTGGTTCAATACATACATACATATATGAAAAAAAATTCAAACTGTAAAGTGGATGAGATGGTTGGAAATAAAAATTAATAAAGAAAAAACCTTGAATTGAGGCCGACAAAGAATTTGACTGGAGTTGAAAATACATATATATACATTTTTTTCCTTATTCCTTCATCCATTATACATAGCAACTGTGGTCGGCTGATTGTTTTTCTCACTCTCTTCATCCGTTATAACCCCAAGTGCCTTTTTCTTCTTGTGAGTCTGTTTGTTTACGGTGCGAGCGTGTGGCATATTCGTGGGCGACGGCGACGGAGGACAACAATTCCGATGAGAAGTTTTAGGGGGTGAATATCGATCGCTCCGCTGCATTCGCCCATTCGCTGACAACAAATAAAAGAAAATAGTCTTTTATTTCGCAAATGTCTTTGTGTCCCCTTAAATGAGATAAATGTTTGTTAGAGTTTCACGAGCTTCATCCTGCAACATTTAAAGTTTTTAAATTTTGCCCATTGATTCTTTTTTTTTTTTATGACGTTTTTAGAAAATGAAGCAGATAAGTTATCTTCGGAAGAATTAATCACTAGTGATTGTTGTATTTTTGAAGTGTTTTTTAAAGAGACTTTAGAAGTATGTAGAGCTTCTCTACTTGATTACTAGGAGAAATAGAGTATTTGATTTCATTCGTTCTCTCAATGGTTGAAGAGAGGAAGATTACTCGTCTTCGTTCACCTGCCTGAGATACACTCCTTATATCAAGTTGGCTACTTTATTTCACCCCCTCTCTACCTCACATTTCTATAAAAAAAAGTGTTATCTTTTGAGCAAATCTTTTAAAGATTTGGTTGTCCTTCTTATCGTTATACCCCTCCCAAGTCAACTACTATCACATCAATCCAAAGTTCATTATTTTTCACTAACTCAATAAGGAGCCTTCCAAAAAATGATCTTATGAAGCTATCTAATAATCGCCCTTCAACCATGAAGTTTGTCATTGCATTTTTTATTGCCTTGGCCCCCCATTCTTAACCAAAGTCCTACTCATGTGGTACTATAGAGCTTTTTCATGCCAATAAATCTATTACCTATTATGTTATATTCATATTCCTTTATTTTCCCTTCATGATCGACAAACCTGCCATTAAGACATCATAACATTTCCTTCTAAATCCACCTAAGCCTCTCTTGCCACATTATTGCCTCATCGCCCATTTTGACTAATTGCTTCGATATCTCTATGCTCTTTGAGAAATTCATTTTAGTTGATGAAAGAAAATAGACTAAAACGACGAAAGAAAATAGACTAAAACGACTTTCGTGGCCTCCACTATTATATTATAGGGTTTATGTTAATTCTATTCTCTATCTACATCATTTGTAGCGATATTTGCTCATGTTACATTGTCCACTAACTTTGAGGCTCTATTAAGCAAAATATGAGCTATTGAGAAATCCACCATCTAGTAACTCTAATCATACCTCTATATGATCGTCTCTTGTGGGACTTACTAGTATGTACTTAGAAGAGCCACCTTTATAGTACCAAACCTCATCGACTAAAATTTGCAACTTTCATCCAATGAATATCAGGTCGCCTCTTCGATATTATGGAATGCACTCATTGCCCTTCTTCTCGTAATGTTACTCTCAACTCCAACCATCCTTTAAGATGATCAAGCCCATCATGAGACTTATTGATATATTGTCTTGAATTGTTCCACTATGATTTACTATATTTGCATCGTCTCTTGATGACATCTTCATAATCCAGTGGAAATTTGAACTAGAACCTTCCTTATATGGCCTTTGCCAACATAATACAGTACCTATATTATTTTGATTATATTTGCTCTAATCAACTTCCATCCATCCAATTTGTCCTCACAATATCATGTCACCCACAAATGAAGTTTATCTCTCTATTGCCTAACAACTTTAAAGTTTTCTTAACTTTACTGAAGTTATGGTGCCCCAACGGGACCCTAGAAATGTGCACAAGTATAATCTTTATTGCATGTTACTTCTCATTGAATCCTCTTGTAATAATTAGAATATCAATAGTTTGATATATTCTTCAAAAGTTTTTGTCCTTATGGCCTCTTGCCTTATACAAATGCCTTCCAACTCTAACTTTATTACAATTTTATTACAATGAGTTAAGTCGGATCTCCCCATCTTAGTTCCTATGTTAATTACATCATTGAGATAATATGCACATGCCTTGAAGGTCTCTTTTAAGGTATGACATATGCTGACTCATTCTTCTTCAGAACGAGAAAACTAAGAAACAATATGATTTGCTCGTCTCTATAAATATTCATGTCCTCTATCATTATCAAAAAAAAAAAAAAAGCCACGAGTGCTTTCGATCTATGTTCCATCTTTTTATGTAAACTCTGTAGAGATCGAACTCTTCACTAAGTCCAACACGAATTGCTCCACTCCTTAATTTTTATTAAGATAATAATTAATTCTATAAGTCATTCCTCCATCGAACCTAATATACACCTTTGTTAGTTTGTTGTGCTTAGGTCTTTAACATTATTTTCGGTCACTCTCCCACATAGTCTCATAAAACATTCACCCAAACATCCATTTAGTTTTACGAAGTATCCACCAAAAGCATCATAATGTGCTATACGATGACCCCTTATTGCTTATCGACTACGATATATAAGAAATCACTGAAACCAACTTGTGTTTCTAAATCATTATAATAGAAACACAAATAAAAAATGATGCGGAAACAAAATAGCGTACCTCCCGCCATTGTTGTCAAAAATGTCTGTAGAGGTTTCTTATTGAACTTTGGCACTTCTCAACTCAGAACTCTCGCTTTAGATGGTGTAGGAAAGCCTTTTTGCTTCAAAGAGATGATTGAGCCTAGGGACCAAAATCCTCATATATATATATATATAGATGTTCTCCCATCAAGAACATTTATCATCACCAATTCATAATGTTCAAGAATTAATTCAAATTTATAACGTTTGGACCATAATGAAGAACTTTAATGATATTAAATATTTAATTTAATAATAACGGTTTAATGTATAATGAATAAAAAACTGAAATCATTTAAATCATAATAAATGAAGAAATTCATGAAAATAAATTATGAATCTTAATGAGAACAGTTATATTATTATTAAATTAGATATTTAATAATAACGGTTACATTCTCTCACTTGGTCCATACGTTTATCTTAATAATTTGAATTAATCTTTCTCAAACAACTTTCTTAAGAAATAAATACATGAATCATAATGATAAGTCCTCTAAGAGTGAGTATTATCATCCATGTATCACGATGTATTTAGTCCAGTAACAATATATTTTCTCAAAATAATATGCACATGAATGAGAAAATTTCACAATATATAAGAGTTTTAATATCATTACAAAGTGGAACCAAGTCCCATTTTCTCTACATGATCCTTGAATTTCAGAGGTGGCATGCCTTTAGTCAAAGGATCAACAATCATCAATTCAGTACTAATATGCTCAATGACCACTTTCTTTTCCTTTACACGTTCTCTTATGGCTAAATACTTAATGTTGATGTGTTTACTTCAACTTCCACTTTTATTTTTTTTAGTCATAAAGACAACAGCTGAATTGTCACAAAAAATTCTTAATGGCCTAGAAATAGAATTCATTATTTTAAGCCCATAAATGAAACTTTTAATCCATACACCATGTAAAGTAGCCTGAAAACAGAAGACAAACTCAATTTCCATGGTAGAAGTAGCAGTCAAGGTCTGCTTAGCGCTTCTCCAAGAAATAGCTCCATCGGCCATCATAAAAATATATCATGATGTTGATTTACGAGAATCAACACAACCGGCGAAGTCTGAATCTGAGTAACCAATCACATCCAGATTGTTTGTATGTCTATATATAAGCATTTAATTTTTGGTTCCTTGTAGATACCTCATCACTTTCTTTGCAGCTCTCCAGTGGTCCATACCTGGATTACTCTGATATCGACCTAGCATCCCCACAATAAATGCAATATCAGGTCTAGTACAAACCTGAGCATACATAAGGCTTCCTACGATAGAAGCATATGGGATGTTTTTCATTGATTCCTTTTCAAAGTTGTTCTTTGGGCATTGGTTCACAATGGGAGCAACATTTGGTGAACAATCCTTTATCTGAAATCTTTCTAAAAGTTTATCGATGTAGGTTTCTTGTGATAGACCTAAAATGCCTCGATGTCTATCTCTATGGATCTTAATGCCAATGACATAAGATGCTTCACTCATATCTTTTATGTCAAAATTTTTAGAAAGGAATTGTTTCACCTCATGCAGCAAACCCTTATCGTTGGTTGCAAGCAAAATATCATCTACATATAAAACAAGGAAACATATTTTACTCCCACTAACCTTCTGGTATATGCATTGATCCATGGGATTTTCAACAAATCCGAATAAAGAAATTACTTCATGAAATTTAAAATACCATTGGCGGGAGGCTTGTTTTAAGCCATATATAGACTTCCTAAGCTTGCAAATCAAGTGTTCACCAACACTAGTGGAGAAACCTTCAGGTTGTTTCATATAAGCCTCTTCCTCTATATCTTTATTAAAAAATATCGTTTTCACATCCATTTATTGTAACTCAAGGTCAAAATGAGCAACTAATGCCAAAATAATACATAGAGAATCTTTCTTAGATACAGGAGAAAACGTCTCCGTATAATCGATTCCCTCTTTTTGAATAAATCCCTTTGCAACAAGTCTTGCCTTGTACCTCTCAATGTTGCCTAATGAATCTTTCTTAGTTTTAAAGACCCATTTGCAACCAATAGCCTTTGCTTCATTAGGCAACTCTATAAGATCCCAGACTCCATTGTTCATCATGGAATTCATCTCTTCTTTCATGGCATTATGCCATAAATTTGATTCTTTGCAACTCATGGCTTGTGAAAATATTTCAGGATCATTTTTTACTCCAATATTATAATCAGATTCTTGTAGATATACAATATAATCACTAGGAATTGCTGATCTTTTATTTCTAGTAGATCTTCTTAATGTTGTACTAATGGTTCCTTGAGGAACTTGTGGTTCAACTAGTTGTTCAGGAGCTTATTGTAATTCCTGAACTGCTTGATCTATTAGAATACTATCAACAACTTGTGGAATTTCAATGATTGGTTGTTCAGCACTAGTTTGTATTTGAGGAGTGCTATGAACTATAACCAATCTATCATTTGATGTGGAAGGTTGAGATTATATGTGATCATGTGCAGAAACTATGTTCTTGAAATTATCGCTCCCACTAATCACATCATCCTCAAGAAATTTAGCGTTTCTTGATTCCACAATCCTAGTTGTGTGAAATGGGCAATAGAATCTGTAACCTTTGGACTTTTCGGCATATCCAATAAAATACTCACTAATAGTCCTTGGGTCTAGTTTCTTCTCTTGTAGATTATATATTCTGACTTCAGACGGACATCCCTAAATTCACATATGTCGCAAACTCGGTTTCCAACTTTTCCATAATTCAAATGGTATCTTTTGGATAGCTTTGGTTAGAACTCGGTTTAATATATACATAGCCGTCTTTAGTACTTCATTCCATAAGAACTTAGGAAGATTGGAGTTGCTAAGCATACTTCACACCATATCTAATAATGTTCAGTTTCTTCTTTCTGCAATATCATTCTAGTTTGGAGAACCAGGCATAGTGTATTGGGCAACAATCCCATGTTCTTGAAGAAACTTAGCAAAAGGACTAGGTGCTTGTCCATTTTCAATATATCTACCATAATATTCTCCACCCCTATATGATCTCACAATTTTAATTTGCTTACCACATTGGTTCTTAACTTCAGCCTTAAAGATTTTGAAGACATCCAATGCTTCATTTTTGTTATGAATCAAATATATATATATATATATATATATATATATATATATATATATATATATATATATATATATATATATATCGTGAGTAATCATCTATAAAGGAGATGAAGTATTTCTGACCATATATGTCCATGTTTGGACAACATATATCGGTATGAATTATCTCTAATAAGTCTGAACTCCTATTAGCACCCTTTTGGACTTATTAGTTTGCTTTCCCTTAATACAGTCCACACAAGTCTTAAAATTAGTAAAATCAAGAGTACTAAGTACCTCATCTTTAACTAATCTTTTAATTCTCTCTATGGAAATATGTCCTAATCTCCGATGCCATAATATAGAGGAGTCCTCATTAATATTATACCTCTTAATGCTAACGTGAACATGCATTGAACTTTGAGTATTATCATTTTGTAATAAAATACGGTAAAGACCATCAGACAAAATACCATTCCCAACACAATCATATTTATGTAATAAACGAAATAATATATCTTTAAAATTAAAGAAATACCCAAATGATACGAGTCTAGAAACAGAAATTAAGTTTTGTGAGAAACTTGGTACATAAAAGGTTCTTTCCAATTTTAAAACAAAACTACTACTTAAAGTTAAAATGCATGTTCCAATTGCCTCCACATATGAGCCTATCTTATTTCCTGATAAGATGTTTTTCTCACTTCCCACTGGCTTTCTTAGGTTTTGCATACCCTACAAAGAGTTTGCAATATGGATTGTCGATCCAAAGTCAATCCACTATGTGTTAATATTAACATTGACTATATTAGATTCATAACATACATATGAGGTTGGTTTACCTTTCTTTTCAAGCCACTGTTGGAATTTCGTGCATTCCTTCTTCATGTGTCTCTTTCTTTTACAAAAGAAACACCTTGCTTCTTTTTTATATCAGCTTGGGGTGGTATTTTACATTTTCCCTGCTGATGAGCTTTTTGATTGGCTTGATGTTTGTCAGTTTTGTTCTTCCCACGAGTGGTTACTATCAATGCACTCTCACCCAATTCCATCACTAGCCTCTCTTCTTCTTGAACACACATGGTCATTAATTCATTGATTGACCATATGTCCTTATGTGTATTGTATAAAATTTTAAAAGGGCCATATTGAGGTGGAAGGGTGTCCAGAATATAGTGCACTAGGAAGGATTCTAACATATTAACCTCAAGTTTCTTAAGTTGAGCCACAATATCTTGCATTTGCATTATGTGCTCACGCACACCCTTTATGTTGGTGAGTCTAAGGGATGAGAATTTCATTATTATGGTACTTGCTAGTGCCTTATCCGAAGTAACGAATTGTTCATCAATAGCATTTAGCAAGTCTTAGACATTTTCATGCTGATCAACAGAACCACGTATGCCAGCAGTCATCTTAGTTTTGATAAACATCACGCTGAGCCGATTGGATCGCTCCCATCATTCATATAACGTGATCTCAGTTGGAGTGCTGGTATTAGTGACTATAGGTGGATCGTCTTTCCTAATAGCATAATCAATATCCATCCACCATAAATGGAGGAGAACCCTCTCCTTCCATATCTTATAGTTATCACCATTAAGTTCGGGAATATCACATCGAATATCAGAGAAATTAACAGTTTGAGAAACTGCATAAAATCAAACATACTTATGTCAAAATTTGAAGCTTAATAGTTTAAATTACATATTTTACCAACGTGAAACATGCCAAAAAAATATGAATCTCATGATATAAAAATTACCCGTGGGCTAAATTCTTAATTCAAATAGATTCATATGGTTTTTATGATAAAACTATCAAATTATATTCCAATTCATAATCCCTGTGGATAAATTATGAAAATAATTTGATATTTTATCCTGATTAATTATATTAAATATAATAAAAGATCTTGTGGGATGACAATTATTATATGAAATATAATCAGTCATAATATGATATCTAATTAATTATGTGATCTTTATTTTAATTTTATATATAATTTTAATTAATTAAGGATGTTGTGGCTAATTCTTAATTAATTAAGATTATATGGATCGCTAGACATTTTAAACATATAAAATTAACTCATAAGTAAGATTGGATATAATCAAATATGCATACATAATATGAGTATTTTATTATCTAAAATTATTGAAAATGTCATATCCTCATAATTTTCAATATGAAATATATCAAGAAGTTTCAAAAAGAAACCAAAATCAAATCATTTTCATGGTATAAAAATGATAACTCTTTCGTATCAAGACAGAGGTCAAAAGGCTATGATACCAAATGTAAGAAATCACTAAAACTAACTTGTGTATCTAAATCATTATAATATAAACACAATAAAAACTAATGCGGAAACAAAATAGCGTACCTCCAGCCATTATTATCAAAAAATTTTACAGAGATTTCTTCTTGAACTTTGGCACTTCTCGACTCAGAACTCTCGCTTTAGATGGTGTAGAAAAGCCTTTTTGTTTCAAAAAGATGATTGAGCCCAAGGACCAAAATCCTCATATATATATATATATATATGTTCTCCCATCAAGAACATTTATCATCACCAATTCATAACGTTCAAGAATTAATTCAAATTTGTAACGTTTGAACCAAAGAACTTTAATGATATTAAATATTTAATTTAATAATAATGATTTCATGTATAAAAAATAAAAAATAAAAATCATTTAAATCATAATAAATAAAAAAATTCATGATAATAAATTATGAATTTTAATGAGAACAATTATATTATTATTAAATTAGATATTTAATAATAACGGCTAGACGACATTCTTCAAACTTTCCAATGCTTTATCTTTGCTTCCCTTCTCTGTCTTGGAAGACCATAAGAGTTAAGTGTGCCTCCACTTGAGGTATTTCTTAGAATATGCAACTTGTTGCAAAAAGAAAAAAAGCATCCAGATAGTTTTAGACTTAACATTTGGAAACTTGTCCCCTTATAGTAACCATTCTCTTAATGTATTTTTCTTTGAAAATCTTAAAGACCATGTCACTCGAATCTGCATAGCTTGCAGAGAACAACCGTGTGTTGTTTTGCCTTTGTGAATTCATTTACTATATTGCAACAGTTCATCAATGCAGTCCTCTGTTATGCCAATAATGCTCAGCAAAATATTGTTGTATGATTTTGGATCTCATGAATGTATCCTTTTCTCCGTGATCCTAAGTTTTAATCATCTTGGGATGATCACGTAGCCCTTAGCTCACATCCGATGTTAAGTTGTCAATTCTCCTCACCCCGGTAAGTTCTTTCATGAATTATTTCGATCACCAAATAATTCTTCGCTGACTAGTACGTAACCATACACTCTTTCTTGCAATGAATGTCATTAAGCTAAGTTGACAACATCAAACTAACCATCACGTGATTAGTTGGTTTTGTGGTCCCTCACCTAAGCCCCTCTTGTCACATTATTGTCTCGTCGCCCATTTTGACTAATTGCTTTAATATCTCTATGCTCTTTGAGTAATTCATTTTAGTTAATGAAAAAAAATAGACTAAAACAACTTTCATAGCCTCCACTATTATATTATAGGGTTTATGTTGATTCTATTCTCTATCTGCATCATTTGTAGCGATATTTGCTCGTGTTACCTTGTCTACTAACTTTGAGGCTCTATTAAGTAAAATATGAGCTATTGAGAAATCCACCATCTAGTAACTCTAATCATACCTCTATATGATCGTCTTTTGTGAGACTTACTAGTAAGTACTTAGAAGAGTCACCTTTATAGTAGTACCATACCTCATCGATTAATATTGGCAACTTTCATCCGATGAATATCAGGTCGCCTCTTCGATATTATGGAATGCACTCATTGCCCTTCTTCTCGTAATGTTCCTCCCAACTCCAACCATCCTTTAAGATGATCAAGCCCATCATGAGAGCATTGCATTGTCTTGAACTATTTCACTATGATTTACTATCTTTGCATCACCTCTCGGTGACATCTTCATAATCCGGTATTAGAAATTTAAACTAAAACCTTCCTTATTTGGCCTTTGCCAACATATTACTGTGCCTATATTATTTTGATTATATTTGCTCTTTTGGTAATCAACTTTCATCCATCCAATTTGACCTCACAATATCATGCTACTCATAAATAAAGTTTATCTCTCGGCAAATCTATTGCCTAACAACTTTAAAGTTTTCTTAACTTTGCTGAAGCTATGGTGCCCCAACAGGACCTTAGAAATGTGCACAAGTATAATCTTTATTGTATGTTACTTCTCGTTGAATCCTCTTGTAATAATTAGAATATCAATAGTTTGATATATTCTTCAAAAGTTTTTGTCCTTATGGCCTCTTGCCTTATGCGAACACCTTCCAACTCTAACTTTATTACAATGAGTTAAGTCGGATCTCCCCATATTAGTTCCTATGTTAATTACATCATTGAGATAATATGGACATGCCTTAAGGTCTCTTTTGAGGCATGACATATGTTGACTCATTCTTATTCATAATGAGAAAACTAAGAAACAATATGATTTGCTCTTGTCTCTATAAATATTCATGTCCTCTATCATTATAAAAAAAAAAAAAGAATGCCACGAGGTTAGAGATCGAACCCTTCACTAAGTCCAACACGAATTGCTCCACTCCTTAATTTTTATTGAGATAATAATTAAGTCCATAAGTCATTCCTCCATCGAACCTAATATACACCTTTGTTGGTTTGTTGTGCTTAGGTCTTTGACATTATGTTCGGTCACTCTACCACATAGTCTCGTGAAACAATCACCCAAACATTTATTTAGTTTTACAAAGTATCCACCAAAAGCATCACAATGTGCTATACGATGACTCCTTATTGTTTATGGACTACGACATTCTTCAAACTTTCCCATGCTTTATCTTTGCTTCCCTTCTCTTTGTCTTGGAAGACACCAACAAGAGTTAAGTGTGCCTCCACTTGAGGTATTTCTTAGAATATGCAACTTGTTGCAAAAAAAAAAGCATCCATATAGGTTTAGACGTATCATTTGGAAACTTGTCCCCTTCTAGTAACCATTCTCTTAATATATTTTTCTTTGAAAATCTTAAAGACCATGTCACTCTAATCTGCATAGCTTGCAGAGAACAACTGTGTGTTGTTTTGCCTTTGTGAATGCATTTACTATATTGCAACGGTTCATCAATGCAGTCCTCTGTTATGCCAATAATGCTCAGCAAAATATTGTTGTATGATTTTGGATCTCGTATCCTTTTCTCCATGATCTTAAGTTTTAATCATCTTGGGATGATCACGTAGCCCTTAACTCACATCCGATGTTAAGTTGTCAATTCTCTTCACCCTTCTAAGTTCTTGCATGAATTATTTAGATCACCAAATAATTCTTCACTGACTAGTACAGTCGCATCCTTAAGCTAAGTTGACAACATCACACTATAATGACATCAAATCATAGTTCAAACTCAATCATTCCAACTGCCGTAGTATGTAACCAACCATCACGTGTTTAATTGATTTTGTCTTTGGAGGGGTGTCATGTCTAGCTTGTATGACACCCCCGCGACAACCACTTGCAAACGGTCAACCTCCCGAAAACTAAAACACTAAAATGTACGAACAAAATATTATCATTGCTCATCAAAGCGCAATGATAATTCAAAATTGCACAATCATATCTCAATAAAATACTTTATTTGAGAACTAAAATGGATACATTTTACTTGGGAATGTTTGGTATCAAGCCTACTGCAAGGCCCAGACATGCTACCTAAGTATGAATAAATCAAAATGGTGAACAGCTGCACAGATAAAACTTCATGAGCTGCAAGCCTACGTGAACTGTCCATGGCAATCGATAAAACTTTACCGATTTCAGCCGAAACCAGGTTGGACAACTTGGCCCATGTCCTTCAAGAAAACATCAGCAAGCATGCGTTACTTCGACTTGCAAAAGTCCATGCATCATCTGTAAATCATGCCTCACACAAGGATGGGGGGATGCTGTCTGCCAAAACAAATGGCTGACAAATAAATCAACTACGTCCAGACAACACCATTTGGATGCGCATATATTACCAGTGAAATTACATTAGGTGGAGACAGCATATGCCAAATGTTGTTCTCTACCATCCATTTCAACTCAATGAAGTACATATTTTTGTCATGGACTTTGAAGGACTGAAAAATCGGCACCAATTGGTAGATGATCGCTAGGATGGTGGTGATTGGGCAGTCCACCAATGACATCAGCAGATTCAGGCCCAGGCACTTCTAGCAGGCTCACTGCTCTCAGGCGGCTACCTGACAAAAAAATATAATCCAGTGTTCCCGTAAAGTCAGGGGTACAGTTTGTGAATGTTGGCTCCCCTCCATGTGCCGCGTAAAGACTACGCAATTGGATAGGTGCAACTTCTGAAGCTGATACAAGGTACCGATAGACCTGAAGGGAAGCGTGAAACATGTGATTTTATAGATATTTGAAACACAAAAGATCATCGATTATATGAATACCACTATAGAAATAAACTACTAACAGTTGATACTGTGATTCATCCACCAAACATACAATGACATGTTTCTGAAAAGCAGGTACTAACACATATCTAATTTATTCATCATAGTAGACTGGCAACAGTAAAAGCACATATGAAATATGTGAACATGGCTTCATAGGGTTTTCGTCATTCACAAACCCTTTTTACTATTGGCAATCCCGTTATTATTGACAGTCCCTTAAAAAAATATATATACTATTTTACTATTTACAACCCCATTTTTACTAATCCAACCTTTTTTTCTTTCCCCACAACCATTTATTTCATTTGCTCGCTGTCAATGCCACTCGCTACCGACGCTGCTCGCCACCCCCTCCAACCCCTCTTTGCTCGCTGCTAATGTCGTCGATGCCCCCCCGATGCTTGCCGTAGGTGTAGTCAGAAGCGGCACCACTTGTTGTCTCTCCGCTAGTTGTCGACATTGCTTGCCGCCCCCTCCAACGTCACTCTCCGATGACCCGGCGCCTCTCCACTTGCTGTCAATGCCCCCTCCAGTGTCTACATCCATAGATCCCTCAACTTTTCTATGAACACTGTGATCCTCCGCTGTGCCGGCCGCCTGCTCTTCTCCTTCGTCTCCTCTGCAGCCCCTTCCAAAGAAGCCTCCAACGTTGCGGGGGTGTCTAGGTAGTCAGACTCCGACGACCACCCAAACAATTAGGCCCACCAACTGTTGCTGCTTCCGCCAACAGCCCTCATGAGGGTCGTCCACCCCCATGGCCAGCCCCCGTGCTAACTCGGATCAGTGTCGGCCAGATCGAACAGGAAGAAGAAGGCATTTATGTCCATAAATATCCATTTGCATAGGGATATTTTAGGAACATTAAAAATTTTTAAAAGGATTGTAAATAGTAAAAAGGGGGTTGCGAATAGAAATCTCTTTCATCAAATATTAAATTCCAAGTTTTTGAGAGGTGGGAAGAATGTTTGTAAACCTATTATCATAGTGCCTTGAGGCCTCCACTTCCAGAAAAATTGAGAAACTGCATCTGTGGTTATCAAAATCTGCAGACACAAAGTTTAAATGCTACCAAAACTTTGTACAAAACATTATGTTTTCATCGTCATCATCATTGTTGTCATTGTCATAGTTCCGCAATGTTTGTATAATATGAATTAAGAAGGTTGTTAGAGTACATCACTCCATCTAAAGCCTGTCTATCTTTCCCCTGGTTTATTCTTCTTAGTTCTTTGGCTTCATACGCTCTTTTTTAGGGCAATCTCTACAATATTAATCAGATCCACAGAAGTCTGTGTTTTCATTGTTGACCAGTGTCCCAGTGTTCTTCTTTCTTCACTTTTTCTTCCCCATACTTCCACTTCGTTTTTGCATAAATCTTGTGTTATTTCTTATAGATCAATGTCCTTTCATGATCCACTTTTCTTCCCCTCAGAAACTTTCTATGACCAAAATTAAATGATCTTTTCGGGAAAAAGGTTAATTATTATTCAATTTAGTATCAGGAAGGTTCTTCTTGCGTGACTAATTAGACAAACACTAAGCTAACACCTTGGTAAAGTATTGAAAGACATTAAAAGGTCACAATCCAATGACAACTTGAGGCAAACAAAAAAAAGCAACCAGATCATAAGACCATTGTAAGATAGTAGATAGGCCACCTAACAAAAAAGAACCGTTGTTAATCTAGCTATATTTTTGTTGGCTACAACATATTTAAGTTGGAAGAGTGTGACGGCAAAATAAGTATCAATGATGTTGAATCTGATAATCCTGCCTGACAAATTGAACTTAGAAAACCAAGTTTGAAGTTTGAATACAGCAATCCTGCTAGAGGAGCTGTAGTTTAGTAAATGAAAAACGAAAGCTAATATTTAGTCCTGGTTTTCCTTTTTATATTAGTGAGCTTTCTTTGAAGCAAAAGGCCAAGGCCCATAGAATCTCTATTTCAGTGTGTAATCGGCTTAGATCTCCTAAATATTATGCATCTGGATATCAGTCAACTGTAAGATATGATTCATATAAAATTAGAATTTTTATTCCAAAATTGGACAGAATTGCTGCTGTACTTGTCCAGCACTCCTCGCTTCTCTATTTCCATCTATTTTTCTAAAAAACCAACATATCCTTGTTAGCATAGAGGGATGAGGAAAGAAAAACATACAATAAGAATTGTCATTTTCTGGTTTTACTTGACTTGCAAATATCAGTCAATGTGGATCGACGAGAACTTCAAAAAGTGAAATGAGCAGAAGCATAATAACCAAAAATACACTGAAACTAATCAGCTTAATTCACAAGTTGTTATGATCAATGGTAGCCTGATAAAATAAAGAACTCACGGAACCCATCTACATATTACAATTTTAATGGAAAACCTTTTCTCATAGTTCTAAATCATCGTTTTGCAGATTAAGCAAATACAATAGCAAGGCAAAACAGAGAGACTATAACTAAATTATACCGCAGAGACTCTTACCAGACTTCACTATCAGGATGGGAAAGTAGTTACATTAAGCTATATAGTCTAAACAAGAAATAAAAGGTAATGCAAACTAACCTCGTCTCCAGGAGTAGAATTAAAATCACCTGCAACAAGCACTGAAGGTATACAAGTGAACTTATTTGAAACAAGTTCTTTAAACTGCGAAAGCCGGGATAGAAGGTACTTCACTTGTGCAAGCTTTATATCAGCCCAATTTGGATCCCTGCAAAACCAGGACTTGAACATGTTAATCGAAATTCCGAGTACGATAAAACAAATTCAAGCAAGTGGTTCTTACTTTCCAGAAAATAATGACAACAATAAAAAAGTTCTTACTTTTCAGAAAATAATTACAACAAAAAAATGTACAAAAATTTGTCCAAAATAGAATTTCTACATCAAAAGTCAAAAAATCAGACAAACAAGATGAGGTACTGGTAAGAATCATAAGACAGCCCATAATTTCATGAACAACTGGCGATAAAAGTAAAGTTTGTTCACCAATAAATGTGAGTATTTGCCACAACAATAATGTGATTTGATGAATCATTTAGCTGAAATGCTGCTAGTAAACCCACACAGTCACGTTTTAATCTCACATGTGGATCGTCAGATTGGTGCTTCCTTGATAACTCTGAAAACAATTACAACAAAATTAGGCCGTCACGTAATTAAGTCCGAAAGGGATTTAATACCCATGAGAGATTTTATGTTGAACTAGTCAGTCAAATAAGCTAGCATAACAAATCAAGAGCATAAATATAAGATGAAAAACAGATCAATGAATGACAAATTAGCAAAGTTTACAAGCTAGTAGCAAATGAACAATCATCTAGTACCAGAATCTCAATCATGCTCATTTGTATGAGAGCTCGTTTAAGTGAAAGACTATAACATAGTTACAACTCACTGCACAACAGAGAATCACTAGATCTTAGAGCAATCGATACTTCTCTACAAGTGACGAGATGCATCAACTTTGAAATGGTTTGCTCTAGCCAATTCTGCCTCAAGTTCATAGCAAACCAAGAATACAATGAAAACAAGTTAACAATTACGATCCAAGAAGCTATATGAACAAGAATGCTAATGATGAAGTTAGTCAATGAGTGTGAGTGCCAGAAGAGGAAAAAGACCAAATAAACAATCTTGTACTCACGGTTGGCTGCGTATTGTAAATGTAAATGATGACATGAAGAGGTCTCTTTGCAAACTAGGGGCTATCTAAAGGACAAAGTCAACAGCCCAGTCCCGGTCTTAGAATTAGAAGACTCGAGGACCAAATACTTTAAAGGTGCTTCTAGTTCTCAGATGTGCTTCTGGATTCTAAAGCCTGACAAGCAAAAAAAAAAGAGTGCCAACATGATAGGCACGATGCGTAGCTAAAGAATGCCAGTCACTGGTTGACTACAAATACCAGGTAATGCCCCAAGCAAGGCACACAGGGCAGCATAATTGGACACTGAAATGCAATCTAACAAGAATTGTTGTTTAGTGTACTACGTACCACATTGGTGGTTCATTTCATGTACTTGTACTGTATTGGGTGTTGAATGAAACTGATGTTCCAAGTTCCAACCATGACAAACAGCACAAATCTCCTACCAACTGGTATTTAAGCCAATCATATTAACAAGGGTCCAGTGGCACACCCACAGCATGACAGTACATCTACAGGTACTCGGATGGACCGACACAGAAACTCATGCAATCTAGTACAGACACTTCCATGGTCATTGCATGAAGTTTCATAGGAGCTCAATATTCATAAATTTTCTATTATGATTATACTCAATCATGCAGATTCCAAAATTTCAAAGAATTAAAGACAATACGTATATATATGTGTAATCTCTGTGTGTGTGAGAATGAGTCCATGTTCATAAAAAAGAACGCAAAGAGATAACAGCATGAGATAAATTTAATGCAACAGTTTTTAAAACAAACTAAAGCTTCAAATCAATTAAAATGACTTTAAAGAATCAGAGAACCTTCTATTGGTGCATCCCTAGTTTCAAGATCCAATACTTTGTTGTTGCCTATCTCATTTAGGGCACTCGCACAATTAACAAGATCGTTATAATCAATTTCCTCCATTTGGAGCAACTGTGCACTGCAAAAAAAGCAAATGGTTGCACTAGTTCAGACCATAATATAGGATAAAAGAATAGGAGTTTAAGAAGAAAGAGGTGTCATTAATTTTACATAGGCTAAATGAATTATTCCTCCAACCAGTTAGGAAACCAAATAAAAAGCTGCACCAGCAAAAAAATTTCTCCAGTATTTATATAACCATAGAGGAGTTTTAGACTACTTATTTCCTCATTCCTGTCACCATCTACAAGAATTCTTGTATTACATTTTCTTGCTTTCTTTTCAATATGAATCGTGTGTAACACACTGCCAAAAAGAGTACTGACCTTCATTAAACCATCAAGTTTAAAAATAAAAAAATTATGCTAATTTCCAAGTACTGCTTGCTGATAACTTCTATTTAACCTTTCGAATGGTATAGCCTTCCTGCAAATTCCTAAATGCACTCAGATAGAAGCACTACATTCTAATATTACTAATTATATAGAGAGTTGCATAAACAATGTAGCTGATTTGATATACACACATATCTTTGAAAGTACAGTTTAATTATGAAATATGTTTCTCATAGTTTTCAAATAAACATATTGACTCGCGTGATATGTGCATTATAAGTGCATTGGACTCCATATATCCATCACATAAGAGCATGTTACATGATATACTAACATGTTAATCAAGTAAAATAAGAAGTACCTTTCCTTTAACAAAAAAAACTATCAACAAGCAATATTTGCAATCCTCTTTACAAGTCATACTAATCTAGAGTCCGAAAATTTTATAAAATTTTCATCGAGAAAAACTATAAAAAACAACAATGAACTGAACCAATAAAGGTATAAATCATAGATGTACATAAATTAGTTTGAAGACAGGAAAACAAGCTGGCTATTGTAGTTACTGAATCTCAAACAACTAAAGGGAAAACAATCCTCTATCTGGGTCATTATCTTTCATGGTATGCAAAAAATTGTGGAGATGACATTACTAGTGTTAAGGATTACAAAACTGACACATGCTGAGTTCTGATAAGCCAGCAGATTGATATGGTACACAAATATGGACCATAAAATCAAAGGACCAGCATAAATGGCCACCCGAATGAAGAGAGAGAAAAGAAAAAAGAATAATAAGGTAGGAAAAACAAACATGATGAATAAAGGGAGAATATATTTTCTTATTCATCCTTTTCTTGCAGTGGGCAGAGTCCTCATCAATGATGGATTGAAGACTCAATTTTTAAGCACTAATATGCTAGAATACCATTTCATAATAAGTCATGAGCGCGTTAATTCAATAAATGAACTGGTTTGATGCAAAAAGAAAAACAAAAGAAAATTTTCAGGGTCTCAAAGTGGTATACCTGGTCCAGATCCCAATTGTGGGTGGACCAAGATGTAAAGTCTTGTTCACCTGATATTCCTGATATAGGAATTCATTACTATGCAACGAACTTTAGAAAATTGGACATCCGAACAAACAATTATATCCAGAAAGTAAATTGATGTTCTTTGGTGCAACTATTATTTCAAACTTTTATATTCCAGATTTAAGTTGAGTTTTTATCCTTGATAGTAAAATTTGAAGCAAAATTACTCATAGCAGAAAGAACATGCCAGTTGAAACTAAAGAAGTCTAAATTCTAAACTGCCTTACTTTTAGTTTCAACACACACAATAATTTTGAGAAGCAAAGAATCTAACCCTTGAATTCTTACAAAAGGAAACAAGTAAATATATCAGAAACACCACTTCCACGTCTTCAGAACATGAGGTAGGAAAGATCTATGCACAACACAGTAAAAGAGTTGTCAATACCTGCTAGGTTTGTAAAAGATCCCGCAACCATCACGTTTCTGTCCACTTCTTTTAATATAAAGGCTTAAATATCCAAGGTTCTCCATGTTACTTTTGTAAAAGGTACTGTACTCATCCAACTCCTACGAGCACAAACAATGTCATGAATTAGCAAAAAATAAGTATCTAAGCTGTGCTCGAAGGATGAGACTCTTAAAATTATCATGTCAGAAGAAAATATTGAATGAGCCAGAATATATTTATAAAGAATTTTTCTGCATTTGGCAGTTGCACAAGGAAAACTCCGCTCTGAATTTGCAAGTTTTATAAGCAAAAAACATTTAGAACACACCTAACCCAGCATGCCAAGGAAATATTGCCCGCCCATCACCATTATTTGTGGACTTCAAGAATTTCAATGTATTACATCTAACATTTAATAGATGATTAAAAACTCCTTTAGTTACCCAATCTAAACTTGGCCTCAACTAATCGAAACTGTAACTCACCATCCACAATCTTAAAAGCCATATAGATGGTACACATTCATCTGAACCATAGGTAGCCAGAGCTAGACATTTATGTCATTTTTTGGATTGGTTTCCAGTCTCCTACCAGATGGTGATGTCTCACATTTGAAATTGACATTGATTCTGATTGTTCTGCACTTGTTTATGCCCATTTCATGAGTTTCAAGAAATAGGTCCATTTCATCGTTCTAAAAGGCTAAAAGCCACCTGTGCAAAGATTATGACATTACAACCAGATACTAAACTTTTACTTGTTTTTTGGATAAGCTTCAGTTCTCTCAATCCAACAGTCGTGCCCTAGTATAAAATGATCATATTAATTTCAGTACAGTTTAATGCTTTCTTCAAGTGCCTAAAGCAATCATTTATCATTTCTACATTCTACTGACAAGGTTTATTGAGATTAGTACATTATAAACACCGGTTGGTTGTCATGACATGTATGCTTAACCATGATCCACAACATATAAAATGACAGAAATAAAAAAATAAAAAACAAGTCTTACGAAAAATGTACAACATATAACCGGTTGGTTGTCATGACATGAATGCTGTAGACTTCAATAGACAAAGGACAATATTAGAAAATAATAAATATAATAAAAAATGATATTTACATACAGATTGTGATAACAAAATGAAGTCACACAATGAACAAAAAATTTCTCAGCAAAATCACAATTGATGATCTAAATAAATTTGCTAAAAACATTGCAGTTAATGCAACAAGAAATTTCACCAGTTGGTGTAGGGACTATCATCTGCCATTAGAGTTTCAGAGAAAATACAGCAAAATAGTCCAAAAACACATCAGGCAAGGGAGCTAGAAGATTATGGGATAGAGAAAATCTGATAGATGATGATGGAGATATCAAGGTCACTGGCCTCAAGAAAATCCAAGTTTACATTGATATTTAGATAACTGGACTGAACATATAACCAAAAACAGACAAGTTCCAAGGTTTAGAGATACAACAGGGACCAAACAGAAGGCTGAACCATGATGACATAATAAATAACAAGTATCAATGGATATAGAAAAGTAATACTAATTGAACAATAAACAAAACTATGAAACAGTTTTACATCACTAATTAAACAATTAAAAGATGGATCTATCAGGCATTTTTCACGCTACATT
This sequence comes from Musa acuminata AAA Group, assembly GCF_036884655.1. Lineage (NCBI taxonomy): Eukaryota > Viridiplantae > Streptophyta > Magnoliopsida > Zingiberales > Musaceae > Musa > Musa acuminata. The sequence continues at coordinate 13,712,221 of NC_088345.1, forward strand.
TTTTCCAACCTGAAGCACTTGGCTACATTTTTTTCCAACCTGAAGCACTTGGCTACATTTTCCATACATGAAATGGTAAGTTAGCTAAGAAGAGAAGGGCATATATAAGGTTCCCTTGCTTGCAAGCCTCTGAGATGTAGAAGGCAATAGTAGTCCGGGCGAGTACAGATCATGGAAGGTGTTTTGGTGGCTTGGAGAGACGAGTCACGTAACAAGTGGAGTGTCACACGAGTGAATGTGATGATGATGGTGTTGCTGAACAGACAAATTCATCTGTGGCAATGTCTTGTTCAAAGTTCTGTTGACAAAGGAACAATAACACATTGAACTCACAGCTAGCACACATTCAGATAGAGAGACGGATAGAGGAAGAGACTAATATGGAGGAGAGAGAGCAAGAGAAATACCAAAATTGGCTAGTTTCCAATGGAGCTCTGGTCACAGGTTGTTGTCCCTTAGTTAACATCAAAGATAAACATGCCAACAAGCAACCATAAGTCATAAATGAAGTTGGTCTTTTTTTAAGATAAATGATGTCAACAAGTGATCCTCAAGTCATATGTAAAATACAAATTTTGTTGATAAAATCAAACTCCAAACAAAAAATCAATTGATTTAACCTAAAATTAACCTTAACATCCACCGACAACTCAAACTAGCTATTCCAATTTTACAGTGAAAGATAAAAAAAATCTAAATGCCATGTTATAAGACTTGATCTAATCCTAGTTACGCTCAGAAAGATTCAAGCTCAAACTCATAATTCACTCAGATATGTCGACGCTCTAACCAGAATCCATGGTGGTGGGTGAAAGGGGGGGGAATTTACTACATGCATATAAAACCAGACAATAATTCATGACTCGACTAACATTATATCCAATGGTTCTCTAGAAGAACCCAAATCTTCAATGTGCAAACCACCTTGATTACCATGCAGGTGGATACCCACAATTGTTTCTGGGACACAAATCAGTTCAGAAAGAAATGACCACCAATGCACACAAACAAAAACAAAGTAAAATGGCATGGACTATAATCAAGGGGTCGGCTAAGTCAGGAAGCACAAATAAGGTCAAATGCCATGGGAAAACAATGGAGCAATAGTTCCACCATGAAGCTCCAGACATTTTGGTACTGAACTCCTCGAAGTTAAATGGAATACTTCAACATCTCTTTCAAATCATCTAAATAATGATAATATCTTGATGACATGCTGCAGAGCTGAAGGTCAGAAAATCACTTCAGAGTCCTTCAATGATTCTAGCAGGATATTGTTTTGCAACACACAGTAGTAAATAAAGTGGGATCCCTGAATGTAGTGGCTGGTGAAACAATGATTAAAAAACAGAATCTGGTAATCAATTAAAAGAAAGCACAACAAGATACATCAATGCTACCTTAGTTATTTGTTAGAGAACAATATAAAAGGCATGAATAGATTCAAACCTGTATACAAAGAAAATCAGCATCAAAGTTCTTGAAATCCATTAGAATAGCTTGTGAACGAGCTTTCCACCTACAACATTATGTACTTGTTACACAATCATCGGTGAGAAATAGGGTACAATACAACAATTAGTAATAATTACCACCCTCAGCTTCCTATTTAATACAGAACCATGTCGAAAACCAATATCATATGATAGAGATATGTATGCATAGAGATATGTATGCAAACTCACATATGAGCTAAAACAGTGTTAAGACGTATGCATGAAAAGAAGGGTGTCTCCTGTTAAATAGTGTAAAGAGTTTCTCCATAATGATAAATTGTATTATATGTTCTCTTTATCAGAACAAAGAACAGGATGTACCGACACATGGCACATGTATATATGTATATCAAGGTTTTGAAAATTGATACCAAAAACCATATCGAAATCTTAATAACTGGTATATAACAGTCAGTAAGGCACTGTAGACATCGTTAAACCAATAAAAAATTACTAATATTTTGGTTAATATGCATTGACTGGTACAATCAGTACATTAGTCTAGCAGTATATGGTTGGACCAATATAGTACACACATTACAACATGATATATGAAACCATGTATCTTTAATTAAAGCATGAAGAACAGACTCAATAGTATCAATCTTCTAAAGAAAATTAAAGTAGGAATTATATACACAATATCAATTTAATTACTTCAACTTCAGCATGAATTGTTAATTATTATTAACTAACCAAGTATGAGTTATGACACCATTTTGATGAAAGCACACAAAAAATAGACACGAACCAAGTCACATGAAGAACAACAAACGATTAATGCAAAGCACAGTAAGAATATAAGTACGTGTTTAGGAACATGTGCCATGCTGCATGGCCAGCATCGATGTAGTTGCATGACCAGAAAGTTGATTTTGTTGCTACATTATGTTTCCACGGTACCAAGACTATTTTAGTCTAATATATCAAAGTGACCAGCAACAAAATGTTGAAACAAAATTTTCTGTTCAGCAGATGGCATGGACAAATTTTCTAGATCCTAAAGGAACCTTCTAAGGAGAAACTAGCTTAACAGAAGCATGCTAAATGACATATCAGCATCATAAGTTTGACTAATGTGAAGTAGTATGGCCTGAAAAGGTTCATGATTGAGCTGTTGGCTAAACGAATAAGAAGAAGATAGCATTCTCAAGTATATTGACTGCTAGACATAAGACATATACAGTTCTTTGTGTATGGCAAAGATCACAAGGATGACAATTCTATTCATGGTTCATTCTGATTCTAGATCTATGGTTCGATACTTAATTCAACTTTTGTTTGTGCTTCAAATCAAAATCCAGTCATTTAGGGATACAGTGCGTGTTAATATGCATAACAGCGACTAGCTTCCCTATTTGTATATACCAATACTAAGTCAGTCCAGCTCCAGTATGAAACTAATTAACGTTACTCAATTAACTGTAAACAAAGAATGTTAAACTTACTTGAGACAGGAAGATGGAGAATGCTGAAAATAAGAACTCTTCACATAAACCTGCAAATCAAGATCACGAGTCCAATGCATATATAATTAGAACACCTTGAACATTAATTAGTATATCACTAATAGTCTAATACATCTATGCTAGGCATGCACTCATGGAAAAAATATAATTCTTCCAAAAAATAACACTTACATTAACAGTTTAGATGCAACAAGTAGCAGAAACATTTTAGAGAATAAGTAGAACTAGATCCATTTCTCAAATGGTTGGCCCTTTACTGCCTTGTATGGCAGTAAAACTATCTGATGGGCCATCATGGTGCAGCACCCATTACAAACTTAGAATCCTTGGTTTAGTATATTCCAGTATTTCAATGTTTTTTTATTTTATCTCAGTAGATCACAAAAGATGTTTGCGTTGTTTGTGGATGGTGACATAAAGGTTCGTGTAGTCAACTAACAAGAAGTCAATAAGGAGCTCATGCTGGCAATCTGGATACAAGAGGATGAAAGGATACAAGTCACACATTCTAACAATTTTTTTAGCATGTTATTGTTCTTAAATCCTCACAACATACCTATCACATTCGTAAGTCCCTGATCATTAAGGTTTTTAAAATTTGGAAACTAATTTTTTTAATACAAAATTAGGAAACTAAAAAAAAAATCTTTCAAAGAACACAATTTTCTCTATTTATGCTGCTATTCTAATCTGATACTTCATTTGAAAATTTTTCTAGCACATAATATATGAATGTTTGATTGGAACTAAAACTAAAAATGTGGCCTTTATGGTGTTCTACCAACACAATGTACAAAAAACAAAATACTAGACTTTCAAGGTTAAAGTGTCTAATGAAGTCCAAATAATACAAACATACAGGAAGTTGATTGCACTATGCATGTTTAACTTAATACTGCTGGAAATCAATATTTTGATGGATTTTTTCCATATGTTGCAGCCAATAGAAAACTTCAGTGAAATCTTCCTTTGAAATTTCCAGATTTTAATTTATGTATATGTCTGTACAGGCATCTGCTGCTGGCTTCCTTCAATTATTTTACTTCAGGGAAAATCAATCAGATATTTTTCTTTCACAAAGACTACATAAAATGAAAAAGAATCAACACTTACTCAATGCACTTGATAACGGGGCAATGATCCAAAAATGTACGATAAAAATTAAAAGGAAAGCAACAAACCAAAAACAAATTAAAATAGCTACTTAATCAGATAGCCACATGCTTCATCATCGTCAAACAATAAGGTAACTCACCAAATGAAGTAAAACAAGGAAAGCAACGAAACCAAAACAAATTAATAAAGGACACTTAGCCACATGTTTCATCATCATCAAATCAATAAGAGTATATTCCAACATTGAAGTAAAACAGCTCGACAATGCACAGTTAATGTACCACTGTTACATCATACCTGTGCCAGAATGTTATAGGAGATGAAGCGAAATTTAAAACCTACAAAATAAATCAAAACAGACATATTTAAAGAAGCAAAAAGTCTAGATCAGTTGAAGCAGTTGTAATAGCATTCAGGGATATAGAACAAAAATAGGGGTACTGAAGACAGAATAAATGACACAGAAACAAGAAAATAGGCAGGAACAGAATCCTCCATAAAAAAAAAAGAGCATACACAAAATAATAAAAAAATAATTAAATACGTACATCCTATTTGTCCTCATTTTGCAGACCACTAAATAACTTAAAAGCAATGTACTCTAGATTTCTAGTCATAAAGGACTATGCCAAACGAGATCAATTTCTGAATTCTAATCAACTTAAAAAATCCAATTATTCATAGGTAAAAGGTTATCCTAACCAAGGTTCGCCGTACCATACCGTACCGGCATTTCGACCTGGGCTCGATATGGTACGGTAACGGTGTACCGAGCGGTACATCAGGACGTACCGAGCAGTACACCCTGGTGTACCGAACAATTTTATACTTTTTCATACTGTAGCAGTGCTACAGTATAATACTGTAGCATTGTAGCGGTACCGAACGGTCCACATACCGGTAACTTGTCGGACCGGTACGTACCGCCCGGTATGGGCTGTACGCTTCGGTATGGCAGACCTTGATTCTAACTAGACATAACTTAAGACTGTCAATTCATCTCAAAACACTAAATTTGCCAAAACAATGCCAGTATAAAATCTAAATGTAACTTGACTACAGTGGTGGTATACAAAATATTTGGGACCTTATTGCTCATGTTGTTGATATCCAACCAAAATTTTTGATCACTTGAACACAATTTTGAGATTTCGTTCATGAATATGAGTAAAAAAATCTTTAAAATAGCTTTCAAATGAATTTAGACTCACTGGAATCTCAAATATGTACAAAAAATTAAGCCTTAAGGAAGCTACTTTGTTCATTGTAGACTAAGAGACATATCAATTGTTAAATAATGCTGTCATACTGTATATTACAAGTCAAACTTTGGCAAATATTTAAAGTTTTAACCTAAGAAATTTTAGAAATACTTAAAGGCACATCCAGATTCCTTTGCATGCTACATTAAAACATATATTTTTCAGTTAGGAACCTTGATATCTTGCATGCAGTTAAGATGCAGCAGAAGCAGCTGCAAAGAGCAAGATATGCAATACCGTACCGTACCGGTGTTTCGAGGTTGGCTCGGTATGGTACGGTACCAGCATACTGAGCGGTACACTAAGGTGTATCGAACAGTTTTATATATTTTCTTCTTTACTGTAGCACTGTAGAACTGCTACAATGTAATACTGTAGCACTGCAGTACGTTCTGTCCGATACCGGGAGGTCCGCATACCGATATACCGTCGGACCGGTATGTACCGCCCGTACCGAGCGGTACCATTCGGTACTGCATACCATGGCAAAGAGATCCCTGGATACATCATTATCATGCAACCATTTTGTGTCAATCAATTCATACAGCCACCAAATGCAAGAAATTGAACGAATATGGAGTATCATAAGAAAATGCAAGATCCAAACAGTATTATAGCATTCATGATCCATTTTCAAATGCATGCACTATGTTTTATGAAACAGTCTCTTATGGCATGAGCATATCTTGAAATCTGAATATGAAAAAGAAATGCTATGAAAGATTTAATTGACAAATACTCAGCTGCTAGCATATAACTAATTATAGGAGCACCTAAACTATCAAGTCAATTCCTAAGGTGTCAATTCCTAAGGTGTGAACGTGGGCTTTCATGGGTGCTCTAAAGCCCACTTCATCCTGATCAAGATGTGAATTTAGGCAAAAGTTGGTAGAGCATAAAGAATAAATTGGAAATTTTATATGAATCTCAAAAGGACCATTGAGCTTTGATAGCCAAACAGAGTGGATGCTACTTGAAGTTTCTTAAGAACAATACAGGAACAGATTTTTTACTGGTACAGCTATAACAAATAACAATAGCAAATCCACAGCAGGAGGTAAGGCTTGGGTCTCAAGGTTTATCAACCAGAGGAAAAATGGGAGAATACCAACCTAAAACTCTCAAGTGATGGAGGATATACATATAATCAAAAATGTTTGAAAGAGATAAAGTTCCTAGGGTAATACAATCAAATCCCAATTTCTCCATGAAAAATGTAAAAAAAGAAATACTGAGAAGAAAGGCAACAAAAAGACACCAAGTAGAGCAAAGGACAAATAATAGGCAATAATATTTTCCCACGCATACATAGCATTACATTTGAAGGTTAGCCTTGGGGCAATTGTAAAGTTGATCCTTTGTGAGCTGGGCGACCAGGGTTGAGTCATGGAAGTCTCTCTACTTGTTGAGTAATGCTATGTGAATTGATCCTTCCCAGACCTTGCATTGACAAAAGAATCGTGCACTAAGTTTGTCTCTTTTTATGTCCAGCATTATGTTTCTGAAACCATAAATGAGTTGCTTTCCTCCTTTGAAGAGCAAGTGCAAGCAAAGAGGACTTGTGTCAAATTCAGAATTTATTGGGCTAGCTTCTAGATCCTAGACATTAGGCTTCTTCAAGTGACAGGGCAAGTTCTTCAGATGTGTCTTACACAGAAGTTACTTTGGACTTCTTTACCTGGTTGCATAATTTGTCAAAGAATTAACAGTACCATTACCAAGTTTGGAAGGTAATAGAAGTATTATGCACCTAAAACTACAGGTATTAATATCATACAAAAGCAGCTTTCGCTAACAGTTTTCAACCCTCAAGGTTCTTAGGAACAAAAAGTGATTGCTAAGATAGAACTCTCAATATGGTAGAGTGTAGCATATACCATTTGAAGCATTTGCCACATCTTGAGAATCTTCCAAATGAATAAACCTTGAGCATATAGGCTTAGCCATTGCATTTATTCTCCTCTTGCTAATCCTGATGAACGGCCAAACCATCAAGCCAATGAAAAGGTAGGAATTGCTTTTTTTTCAGTTACTGCATCTAATGAATTTCTTAGGTTCTTTAGGTAGAATCATTAAGAGCTTTTTGGTTCCTCAAAGACACAAGCAGTAATTACAAAAAGGGATCAGGTAAAGGTAAAGCGCAAACCAATTACCAAGTAGAAAATTTCAATCTCTACATAAGAAAGATTTGTAGAAGGCATGGGAATCAAGCTTCAAGATGCCACAATGCTGACACACCAAACAGGAAAAATACACTTGAGCTAGAACACTATTTGATGCTTAAAATTAAAATCAACAGTAAAGCTTTTAAATGGCAGAATTGCATGGTAACAACATTGTACAAGAAAAAGTGCGTAGATATCACGGAACTTGTGGATAAACCAGTAAAGATCGAATGACCATGATACCTTAAAAATTAAAACAAGTAGGGTGGAAATTGAAAGTATTAGATCTGCGTGATAAAAACTACTTAATTCTCAAAGCACTCTAGGTGGCAATAAATCATGTTAAACTCTTATGCACCTGAAACACAGGTTTATGTAAAAACATTATGCACCTTAAACACGGGTTTTTATTGGGAGGGTATGATATATCTAAACCCCATTATCCCGACTCATCCGCGAGCAACTATCTTAATCCAAGCAAAAGGTTCCGTTTTCCTTTTACGCTCTGCCAACTATTCATGTAAAAATAAGCACCTTAGAAGAAGAAAAAGAAAGACAAGTCCGCGTAGTTTATTCGAAAAACAATGCTGGAAAGCAGAAATTAAGGAAAAGCCAAAGACTTCATCATCTGATGCATCTATTGTCATTAATATATATATATATATATATATATATATATATATATATATATATATATAAACCATTGTTAAATCGAAGATTTCAACAGCATCACGCGTATAACACACCGGAGGCTCATCATCAGATTGTACCTTCGTGAAGCGAGAAAAGAAACAATCAAATATACACTTATCAAGAAATTAAACTTTTTAAATATCTCTGAAGAAGGGAAAAGAAACACATCAAGAAACTTAAAGTCCATGATAGCTAGAAAGATTCTTCTGATCCAGATCCTACAAACACCACGGCTGATCAAAAAGCCAAGAAGGCAAAGAAAGAGGGGGGAGGGCTGAGTTGACGGGAACAAAAGGAGAAGAAGCTACCAGAGAACTACAGAGGCGGAGATGGGTGGCCTTAAGAGGAGAGGAGATACAGGAGGCATCACTTTTATTTATCCCTCACCCACACTATTTATAGATCTCCCGAGGCGAAACAAAACCTGCTATGTCGGCAGCCGTTTCTTTTGATTTGGAAGTCCAGCCGTTACAGATAGATAAAAGGAGGGATATGGACAGGTCGGCTGGGGCCTGCCGGGCCGGGTAAAAGGAAGGGCCGCAAGCAATCACATAGAACCGACCCGCCAAGGTCGGTGTCGTAATGGCAACCCAGGAGACGGGGAGCTGTGAGCAGCAAAATGACGGTGGACGTGGAAGCGGCCACAGCGTGTCGCGGAGGGAGGAGGCAGGCGGGGGGAGCAGATGGTGCTGGTAGTGCGACTTTGTTGGACAATCGAGGGAAGGGAGGGGAAGAAAAGGCGAGCGCGAACGAGGAGGCGGCGGCGGGGAGATCGCTGGGCGCTTTAGGCTGTGGGTGGGAGCGAGCATTGTGCTACGATCGAACCGTAACTCGATTGGCGAACTCCATCGGCCGTGTTCGAATCAGGTCAGGTTAACCTGACAAGTCCGGGTCATTCCCATTCTGGTAATTCCATGGTTACTATGAACGCTGTTTTGTTCGGTGAGTAACTCTGCACCCTCGGCAGATTTGGACATCTCCCATCGACCGGCCTCTGACTTAAAGCTGGTCAAACATATTACCAATGCTAATGTATTCTGTCTTTCTTGGATTATGAAGATAAATTTTAGATTAACATTCAACATGCCGTTATCTAAAACCTTAAGACACCCACTCTTCTAAGCATCAGTCGCATGCTAGAAGGGGTTTCGCTAAGCTTTTAGCCCTCATCAGGGGAGAGGGGGGGCTTCACAAAGTTGTTGGTACGAGCACTCACATTAAGATTTGGACGGACCCATGGGTTGGGTTAGTAATCTTCCATTTAGTCATTGGCCTATCTTCCCTAATATCAATGTTGTGGAACAATTTGATACCATAGTTGCTCTACTTGCTGCAGGTTGCTAGGATATACGAAAGCTCAATGATGCATGCTATCCTTTACTGAATGATCGCATCTGTCATAGGCCCCTTTGATGATACTTGGACCTAACTCTCAACCCGAGAGTATCCCTCGTTGCTAGTTGTGCATACAGATATGTCAGGGAAAGCAAACATCACGAGGATTAAACATGGATCGGTTGGAAGGCGTGGCAGCTTTCGGTTGTATCTAATGTCAAAATATATATCTAGAAACTTCTTTGGAATCGACTTCCTATCGTTGATCTCTTTGAAAACTCTTTCATGGCCAATAGAAACTATGCCTTGTTTGTCATCTTTTTAGTAATTCCTTGTCACACTTTCTCAACGAATGTAACTTCACTTTTTTCCTTTCAAGGCCTAGTTCGTGAGAGGATCTCTTTCTCCTTTCACTCGTTCGATAATCGAGGGGAGGGAACCCAACTAAGTGAGAGATATGACATTTCAAAACACAGTTGCCTCTGGATTAAGAGCTTTGTAGCCAATTGCTTTAAGTACATTTGGCTGAATCGAAATAGCTATTGTTATTGTTAGGACCAAGTCGACACTAAGAGGGGGGCAAATTAGTATTTTTGGAAAATTACGTCGATCGTAAAAATTTATACGATAAAATCGTATCATAAAAACTTTCAAACTTAAAGATGTTCGTAGGAGAGTTATGAAGATGTAAAATAGTTGCAAAGTAAATAGCAAAGAAGAGAAGACATACCAATTTTATAGTGGTTCGATCGTCGTGACCTATGTCCACTATTGATTCCTCCTCTGTTAAGGCCATCGACATCTACTAATGGTCTTTTTTTAATGGACGAAGACCAACCACCCTCTTACAACACTTTCTCTTTTTCACAGGTTTAGGAGATAATATTTACAACCCACTCACCTCTCTCTTAAACTGAAATCAATACTTAGAGTTAGAGGAGAAAAATTCTCACAAGATTACAATAGTATTTTTCCTAATTTTTATTCTTAGTTAATGTATTAACTGAGCATGGATGAGTGGGGTTTTTATATGCCCCAGATGAATTCAAATTTGGTGCCAAAATGGTCTCATCCCGGGTTTTCGGGGTACTAATAACGCTTCGTCTGATCCTTCGGCATATCGTCCTCTCCTTTAGCGTATTGCCTAAACAGCATGTTGACTCCCGCAACTTTCGATCTCCTTAGCGCAATGTCCGATCCTTCAGCCCGATGCCCGAACTCACAACACAAAGCCATTCTACCAACACATCGACCGATCCCCCGGCCCAACGTCCAATCTCTTGACATATTCAACTCTGGCCCAACATTTGATTCCTCCTACTTCAATCAATTTGCCTCTCATTGATCAAAGCTAGTCCTGCGTTATTCAAAATGCAGATTAGATCACAAACTCATCAATTGATTTCAATATCAAAATCCAAGATTCAACAATCTCCCCCTTTTTAATAATGATAATCCTTTTTAATAATGATAATCAATTGATGATAGAGTTTAAACTAAACTCCCCCCATCAATGTATCATATTGATAAAAACTTTGAATTTAGAAAATCATGACTATTTCATCATTACATGCATTATGAATATTAAAGGAACCAATTAATCACATCATCTTAAAATCATGAGTATTTCATACATAATCAAAGTACACCATGCATGATCATCATAAATTCTCCCTCTTTGTCATCAACAAAAAGGAGAAGTACAACCGATAAGTTTCAAGCTAGCAATTTAGCAAAATTTACATCACTTTAGAACATACAAGTTAATAAGTTGGCAAGTGTTATTTCTCTTTAAAATACGAAGGCTAGCAAGTTTTGCTTCTCTTAAGATGAGTAAGCTAGCACTTTTCTCTTGAGATATACAAGATAGTAATTTTATATTTCTTTGAAATATGAAACCATGCAATTTTGTTTTCCTTTGCAATGTGTAAACTAGCAATTTTTGCTTCCTTTTATAAGCTAGTAAGTTTTCTTTCCTTGAAATGTGTAAACTAGCAATTTTTGCTTCCTTTTGTGATGTGCAAGCTAGCAACACTTTCTCCCCCTTTGTTATTGTCAAAGAGAAGGAAAGAATACGATGGTGTAATTTTTCTCTTTTTTACACCAATGATTTAATTAGATATACAAATCATAAATACAAGAGAATTGTATATCATAAAATTCAAGTCTAAGTGACATATCATGGTTAATTTGAATGCATCTCTTCTTTAGAAAATACCAAGAAGAATCATAGGAGGACAATTAATGAAAATATCTTGATTTATAATAAATCTCAATTATCAAATATCGAGAAATCAAGATCATGATTATAATAAAAATTTCTCTATGGCAAAAAGAAACATGGGAGAACTTGATTCATGCATAAGAAATATCAAGATCATGATTCATAACAAAATAAATCTCAATCCATAAAATTTTCTTGTAAGAAATGCTAAGTCATCATCATCATCACTTTGAGCATGATACTAAAATAATAAATTTTTAAATCATTATTACTTGGGTATGCATGATACCAAAATATGATTTCAAGTCATTAAGGTATAATATACATAATTTCAAACCATTATCATGGTCTTTGCATAAATCTCTTCTTTAATAAATGGTAAGAAGAAATCATCAAAGATAGAAATGATTTTGATTCTCATAAAAGATACCTCAAGTAGAGAATTCAAAAGAAAGTTCATGATTCGGTTGAAAAAATTTCATTCAAATTCAATTTGTTAACTCCAAACTCATCATCAAAATCACTTTTCTTACATTTGAAAAATTCATTGAAAACAATATATATTGATTCCTATGAGATAAAAATTAACTAAAATTCTTTGAGTTCATTTGTGTGATTGATTTTATACTAGCATGCCCTAATCTTACATACAAAAGCATTGCATTATCATTTAAAACCGTAAAGCAATACGAAAATAATCAAGATCAATATATTATTATTTGTGTAATCATAAACTATCTTCAATCAAAATATTTATTATAACAAAAATCATCAAGTTTCAATCATGATCTTTCCTTTACTATTGTTAGTTATAGTAGTATATTTTTCTTCTTTAAGTGAATCTAACTCTTCATATTTGGTGCAATGAGTTAACATGTAATCGTTATACTTAATTTTTTTTTTATTTTTTTAAAATTACTAGAAAGAGAAGCATGATCTCTTTTTTTATATTTTATATTTCTTACTAATTTAAAAATAACTCATGAAATATATCAAGTAATTTTATAGTAAAGTAAAGAGGTTTTAATTAAGTCACTTACCTCGTTGTCGAAAGCCACCAAGGCGTAATTTGCCACATCTTCTTTGTCGGTTTGCTTCTTGTCTTCGGATGCACTCAAATCGTCCCAAGTCGCTTTGAATGCTTTCTTTTTATTTTATAATTTTTTCTTTACTTGGGGATATTCGCTTTTGAAGTGCCCCGGCCGATTATATTTATAGCAAGTTGTTTTATCCTTTTTAAGTTTATTTTTATTCTTAGATTCTTGTTTTATAAGCTTCTTTAATTCTATTGTGAGGAGTTCAATGTCATCATTACTTAAGCTTTCGCTCAAGTGGTCTTCTTTTGTTCTAAGTATCAAATCCTTCATGTTTTTTGAAAGATTATCATCATGTTCATCATATACCTTGCACATCATTTTATATATCATTAATGAATCAATAAGTTTTTCCAATGAAAATTTGCTTAAGTACTTTGTCTCTTGTATTGCAGTTACTTTCAGATCTCAACTCTTTGGAATGGATCTTAGAATCTTGTTTATAAATTCAAGATTAGAAAAATATTTGCTAAGAGCTTTTAAACTAGTGATGACATTCGTAAAACAGGTGTACATGTCAACAATAGTTTTGTTTGGCTTCATTCGAAATGGTTTAAAATTATGTATCAAAAGATTTATTTTAGATTTTTTTAGTTTCATTCATGCCTTCATGAGTTACTTCTACTGTATGCCAAATCTCATGTGTAATTTCACATAAAAAAAAGATTAAACTCATTTTTGTTCAAAACACAAAATAAAACGTTCATAACTCTAGCATTCAATGAAAAAGCTTTCTTCTCCAAATCATTCAATTTATTCATCGGATTAGAATACTTTTGAAAATTATTTTTAATAATATTTCATAAATTGAAATCCATAAAAAGCAAAAAAACTCTTATTCGAGTTTTTCAATACGTGTAGTTTGTCCCATTGAATATAGGAGGACGAATGATAGAGTGACCCTCTTGAAAGTCAGAAAAAGTCATCTCTCTTAGGTGTTAAACCAAATAGAGAGAAACATGGCTCTGATACCAACTGGTAGGATAAGTCGGCACTAAAATGGGAGGGTGAATTAGTGCTTTTGGAGAATTATGTCAATCCTGAAAATTCATATGATAAAACCGTATCGGAAAGATGTTCAAGTTTAAAGATGTTCATAGGAGAGTGATGAAGATGTAAAGTAGTAGCAAAGTAAGTAAATAGCAAAGAAGATAGAACACTAATTTTATAGTGGTTCGATCGTCATAACCTACGTTCACTCTCGATTCCTCCTCTATTGAGACCATCGATATCCACTAACGATCTTTATTCAATGGGCAAAGACCAACCACCCTCTTACAACACTTTCTCCTTTTTATAGGTTTAGAAGATAATATTTATAACTCACTCACCCCTCTCTTAAATTAAAATCAAGACTTAGAGCTAGATGAGGGAAATTCTTATAAGATTACAACAACGTTTTTCCCAATTTTTGTTCTCAGTTGATGTGTTAACCGAGCAGGGATGAGTGAGATTTTTATAGGCCCCCAAATGAATTCAAATTTAAAGTCAAAATGGTTTCATCCTAGGTTTTCGGGGTACTGGCAATACCACAACCAGTACTGGGCAGTACCACCGCCTATCATACTAATAACTAGCGATACCACCGCTTGTCATTCTAACAACTGGGCGATACCATCGCTAATCTGACAACTAACACTAAGCAGTACCATTGCCCAGTCTGGTAGTACCACTACCTGACACAGTTTGGAAGACTATGTTTAGGTGGTACCACTGCCTAGTCTGGCAATACCACCTCTTGACACAGTTTTGTTAGGAACGAGTCGGCACTAAGAGGGGGGGTGAATTAGTGCAGCGGTAAAAATTATGTCGGTTTGAAAATCTCGTTGCGATTAAACCCATTTCGAAGGATGTTAACTTGAAAACATACGGAAGAGTATAATGGATGTAAAGCAAGTAAAGAAGGGCAGTTTGCAGTAAATGTAAATTATAAGAAGTAAATGCAAACTAAGTTATAGTGGTTCGGTCGTCATGACCTACATCCACTCCATTGATTCCTCTTCCGTCGAGGCCACCGATATCCACTAACGATCTTCCTTCACTGGGCAAAGATCAACCACCCTTACAACTCGATTCTCCTTTTGACAGGTTCAGGAGAGAATCTTTACAATCCCACTTACTCCTTCCTAAACAGAATGCTAAACACTTAGGCTAGAGGAGGAGAACTCTCAAGATTACAATAGTGTTTTTCTCAATTTGTATACTCAGTTGTGTATATATTAACTAAAGATGAGAGGGGTATTTATAAGCCTCAAGTTGATTCAAACTTGAAGCCTAAAAAGGTCTCATCCCGGGTTTCCTAGGTCTTGGTGGTACTATCGCCTGACACAGTCTCGGAGACTGTGCCATCCCCTAATTAGGTTGGCCCAATTTAAACCCAATTATGTGCTAATTATGAAATTTAAGGCATACACTAAGCTAAATAAGTCTGGTTTCTTCCAGCGAGCTTCCGGTGATCTTCCGACGAACTTCCGATGATCTCTCGGCAATATTCCAGCGAACTCTAGACAAGCTCCTATACTTCATGACGATCTTCTTGGCGAGTTCCGATGAGCTTCTTTGGCAAGCTCTTGGACTTCTCGGTTAATTCCAATAGAACTTCTAACTAACGTTCGGACTTCCGACGAACTCTCGAACTCCCAACGAAATCTTGTTCTTGACTCTAAGACTTCATTTTGCTATATTCCTTGATCACTATCGTAGTTAATTCTACATAAGTAAAATCTATTTTGATCTAGATAATTATTACAAAGCTTGAACCATGTTGTCTGGTACGTCATTGGTTCATCGGTGCTTCGTTCGAATCTTTGGCATATCGTTCTCTCTTGCGGTCTATTGCCCAATCGGCCAGTTGACCTTCGTAACTCTGATATCCTTGGCGTAATTTTCGCTCTTCTTAGTCCGATGCCCGAACTCATAACTCGAAGCCTTCTACCGATACATTGATCGATCCTCCAGCTCGATGTCCAATCTTCTGACATATTTTTCTCTAGCCCAACATGAATCTTCCTACTTTAATTGTCTCTCCTTGATCGAAGCTTCCTACGTCACTTAAACGCACATTAAATCATGTTATGACGAAGTTTAAATAAACTCCCCTTATCAATATGCTATATTGATAAAATTTTTGGATCCAAAAATCTAAGCAACATGTTATGATAAAATTATACATAACATCATCATGTTTGTTTCTCCCCCTTTGTCATAAACAAAAAAGAGAAGTGCAACTTTCAAGTGTTTGAGACAATTTCAAATCATTGCATAATAAACATAATCTCAAGTTTTATCCTCATGCAAGCTAGTAATTTTCTTTCTTCTCTTTTGAGAAGTGCAAGCTAGCAATTTTTGCTTCTTTTGCAATGTTTTAGCTAGCAATTTTTGCTTCCTTTGCAAAGTCCAAGCTAGTAAAATTTTACATCATTTTATAATATGCAAACTAACAATAATTTTGAGTTTTGTAAGTTTGTAAATTTTGCTAGATGTGTAAGTTAGCATGTTTGCTTTTCTTTACAATGTTCAAACTAGCAAGTTTCTGAAAAATAATGCAAGATAGCAATATTTTACATGAAGCAAGCTAACAAATTTTGCATCATGCAAGCTAGTGAGTTTTTTTTTACAAAATTTTTAGATATATGCAAGATAGCATGTTTTTGCATCTACTTGAAATGTGCAAGCTAGCTTTTTTGCGTTTCTAGCAATTCTTTCTCCATGCAATTTGCAAGCTAGCAAATTAGTAAGTTTAACATAATTTTGGAACATGCAAGCTAGCAAATTTTACACATGTGAAAGTTGACAAAATTTTGCATCTTTTGAGATAAGCAAATTTTTTTGCTTCTCTTTATGATGTGCAAATTAGCAAATTTTTTGCTTCTTCTTTAAGTATGCAAACTATCTAGCATGCTAGCAAAATTTGCTCCCCTTATATCATTGCCAAATAGAAAGGAAGAATATAATGTTGTAATTTTTTTCCCTTTATTTTAATTTTCAAATCATGACAAGGTTAAAGTATCAATTCTTTTTCAATATGTTTGTGCATCATTATAGTTTCAAATTAAAACATGCATAATTTTAAAACCTTACATTTCATCCTTATGCATGATACCAAATAAATCAATCATCACTATGGGCATATCATACATGATACCAAATAAAATTTTTAAGTATTTATTACTTATTTTCTTCCCCTTTCCATTAATTTTCAAATCATCACATAAAGAATAACAAGAAATATTAATTTGGTGATGAGTTATACTTCATGAAAATAAGGGAGTATCGAAACATGAAAGAAAAATCAATTTATGTGTACAATGTTCCAAACATCAAAGCACATCATCTCAAGTTGTGAGAAAAATAATTAAGGAAACATTACGATTCATTTGGACAAATATTCTCTTTAATAAAATATAAGAAATTATTCGAGAATAAAAAGTGAGTGATCTTGATTCACATAAGGAAAATATCAAGTTTTGATTCCGAGAATTCAAGATCATGATTTCAATAATACTTCCTTTTTAATATATAGCAAGTAGAATCATAGGAGATCAAATAGTAAAAGATGTTCAAAAGAAATTTTAAGTCATGAATTCCGAAAGAGATATTCTCTTTAGTAAATGACAAAAAGAGACATAAGAGATCAAATGATATAATATCTTAATTTATGCATAAAAAATCTCATAAAGTTTAAATAAACTCCCCCTATCAATATGCTATATTGATAAAACTTTTGGATTCAAAAATCCAAGTAACATGTTATGTTAAAATTATGGATAACATCATCATATTTCTCCCCCTTTATCATAAATAAAAAAAGAGAAGTGCAACTTTCAAGTATTTGAGACATAATTTTAAATCATTGTATAATAAACATAATCTCAAGTTTTATCATCATGCAAGCTAGTAATTTTCTTTCTTCTCTTTTGAGAAGTGCAAGCTGCAATTTTTGCTTCTTTTGCAATGTTTTAGCTAGCAATTTTTGCTTCCTTTGCAAAGTCTAAAATTTTACATCATTTTATAATATGCAAACTAGCAATAATTTTGAGTTTTATAAGTTTGTAAATTTTGCTAGATGTATAAGTTAGCATGTTTGCTTTTTTTTACAATGTTCAATGTTTTCTTTACAATATGTAAGGTATCACGCCAGACCCTATTACATGATATTAAATGGGCCAAATAGTAAGCCCAATTCAGTCATGATTCAGGCTCAATTGGCCCATAATTGAGTTGATATTGTTTTACCCCAATACCGACTCAAGTATATCTAAACTAATTAGATCTAGATAAATTATTACAAAACATGAATTATATATTATCCGACATATCATTGGTTCTTTTAGCGCTTCGTTCGATCCTTCGACGCATCGTCCTCTCTTTTAACATATTGCCCAATCGGCACGTTGATTCCCGCAACATCTGACCTCCTTGACACAATATCCAATCCTTCGACCCGATGCTCGAACTCACGATACAAAATCCTTCTGTCGGTATGTCGACCGATCAATCTCCTGACATATTCAACTCTGATTCAACGTCTAATTCCTCCTACTTCAATCAATTTATTTCTCATTGATCGAAACTACTCCTGTGTTACTCAAAATACAGATCACAAACTCATCAATTGATTTTATAAAAAAAAAAAATCTAAGATTCTAACTGTTATCGTAACCACTGTTCTTTGTTCGGTAAGGTTGTTGCCGACACAAATGGTCTACGTCCCGTTGATGTGCCTAACGAGGTCGGCATGGTACCGACGACAAAGATAACAGATGCGGAGTGAGAGAAGCACACTTTTAATATTGCATCGTCTGCTTCACGGGCGGTAGTTGTTTCGTCCTGTCACGCCTGGCTCCAACTTGGAAAGTAATCATGTTTGGACTTTTCTTTCACATGCATGCATGCATACCCTCCACCGGGGTTTTGCTGCCTGTTTCACAAGTCCAAATTAATATGGAGGAGGCAAGTCCTGTTCAATCTGCGGTACGGCTACCTCGATCTCGATGACTAAATTTAGACAACGCTTTCTTTCTGGCATATTTGGTACACACTGATTGCTCTATAAAAAAGAGATTCGTAGTCATTTAATTAACGATGATAAAACTACAAGTACAAACGACGACCTATCCATCGCATATTCAAAACTAAAATGGAGAAAGCAAAATTATTCTCCCCTGAAACCGTTTCACTCCGCGCACTCTCAGTCGACACGGACTAAATTTGGGATGCAAATACCCAATTCTTAATTGCTGTGATCGTTCATCCAATTAATTAATTAAAACAAAAAAAAAGATAGATAACAACTAACCTAGCTGAATAAATGCGAACATAATTCGGGCAAAGTTAGCTTTAGGCTCGTCAATCGAGCAACGTTATATGCAAGAAAAAGCACGGTTCTAGATATGTAGTTACTTTTAAGCTTGGCCGACACCCAGGAATGACCGAAACACATTACATCGAAGCAGGTGAAGAGGACAACAGGAGTCCTTGTGGTTTTATGGCAATCACCGACAACCACCTGCCGTTTCGCAAATATATCCTTAAAGAAAAAAAAAAAAAAAAAAAAGGTTCCTGACCGGCAAGACCACAATAATTGACTGGATTCCCGGACGCGGCCAAGCCCGACCACGGTAATTGCTTCATTCTACTGCTGCAGCTCTCTCTCTGCTAAGGTCGGGACCCCGGGAAGTGGGATAATCGCAACTCCGACGCAACACGACACCAAGGCGTCAACACGTCTTTGGGAATCACTTTCAACCACGTCAGAAGCCACGACGGTCGATGGGAGTCCTCGGCTCGCTCTTCTATATGCTTTCCACTGCCGCTCCCTCTTTGAAGAGTATTACCAAGTAGACCTAATCTGGTTCTTCGAGATGCTCAGGTATGCACGGTGTTGCAAATTTTATGCTTTTCTCCCTTCTTGAAAAATATGTGCATTTTTTTCCTTTCTGGAGATTTTGTTTCTATAATTTGTTGCTAGATTACTCGGACGTTCTGTTGCTTTGATGAGGAGCAAATCATACATTCTTCCCCACCCTCTTTTTTTTGGTTTTTTAGCTCCGCTTTCAGTTCGCTCCATTGGAAATTTACGCAATTCTATGACTTTTATAACGAGGAAGTCCACATGAATCGGAAGGACGGAGATTTTTCTCGATTTCATTATTAGTGAGTTTGAGAATTTTATTGTTTATTTTTTTTGTTTTTGGGTTGGGGGGATGGGAAGAGCTAGCGTCGTGGTCAGTTGGATCTTGAACTCTAGGAGTTTATGTTTACCACAGGACATCAGATTTTGTAGAGGCCCTCCATTTATCTCGGATCACGTTACTTAATTAGATTGCCTTGTTGACTACATCACCAAAATCTCACTTGGCGCATCACCAAAATGAAGATTCTAGCACGTACGATAGAACACCATCTTCCTTTTCCGCTTCTAACCAGAACCTCCAAGTTCTTGCTTGAATTATCACGTCATATTCTGTGCCTTGCTCTTGTGATTGATCGGTAAGTGCTTTTCGTGAGACGTGTCTCTGTTCTTAATATTTCGAATTGCTTCTGCAGAATGGACAATGATAAGTTAGGAGCACGGATTTGTCCCCTCGTTTGTGTATGTTGCCTGCTAGCCGCACTTGTAGTAAACGGATTTGATGTACCCATGACATTGCTTGAAGGTGCAGTAGACGAAGGAGCGGGTCAGATTCTCTCTCTCTCTCCTTGCCGCAGTACTGTTGTTTCTTGTAATCTGGTTCAGGAGACAGCCAGCAGTCCTTTAGGATTTAAAGGCTTTTCAACTCTTTTGTAGTCTGCTTGGATGGGAGCCCTCCAGCTTATCATATCTCTCCGGGTTTTGGCTCTGGGATGAACAACTGGTTGGTTCACATGGAGGTTAGCTATTTCCTCTGCCTTATCTTGTGTAAGATAATGCCTTCTTTTGAATCGGTCTGATCGAAACACTATCTGCTGTTCAGATATCAAACCAATCAGAGTTGCACTGTGATTGTTGTACTTATAGCTGCTAGCTAGGACACAGGTTGGAAATTGTCCTGGATTGCAATTTGGAGCCACAACTACATGTGATTTCAAAGACTTGCAGATCAACTGGTTTGCTAGAGAACTGACAACACACCTTAGAACTAACTAATAAACTCCAAACTTCGTGCATGCTCGCGCACGCACACATATATACGTATGTATATTGAGTAATGCTTAACTTCACTGTAAAATCTAAAGGCACAAAGTTGATCCATGGTAACAAAAGAGTCGAGGTTTTCGATGAAAAAGGTGAGAGAAGGGTTGTAACTGCTCTAGGCCATGGAAAAGGCCAAGCTCCCAAGAGCTTCTAGCTGTTCTTAGTTGGACTGTGACAGGTTTATCTTGCTTTGGCAGGGAGGAGGCTGGTGCACGAATGTCCAAGATTGTCTAGCTCGGAGAGACACTTTTAGAGGCTCCTCCAAGTATATGAAGCCTCTTTCCTTCTCTGGGATCCTAGGCAATAGCCAGAACTCAAACCCTGGTATACTATCTTTTGACCATTTATATTCGTAATTTGTGGATTTTACCATGTGTTTGAAACACATTTGAACTTAATTAGATGTTAAAGATTCTAACATCTTTCTTTAATTTAAAAGCTATAGAAGAAGAAATTTCCATCTAATGCTTAGGTGAAATGAAGTTTTGAAATTCCTTCAGAAAAAAAAAAGGTAAGGTGAAAGGTCTATTTTAGCTCTTTTGGTTTTGGCCATGAACCTGTTAAGTCTTTATGGTTTACTCGTGTCTAAAATAATTCATATATTTTAAAAAACATAACATATAAGTCCCCCATCATCAAGTCTAAGTTAACAGACATTAGAATTTACTTACGTGGCATGCTGACTCACAATAAATCATTAATATAATGATATGTATAATTTAGATTAAGGTTTATTTTAGCCCTTATAGTTTTGGTCATAGACCTCCTAAGCCCTTATGGTTTCCTCGTACATTTTTAAAATAATACATACACTATTAAAAACGAAGCATATAAGTCCCTCCCATCAAATCTTAGTTAATATATGTTAGAATCTGTTTACATGGCATGTAAACTCACAATAAATTATTAATATAATGACACGTAAAATTGAAGTTTAAAAAAAAAAACTAAGACCTCCATCAATGGCGGGAGGAGGCGTCATCATTGAAGTAACCACCAGCAGCATCACTGATCCGTTGTTGCCTAGTAGGGCGTCATATGCACGCAGCCTCTCCCACCTTGACGACGAGCTCAAGAGCTTCCGGATGTCACTCATCAGCTCTAGGGTGCATGCCACCACGTCGCCCACCATGGCGTTGCTTGTCACCACGAATAACACACACTCCGATCCCAACGAGTACCACCGTACCTTGTAAACCACCTCCCTTACGAAGTATGGCATCACGAAGACGAAGAGCAGGTGGAAGGAGTGGTTGAGCTGGTCCATGTAGCCCTCCCACACTTGCTCTCTCTCCCCGATCAACTTGTTAAGGAAGAGAAAGCGACGGAGGACATAGCGATGGACGAAGGCGGAGAGGTAGAGGTAGGTAAGGCCTGAGGCGGAGGTGAGGAAGAGTTGAACCACCACATCGTGGGTGCGACAGGTGGGGGCGTAGGAGAGGAAGAAGTGGGAGGCGGTGGAGACAATGCCTAGGAGGAGGAAGAGGGACCAAGAGACCTTTACGTGCCTAGCATTGGACTGATTGATACACATCCACCTGAGGCAGAACCGAAGGCTCCTGAGCTTGTCATTAGCGCGGCAGAGGTTGCGTGCATATGACGCCCTACTAGGTAGCAGCGGCTCGGTGCTGGTGGTAGTGGCCATTTCCACGACGATGCCTCCTCCCGTCATTAATGAAGGTCTTAGTTTTTTTTAAACTTAAATTATATGTGGTATCATATTAATGGTTTATTGTCAGTCAACATGCTATGTAAGCACACTCTAACGTCTGTTAACTCAAACTTGACGGGAGGGGCTTATATGCTACGTTTTTTAAAATGTATGAGTTATTTTAGATACAAGTAAACCATAAGGGCTTAAGATATCCTAGTTAAAACCACAGGAGCTAAAATGGATCTTAACCCTAACTTTCATGTGTCGTTACATTAATAGTTTATTGTGAGTCAGCATGCCATGCAAGCAGACTCTAATATTTGTTAACTTCGACTTAACGGGAGGAGCTTATGTGCTATGTTTTTAAAAATATAAGGGTTATCTTAAACACAAGTAAACTGTAAGAACCTGAGAGATCCATATCCAAAACTACAAGGGCTAAAATTGACCTTAACCGAAAAAGGTATAAAGAAACAAAGGGCACAATTTTGTGAAGAACAACTTTTCAATTCGTTTTTCAAGGCTTTTGTTTTCTTCTTTTGTGACTAAATTGCTAAAATATACGATCTTATGCATAGACAACAGGAACAAGGATCTGAATTGGAGGCTTCAGGGCATCCTATTAGAGAATAGTCATTGGACCTGTCTATAGTGAGCCCATGGAACCGGTAACCACGTAAAGTTTCTCAAAGCGTACCCATTATTATACTGTACTTGTGGAAAGTGCATTTAAAATAACCTATCAAAAGTTAATCATGGAAGACAGCTGTGAAAATAAATCATTTGGGACATATCAGGTTTGACTTCATTCCTATCATTTGGAAAATGATTTAGCCAAAACCATGAATTAATGGAAGCTACGTATATCTTAGGAAATTTGCTTTCTCTTTATGATAGATCTAACTTCCACCATCCATTTGGCAACTGCATGTTGTCAAATGCAGTTTGTGGCTTTTGATGATTCAGATGCATGAAACTGTTCAATCACACGTGGCTATCTAAAAGAAATACAAATTTTTTCTTTCACAAAAAAAAGGAAAAAAAAAACTGAGAAATACTCCTTGTAGCAAGCTAAAGCAGTTTTCTTGCATGAATTATGTTGGTTGGAGTATATATGCAGATTTCTACAACTGGAATAAGGTCAAGATTCGCTACTGTGATGGTTCATCATTTACAGGAGATGTGGATGAAGTAGATCCTGTAAGTGATCAAGTTCCTTAATTAATTAAGACATTGCTTTTGTTGGCTGAATTCCCACACACTCTTTGCATGCAGACCATGTTTCACTGTCTAGCATAAACGGAATGATGCAAGTTACAGATTGGATTTTTGGTGAAGTCCATGACCTTTCTTCTCTGCTTTTGTTTTACTAGGCAACGAAGCTCTACTTTCGAGGAGCTAAGATTTGGCTCGCTGTTATTGAAGAGCTACTAGCAAAGGGGATGAACAAGGCAGAAAACGTAGGTTGTTGTACTGACACTTTTTTCCTTCCACAATGATTCCACATTCTAATACAAAAAATGGGTTGCAGGCGCTTCTCTCCGGTTGTTCAGCAGGTGGCTTGGCATCCATACTGCATTGTGACAAATTTGGTGATCTTCTACCAGCAGGTGCCACTGTTAAGTGCCTCTCCGATGCTGGTTATTTTATTAATGCGTACGTAAGGCCATGCTTTGATTTCCTTTTTTTCTTAATATATACTTTAGTCCATTTGACTGCTAAATACTTGACGAGGAAGATGTTCTTTCCATGGTTGCATACCAATAACAGGAAGGACATAACTGGGACAGAATCAATCAAAGCCTACTATAGTGAGGTTGTCAACACCCATGTATGTCTCTTCTTTCACCTATTGACCATAGATATCTGCATCCTTTGAATTCATTAGCTATTTTAATCTGATATATGAAGAACTATGGATTTGTCTGACCCAAAATGACAAATTATGCATGATTACCTTGTGAATGTTGGTCGCATCCCCTGTTTTGAGTAGTACTAACCTGTTCATGCTTGGTTGATGCTTTCATGTTCTCTAGGGATCTGCAAAGAATTTGCCGTCTTCCTGCACATCAAGAATGACTCCGAGTATGGTAAGGAACATGACATTTAATGATGCAATGACAGATGAATTTTCTTTTTTTTGGAGAGCATATAGATGATGTTGCTTTCTAATAGCACTAACATTTTTTCATACATACACAAACCAGTGCTTTTTCCCGCAATATGTGGTGCCGCAGATGCGTACATCCCTTTTTATTCTGAATGCAGCATACGATGCATGGCAGGTAAAATTTCCCCAGAACAAGTCTGGTGTACTGCTTCCCAATATCATGCTTTATAGAAAATGATTCATTTTTTCATATCATGATAGTATCATGTTCTTTGTTCACGGCATCAAAGATAATTTTCTTTGTAAAAGGGTATTGTTTTTCTTTGAAGTTATAATTTGGTTTTTAAATATATTGCCATTGGCAGTATGTATACAGGAAAAGGACAGAAACTGTAGTAACCTTCACTTCCATAATTACTTTTTCTTTCACCGAGGAAGTGAACTAACCATTTACTATATTGTTCAGACGCTGTTAGCTATAACGTGCATGTTTGAGTTGATGTAGATTCAGACTTGCAGCAATTATTTTCAATCTCCTAGTCGTTCATAAGCACATGCATATATCATGGTTTATGCTTGGTGCTTGTTGAATAAAAAATCTCCTACGATATCACAGATCAAAAACATTTTAGTACCAAGTGCTGCCGATCCACACAAAACTTGGAATGACTGCAAGCTCGACATAAAGCAGTGTTCTTCGGATCAACTTCAAATCATGCAAGGTTAGAACTTTCCTTCCCCCCAAACGTTTGGCGGAGCTGCTTGAGATATTGCATAACATCTGCTAGCTATAATATTCACAAAATGGATGTCAGATCACCCATAACAATTAATTATGATATAAGTACAATACGTGTAATCAAGCATCGACTGATGATTTGATGGGAGCTTAAACAGGTTTCCGGTCAGAATTTCTGAATGCTGTGGCAGCACTCGGGAACTCATCTGCAAGAGGCATGTTCATCAACTCATGCTATGCTCACTGCCAGTCCGGAAGTCAGGATACGTGGTTAGCTGCTGATTCTCCCGCGCTGGATAATATTGTAAGCTCTCCACTATTCTGGAACCCAGGATTAGAGAGAAGAGGATTCTGCAAACAGTAGGAAAGCAGCTGCATGCATGCATGCATGCATGGTTGACAATTCGATATATCATATATATACTACTGCGGCATCATTTATTTAGTACACCCCACCAACCATTCTAATTGATTACCGGTGAAATAGTATATCCATTATCATTACTTTTTCTGCTGATGGCCAGCATTAGCTCTTTTTTCTTACCACATAACCTGATATACACTTGCATTAGGTTAAGGCCTATACACACACACACACTTGCATCTAGTATGTCTAGGATGCCTGGCATCGAGCTATATCGCTTCCATCTCCTGTCTCTTGTCAACTTGTTATGACTGATTATTTGTTTGTTTAATTGTTCATGTTGCAGCCAATTGGCAAAGCAGTGGGAGATTGGTTTTATGATCGAAGCGCCTTTCGAAAAATTGATTGTCCATATCCATGTGACTCATCATGCCGCAACCGTGTTTATGATTGACAATACATGCTTTCTTCTTCAGTCTTGTAAGCCGTATGCGACAATTGTAATCGGCCGGCACTTTATTTGACTAGTACATGTATTCATGAAAGTTGGAAAAAATGTATTAAAGCGAAATAATTTTTTTTTCTCTTTGTATATTAAAATAGATTTTTTATTAAAATATTAATTTTATATCAAAAATATAAATATTAACCAGAACAACATAAACAGTAGAGTGATAAATCAATCATACTTTGAAATCAAATTTTTAACGTGAAAAATCCAATGTAAGAAAGAACATAGGACCCTAGTCCACCTCAAATTTTCACTATCAATAGTGATGATAACATGTTTACAATAAGTCTTCTCTAAAATAGCAAGAGAATCACAATGACATCAAGATCATATATTTTGACTCAAAATAACATATCTTTATTACATAGATAAATTTCATAATAAGAGAATTTTAGGTCTTGCAAAGTGGATATCGCAGGAAAGTACTTCAGAGAGGGAAAACTATATATTAACACTATTAGGATTATAGAGCTTGTTGCAAGGATTCTCCATATCAAATTTGGATAAAAAATGACAAAGTTTAACCCCTGATCGTTCTCTGCATGCACACATGCACCCTCTCTCCTTTTTCTCTCTTTGTTCTTTTCTCTGCCATCGCTTACCGTGTACGCTCGCTACTGTCCCTCCTGCACGAACGCACATCGCTCAAAACCCTTTTCTTTTGCTTTTAATTGTTGATTTGGGCTTATAGCCCAAATTATCCAAGCCCACGGGCTGGACCCAACAATTCTCCCCATTCAGCTTATATGGTGGGTTGTACTAAACCCGCTCTTCCCCTACATGCTTCAAGCTTCTCCTTAGGCAAAGACTTTATCAATATATCTGATTCATTCTCATTGGTATGCATATTTTCCGATTGTAATTCTTTTAACTCAAGCACATCACGAATCCAGTGATATCTCACATCAATATGCTTGGATCTAGAATGGTATGTTGAATTCTTGGAGAGGTGAATGACACTCTAACTGTCACAATAAACAATATATCCTTCCTGTTTCAAGCTCAATTCCTATAGAAACCTTTTTATCCATAAAGTTTCCTTGCAGGCTTCAATAATTGCTATGTATTCTACTTCCGTGGTTGATAGAGCAACACGATTCTGTAACTTAGATTGCCAAGAGACTGCTCCCCCTATAAATATCATCAAGAACCCCGAAGTGGACTTCTTGGAATCAGTATCACCTGCCATGTCTGCATTTGTGTTCCCTTCTAACATAGGCTCATCACTACTAAAACATAAACACAACTTGGAAGTACCTCTTAGATATCTTAATATCCATTTCACTGTTGCCCAATGTTCCTTTCCATGATTAGAGAGAAATCGATTGACAATTGCAACTGCATGAGTTATATCTAGCCTAGTACAAACCATAGCATACATCAAACTGCCTACTACAGATGAGTAAGGCACTCTGGACATTTTTTCTTATTCTTTCTCACTTGTAGGATATTTGTTTCGAACTAAACTTGAAATAACTTGCAAGTGGAGAACAAACTACTTTGACTTTACTCATGTTGAATCTTTCAAGAACCTTTTTAATGTAAGTCCCCTAAAATAACCAAATATTTCTTTTCTTTCTATCATGAAAAATCTTCATGCCAAGTATTTGTTTCACCGATCCCAAATCTTTCATGGCAAAAGACTTACTTAGCTCTCTTTTAAGCTTTTCAATTTTACTAGCCTCATGACCAACAATCAGCATATCATCAATGTATAATAATAGAATAATAAAATCATCTGAAAATTTTTTCATAAACACGCAATGATCAGAGGTGGTTCTATTATACTCTTGGCTCATCATAAAGGAATCAAACTTCTTGTACCACTGTCTAGGTGTCTGTTGGAGTCCATATAAGCTTTTCATAAGCTTACATACCATATTTTCTTTTCTCTTGACTTTGAAACATTCTGGTTGCTCCATGTAAATTTTTTCTTCTAAGTCACTATGAAGAAATGTTGTTTTCACATCAAGTTACTCAACTTCTAAATTCAAACGGACAGCCAAACCAAGAACAACTCGGATAGAGGACATTTTCACCATAGGAGAAAATATTTCTTTAAAGTCAATACCATTCTTTTGATTGAATCATTTCACAATTAGTTGTATCTTGTATCTTTATTATGAGCTATTATTTTCAATCTTCAATTTATAAACCCACATATTCTTGAGAGCTTTCTTTTCTTTAGGCAACTTTACTAAGTCATATGTGTGGTTCTCAAGCAAGGATCTCATTTCTTCTTGTATGGCTTTGACCCACTCATTTTTATGCTCATGTAGAATAGCTTCTTGGTAAGTTTCTAGCTCTCCCCCATCAGTAAGCATAACATATTCATGTGGAGGATATCTGGTAGATGATTGTCGCTCTATAGTGGATCTTCTCAATGGAATCTCAACTAGTGGTGGAGGAACTTGTTCAGTTGGTTCAGCATCATCAACTATAGGAGTATCATCATTTATATTCTCATCACAATCTTCTTGTTCATCTCCTCCTTAATCATCATGAACTACAAGTGAAGGAATTGGACCCAAACTCCAAGGAATATAAACAGAAGTTTTTGGCTTTTCAACATTATCATCATCATCAAACAAGATACATACTTTTGTTTTATTATCAAGCTTAAACCTTTCATCTTTAGGAATATGAATAAATGCTTTATACCCAAAGACTCTCAAGTGATTATAAGATATATATTTTCCTTTCCATACTCTCTCTGGAACATCACTTTTTAGAAGAACTAATAGAGACAAATTTATCAGGTCAACTGTAGTTCTCATAGCCTCTCCACAAAATGACTTAGGTAACATAGCATGGGAAAGCATACACCTAATCATAATTTCAATGGTTCTATTCATCCTTTCTGCCACACTATTCTGTCGAGGAGTTTTAGGAACTGTTTTCTCAAGCCTGATACCATGGAACCTGCAATAATTCTCAAAAGGACCCCTGTACTCGCCACCATTATCTGATCAAACACACTTTAGCTTTCTATCAATTTTTCTTTCAACATTAACATGAAACTCTTTGAAAATATCGAGTACCTGGTCTTTAGATTTCAAAGCAAAAGCCCACACTTTTCTAAAATGGTCATCAATAAAAGTAACAAAATAAAGAGTACATCCAAGAGTTCTATTTTGTATAGTACAAACATCATTATGAACTAAATTAATAACATATAATTTTCTAGATGATGGTGCTAGGATCCTTTTTCTAAGCTTTTGAATAATATTTATCGAGTCTATTTAGTTCAGTTGTTTATTGAGTTGGTTTGGTTCAGTTAGAGTCAAATAGATGTTTATTTAATATTTATTTATTATTAGAGTTCTAAGTCCTGATGGACTTTGGGTGGAACTCTATAAATAGTGATGTAACTCTTTCTTTAAGGAATCAATCAATCAATCAATTAAAATGTTATTCCACTCTGTGGAAAAATCCTAGGAGATCGATCCCCTCAAAGTGATCATTATCATTCCCTTTTCTCCCTTTCTTCCACGATAAGACCTTAGGGTCTTACCATTTGGTATTAGAGCGATGATAAGAATTTAGGGTCTTATCATTTGGTATCAGAGCGATGATAAGATTTTAGGGTCTTATTACTTTGTATCAGAGCGATGATAAGACTTTAGGGTCTTATCATTTGGTATCAGAGCAACGATCCTTGGTGTAGCCCACCGCAGCTTTGGTATCAAAGCAACGATCCTTAGTGCAGCCCACCGCAGCCTTGCTTCCCTTCTTACCCACCGCAGCCTTTCTTCATCGCTGTCACTGTTTCCCCGACCGCTCGACCACCATCGCTGTTGCTACTCAACCACCAAGTAACTATCGTTATCCACATCGTCACTCTGATACCAAATGATAAAACCCTAAGGTCTTATCGTGGAAGAAAGGAGAGAAAAGGGAATGATAATGATCACTTCAAGGGGATCGACCTCCTTGATCGCTTCAGCCTGCTTGATCACTTCGAGGGGATCGACCTCCTAGGGTTTGTCCACAGAGTGGAATAACATTTTATTGATTGATTGATAGATTCCTTAAAGAAAGGATTACATCATTATTTATAGAGTTCCACCCAAAGTCCATCGGGACTTGAACTCTAATAATAAATAAATATTAAATAAACCTCTACTTGATTCTAACTGAATCAAACAGACTCAATAAACAACTGAACTAAATAAACTCGATAAACATTATTTAAAAGCTTAGAAAAAGGGTTCTAACAATTCCTCCCTCTTTAAATCAGCCTTGAGGACAAGGCTGAGTAGCATCAATCTCGGGGAGCTTCTCTTTCAGCACTTTAGTCATAAGCTATCTGCAACGCATTACAACCCATTGATTAAGTAAGTATGGTCTCCACTTTTTGATAGTGTAAGCAATAAGTCGGTCTTTCAATGTAGTAATCATTGTAAGAAACTCCTGGTTTTTGCTGTCACAAGTTAAAATTCGTCCATCAATGATCTTTACTTCGAATATGTCACAACCTTCAATGTGGTGGGCTAGTTGGGCTATAACTTTCCTGTCCATAAAATTATTAGTACTACCTATATCAATCAAAATAGTGACAAGATGATGCTTTAAAGTTCCTCCAATTTTCATAGTTTGTGAGTTAGTGTAGCCAGCCAATGCTTGTACTGTATGTGTGATAGCTTCAATATCTTTATCAGTTTTTACACCTTCATAATTGGAGTCCAACTCTTTTGCTTCTGGTTCCTCTCTAATTGGCTTAATCATCAGAAGTTGCCCTTGTTTACATCGGTACTCCATACTCCACTTTTCATCATAGTACAAACCCTTTGCTGAATTTTTCTTGAGTTCTTCTTGGGATAGTCTTCGGGTGTCAAGGCTTTAGTTGGGAATAGATGAGGTGGGTGGCTTACTGATCATCCAGTTGTTGTCACTTCTATTTCCATGATTTTCCCTGTTGATTTTTTTCTTATGTATATGTGCGAATGAGATCGTAGCTATCATAGTGCGAGGTTGACAAGCCTTAACTTCACACCGGATCTCTGGAATAAGACCTTAAATAAATGTATCCAAAAGATATCGTTCCGACCAATTTCTAGCTTGATTTGATAATCTTTCAAACCTACTCTGATATTTCAATACTATAAAAGTTTGACAAATTTTGGCAAGCTAGTCATCAATATTCTTATATTCGGATGGGTCAAATCGAACAAGAAGCCCTCTTTTAAACTTCTCCCACGAAGGAACTCCGTAGACAGTTTCATACCAATAGTACCACTGGAGTACATCTCCCTCGAGCTGGATTGAGGCCACTTCTACCTTAGATTCTTCTGGGGTTCTATGAAATTGAAAGAATTTTCTGCCTTAGAGATCCAATTAGTTGGATCCTCATATTCCCATCGTGGAAATTCTACCCTAATGCATGGGTAGTGTGTGTCACCATCCTGAGGCCCTTTTCCTGTACCTCCCAATCTGTTCAACATAGAACTTGAGCTCTCATCTTGTTTAAACCCGCTAAAGTGCTCCAATAAGCTCTTTTTGAAATTATGAAAGGTTTCTTGTAGCCGATTCTCAATTCTTATTTCCAACGCTTTCATTTATGCTTTCACTAAGTTATCAGTAACCATTGCGTATGATTGCAAGTCGGTAATCCCCTATTCTTGTTTCTGATGTATAGTCAAAGGCATCCGCACTGTAACTGCGAAGCTACCGAGGAGGAAGAGGTGTTGTCATGTTTATGTTGCTGTGTGGGGTGAGAGCGCCAGGGCTGGAAGGCGACTGCATTGATGTGAATGCAGTTATTGGACCCAAGGGGAGGCGATGGTGGTGCGGTTGGAGTAGTGTCGTCGATAGTAGAAGCGACGAGGGTGTTGGTCCATTGGCCTAGAAACAGCGGCAACGACCCTTCTCACTCAAGCAGGGTGGAGCATCAAGGAGGGAAGGTTGCTGGCTAGGGAGCAGCGGCGACGGTGGTTGCTGGCCAGAATGTAGCGGCTGCGGTGGGGCTGGCCGAAAGCAGGGGAGGCAGGGCCCCCTTTCGACTAGATGGGCAATCGGTGTCACAAATGTAGAGCAAGGGTAACCAGTATCAGCAGCCACAACAGCGGCGATGGTGGAGAAGGAGGAGTCGGCGGTGTCACGGTTGGGAACAAGGGCAACGGTGAGCTGCCCTGTTTATGTCACTACAGATGCAGAGCAAGGGGGATCGGCGGTTGGGAGGCATACGACAGTCGTCGCATGGTGGCTGGCAGCGATGGTGGCTTTGCAACGAGGGAGAGGGGTGGCATTGAAGTGGCCGAGAAGCAACGACGGTGGTAGAGGCAATCGATGCCTGCGACAACAGAGGGACTGACGGTTGCTTTGTTTCTATCACACCATAGAAATGTTGGGAAATCTTGGGGGTGACATCACATGCGTAGCGGAAGAACAAGAAAACAAAATCCCCGATTCCCAAAGAGATGTTCGTCGTCGTGCGAAGATTGGTACGCAAAGTCCACAAAATTGAAAAACTACGTATAGAGTAAATTGTGTTACCTAGGGAGATCGTATATCCCTATTTCCTTGCAGATCTTTAGGAGAGGGTGAAGGAGGTCAAGCGTCCTCCTCTCTAGCGGTGATCCACACAGCAGGGCTGCGATGACGCTCCTCAAAACTCCAAGCCTGCTCTGAGGTGGAGAGGGGAAGGAGAATATGAGAGGCAGGCAAAGGCTCTAACCTATGAGGCTCTGAAACCCTCCTATTTATAGAGGTCCCCTATCAAACCCTAATGGATCATCCCCTAGTGGGTATTGGAATTCCATCCAATAACCCAAGCCTTTTAGATTAGTGGATCTCTATCCAATAATCTTTCATGGTCTCTTATTGGATCTCGTCTATGGGATCCAATAATTCAGGGGCTTATTGGATATCCAATAAGATAAGAGCTCCGTCGAATATCTCATATCCGAACCTCTACTCATCGCAATACCTACCATATGTGTGTGACCCTCTAGGCCAAATATCGAGCTGGCCATGAGTTATACCTGTCAAAACTCCTTCTAACTCAGTGAATTATTATCTCTGTAATAATTCACTCGACTCATCGACTACGGACGTACTATGCCACTACGCCGTAGTCCCCAAACGATACAGGGGAATCCAATCCATTGTACCTATCTGTCCTCAATTACCATGTACCTATAGTCCCTCATCCATCTAATATCCTAGAGACCATATATCGAGCATGGTGTTGTCAGACCCATATGGTTTCTACTCGAGTCTCGCTCTAATCGGATTCTCCCAGAGAACTCTTTCTCTCTCAACCCGAATGACCTTGGCCAAGGATTTGTTTGAGCAAGAATACATGGGATATTCCTCTCATGACGCAGAGAGTGAATGATCCTCTATCGACACTCAATAGCCCTCGTAAGGTCGACTACCACTCCCAATGACCGAGTGTACTAGATCTGGGACAGTCAAACCTATAAGTCTGGTATCAAAGAGTGGAGCACTCATACAAGACATCCTTGGTGTCTTAATTCTAAGGACCAGATATACCACTAGGACTACGGAATCGCTGTCTAACAATAAGGCATCATCAACCATCCAGCATTCCGTAAGCGGATCAATCAATAAACTCATTCTCCAATGAGCACCTGTATTGTATCTCTAGTATCCCTATACGAGCAGCTATGAAACCAACTGCATCCATCATATGGATGGGTATACAGCACACCAATCTGTCCGGTTATCACGATGTCCCTCTCGAGTAACCTATGACCGAGATTATTTAGGATGTGTTTAAAGGTGAATCGATCTCATTTTTGTGATCTCATCACGATCCGATTCTCATTACACAAATCCAAGGACATCACTATATATATATATATATATATATATATATATATATATATATATATATGCAATAGTTATAAAGTGATATATGCCAAAATATAATGAGCAAAAAGATTCATTATCAAGTCACACGTGCCATCACTCACGTGATTGGCTTGTTGGGCACCTATGACTAGTAAGAAACAGTGTCGCCGACAAATCGTGCGACCGAAGTTATAACCAAGGGAAGGCAGCGATGGCAATGCGGCTAGGCTAGCGTCACCGATGGTAGAAGCGGCGATGGGTAGTCCGCTGGCTGGGAAATCGTGGTCGTGGCCCTTCTCGCTCGAGCGAGATGCGGGCAGCAAGGAGGCGAGGTTATTGGCCGGGGGGTGCAGTGGCGACAGTGGTGGTCCATCGGCCGGGAAGTAGTTGCGGCGGGTGGGCTGGCCGGAAGCAAGGGATGTGGGTTGTCGGCCTACTCTCTTCTTCTTTCTCTCTTTTAATTAAAATTTTTTTTTTTTGGATGACGATAGCTACTTGGTGGCTAGGCAGCAACGACGATGGTCGTCGAGTGGCCGGGGAAACAGTGACAGCGGTGAAGAAAGAGTTGCCTTGTAATCGTGGTGGGGAAGAAGGGAAGCAAGGTTGCGGCAGCCTGCGCCAAGGATCGTTGCTCTGATACCAAATGATAAGACCCTAAAGTCTTATCGTCACTTTGATACCAATTGATAAGACCCTACGGTCTTATCGTGAAAGAAAGAGAAGAAAAGGGAATGATAATGATCGCTTCGAGAGAATCAACCTCCTTGATCGCTTCGAGGGGATCGGCCCTCCTTGATCACTTCGAGGGGATCAACCCTCCTTGATCACTTCGAGTGGATTGACCTCCTAGGGTTTGTCCATGGAGTGGAATAACATTTTATTGATTGATTGATTGGTAAAAGAAATAAAAGAAATGATAAGGCTTTGATACCAAATGATAAGACCCTAAAGTCTTATCATCACTCTTATACCAAATTAATAAGACCCTAAAGTCTTATTGTGGAAGAAAGGGGAGAAATGGGGGTGCTCTGATACCAAATGATAAGACCCTAAGGTCTTATCACCGCTTTGATACCAAATTATAAGACCCTAAGGTCTTATTGCCACTTTGATACCAAATTGATAAGACCCTAAAGTCTTATTGTGGAAGAAATGGGAGAAATGGGGATGCTCTGATACCAATTGATAAGACCCTAAAGTTTTATTGTCGCTCTGATACCAATTAATAAGACCCTAAGGTCTTATTGTGGAAGTAATGAGAGAAAAGGGAATGATAATGATCGCTTCGAAGGGATCGACCTCCTTAATCGTTTTAAGGGGATCGGCCCTCCTTGATCACTTCGAGTGGATCGGCCCTCCTTGATAATTTCAAGGGGATCGACCTCCTAGGGTTTAGCTACAGAATGAAATATCATTTCATTAATTGATTTATTGATTTAAAGAAAGGGTTACATCACTATTTATAGAGTTCCACCTAGAGTCTACCAGGACTTGGAGTCTTAATAATAAATAAATATTAAATAAACCTCAACTTGACTCTAACTGAACTAAATAGACTCAATAAACATTATTCAAAAGCTCAGAAAAAGGGTCATAATAGTTCCTCCCTATTCAAATCAGCCTTGTCATCAAGGTTGAGCAACATCAATCTCGATGAGCTTCTCTTTCAACACTTCAATCATAGGCTATCTGCAACGCATCACAATCCGTTGATCAAGTAAGTATGATCTCCACTTTTTGACAATGTAAGCAACATGTAAGTCTTTCAGTGTAGTAATCGTTGTAAGAAACTCCTGGCCTTTGCTATCATAAGTTAAAATTCGTCCATAAATGATCTTTACTTCGAGTCACAGCCTTCAATGTGGTAAGCTAATCGGGTTGCAACTTTCTTGTCTATAAAATTATTAGTACTGCACGTATCAATCAAAATAGTGACAGACTGATGCTTCAAAGTTCCTCCGATTTTCATAGTTTGTGGGTTAGCATAGCCAGCCAATGCATGCATTGTATGTGTGATGGCTTCAATATCTTCATTAGTTTCCACACCTTCATAATCGGAGTCCAACTCTTCTGCTTTCGATTCCTCTCTAATTGGCTCAATCATTAGATGTTGCCCTTGTTTACATTGGTGCTCCATACTCCACTTTTCAACATAGTGCAAACCCCTTGCTGATCTTTTCTTGCTAATTTTTTTCTCATGTAGATGTGCAAACAAGATCACAGCTATCATAGTACGGGGTTGACGAGCCTTAACTTCACGCCGGATCTTCAGATTAAGCCCTTCAATAAATGTATCCAAAAGCTATCGTTCCAACCAATCTCTAGCTTGATTTGACAATCTTTCAAACCTACTCTAATATTCCAACACCGTAGAAGTTTGACAAATTTTGACGAGCTGGCCATCAACATTCTCATATTTGGATGGGCCAAATCGAACAAGAAGCCCTCTTTTAAACTTCTCCCATGAAGGAACTTCGTAGACAATTTCATATCAATCATACCACTAGCGTGCATCTCCCTTGAGCTGGATTGAGGCCACTTCTACCTTAGATTCTTCTGAGGTTCTATGAAAACGAAAAAAAATTTCTGCCTTAGAGATCCAACTAGTCGGGTCCTCATATTCCCATCGTGGAAATTCTATCCTAATGCGTGGGTAGTGTGTGTCACCATCCTGGGGCCCTTTTTTTATACCTCATAATCTGTTCAACATAGAACTTGAGCTCTCATCTTGTTGAAATTTGATGAGGCTCTCCAGTAGGCTCTTTTTGAAATCATTAAGTATTTCTTGCAGTCGGTTCTTAATTCTGATTTCCAATGCTTCCATTTGTGCTTTCACTGAGTTATCGGTGGCCATTGCGTAAGACTACAAATCTATAATCTCAACTCCTGTTGGTCAAGGGCATCAATCACTGTAGCTGCAAAGTTGTCGAGGAGGAAGAGGTGCTGCCCTATGTTTCAATCGCTGCGTGAGATGAGAGCGTCGGGGGTTGGAAGGCGATGATTGCAATCGTTGTGACTCACGGGAGCGATCGCTAAATAGTTAGGTTGAGGCTGCAATGATGGCATCTGGCGGTTGTGGCAGTGGAGGTAGAGCAAGGGAGAGGCAGCGTTGAAGTGGTTGGGGTTGAGGTTGCAGTGGAGAATAGGAATCAACGGTGGCACTACGGGAACAAGGGCAATCGGTGATTTGCCCTTTTTTTGTCACCAGAGCAAGGGGGAGGCTGCGAGGATCATGACTGGGCGGCAAGCAGCGTCATCACTGGCTGGGCAGTAGCAGCGACGGTAGCGACAATTGAAGTTCACAACAGTAAGGGGACCCATGACTGTGGTGCGGCTAGAAACAAGGGCAGCAAGGTGAGTTGCATGTGCTTGCTCTGTTTTAATTACAAAAGATAGAGAGCAAGGGGGAGCGACGACTGGGAGGCGAGCGATGATCATCGCATGGTGGCTAGTAGCGGTGGTGGGTTAGTTGGGTGGCGACGACGCTCGAGGGGAAGAGGAATGCTGGAGGAGACGTGGCTGGTGGAGGCGCGGCTGCGATCGACGAGGGGCTGTGGCAATAGAGAAAGCTCTGTTTCTGCAACCGCTACAAGGAGGGGGCTGCGATAACCGACAGTTGTTGCTGCGACCCAAGGGGGGGTGGCACGATAGCGGACTAGGGCATCGTCGCCAACGATATAAACGACAATGGGGTGATTTGTTGGCTGGGAAATGGCACCGACAGTCCTTCTCAAAGTGTTCAAGGAGAGTCGATCCCCTCAAAGTGATCAAGGAGGCCAATCCCCTCGAAGTGATCATTATCATTCCCATTTCTCTCCTTTCTTCCATGATAAGACCTTAGGGTCTTATCATTTAGTATCAGAGTAATGATAAGACTTTAGGGTCTTATCATTTAGTATTAGGGCGACGATAAGATTTTAGGGTCTTATCATTTGGTATCAGAGCAACGATCCTTGGCGCAGCCCGCCGCAGCCTTGCTTCCCTTCTTCCCCACCACCACTACAAGGCAACTCTTTCTTCACTACTATTGATGTTTCCCCGGCTGCTCGACTATCATTGCCGCTGCTGCCTAGCCACCAAGTAGCTATCGTCATCAAAAAAAAAAAATTAAGAGAAAGAAGAAGAGAGAAGGCCGACAGCCCGCATCCCCTGCTTCCGGCCAGCCCACCCATCCCTGTCGCTTCTCGACCGACGGACCACCACCGCCGCCGCTGTTGCCCAGCCAACAGCCACCATTGTCGTTGCTGCCCTCATCGGCCAGCAACCTCGCCTCCTCGCTGCCCGCATCTCGCTCGAGCGAGAAGCGCTGCGGCCACCGTTTCCCAACCAGCGGACTACCCATCACCGCTTCTACCATCGGTAACGCTGCCCTAGCTGCATCGCCATTGCTGCCTTCCCTTGGTTGTAGCTTCAGCCGCGCGATCTATCGGTGTCGCTGTTTCTATGGTGCGATAGAAACAGAGCAGCCACTGGTCCCTCTGCTATCGCAGGCTTCGATTGCCTCTACCGCCGCCGCTGCTTCCCGGCCACTACAACGCCACCCCTCTCCTTCGTTGCCGAGCCACCACTGCTGCCAGCCACCGTGCGACGACCACCGCACGCCTCCCAACCGCTGATCCCCCTTGCTCTGCATCCGTAGTGACATAAACAAGGCAACTCACTGTTGCCCTTGTTCCCAACCGTGACACCATCGACTCCTTCTCCACCTCCATCGTTGCTGTGGCTGCTGACACCGGTTGCTCTTGCTTTGCATCTGTGACATCGGTTGCCTATCTGGTCGAAAGGGGCCCTTGCCTCCCTTGCTTTTGGCTAGCCCCACCACTGTCGTTGTTGCTCCCTGACCAGTAGCCTTCCCTCCTTGATGCTCCACCCTGCTTGAGTGAGAAGCGCCACAGTTGTTGTTTCTCGGCCAGCGGACCAACCCCCTCATCGCTTTTACCGTCGGTGACGCTGCTCTAACCGCACCACCATCGCCTCCCCTTGGGTCCAGTAACTGTAGCCACATCGACGCAGTCGCCTTCCAGCCATGGCGCTCTCACCCCACGCAGTAACAGAAATAGGACAACACCTCTTCCTCTTCGGCAGCTTCGCAACTACAATGCGGATGCCTTTGACTATACATCAGAAACAAGAATAGGGGATTATCAACTTGCAATCATATGCAATGGTTGCTGATAACTTAGTGAAAGCATAAATAGAAACGTTGGAAACAAGAATTGAGAATCGGCTACAAGAAACCTTTCATGATTTCAAAAAGAGCTTATTTGAGCACTTTAGCGGGTTTAAACAAGATAGATGCTCAAGTTTTATATTGAACAGATTGGGAGGTACAGGAAAAGGACCCCAGGATGGTGACACACACTACCCACGCATTAGGGTAGAATTTCTACGATGGGAATATAAGGATATGACTAATTGGATCTCTAAGGCAGAAATTTTTTTCGTTTTCACAGAACCCTAGAAGAATCTAAGGTAGAAGTGGTCTCAATCCAGCTCGAGAGAGATGCACTCCAATGGTACGATTGGTATGAAACTATCTACGGAGTTCCTTCGTGGGAGAAGTTCAAAAGAGGGCTTCTTATTTGATTTGGCCCATCCGAATATGAGAATATTGATGGCCAGCTCGCCAAAAATTATCAAACTTCTACAGTGTTGGAATATCAGAGTAGGTTTGAAAGATTGTCAAATCAAGCTAGAGATTGGTCGGAACGATAACTTTTGGATACATTTATTGAAGGGCTTATTCTAGAGATCCGGTGTGAAGTTAAGGCTCGTCAACCCCGCACTATGATAGTTGCGATCTCATTCGCACATCTACATGAGAAAAAAATCAACAGGAAAAATCATGGAAACAAAAGTGATAACAACCATATGATCAGTAAGCCACCCACCACATCTATTCCCAACCAAAGCCTTGACACCCGAAGACTAACCCAAGAAGAACTCAAGAAAAATTCAGCAAAATGTTTGTACTATGATGAAAAGTGGAGTATGGAGTACCGATATAAACAACGACAACTTCTGATGATTAAGCCAATTGGAAAGGAACCAGAAGCAAAAGAGTTGGACTCCGATCATAAAGGTGTGAAACTAATGAAGATATTGAAGCCATCACACATACAGTGCATGCATTGGGTGGCTACACTAACTCACAAACTATGAAAATTGAAGAAACTTTGAAGCATCAGCCTGTCACTATTTTGATTGATATAGGTAGTATTAATAATTTTATGGATAGGAAAGTTGCAGCCCAACTAGCCCACCACATTGAAGGCTGTGACATATTCGAAGTAAAGATCATTGATGGATGGATTTTAACTTGTGATAGCAAAGGTCGAAAGTTTCTTGTAATGATTACTACACTGAAAAACCAACTTATTTCTTACACTGTCAAAAAGTGGAGACCATACTTACTTGATCAATGGGTTGTGATGCGTTGTAATTAGCCTATGACTGAAGTACTAAAAGAGAAGCTCCTTGAGATTGATGCTGCTCAGCCTTGAGGACAAGACATATTTGAAGAGGGAGGAATTATTAGGACCCTATTTCTAAGCTTTTGAATAATGTTTATCGAGTCTGTTTAGTTCAATTATTTATTGAGTCAGTTTGGTTTAGTTAAAGTCAAGTAGAGGTTTATTTAATATTTATTTATTATTATAGTTTAAGTCCTGATAGACTTTGGGTGAAACTCTATAAATAGTGATGCAACTCTTTCTTTAAGGAATCAATCAATTAATCAATGAAATGTTATTTCACTCTATGGACAAACCCTAGGAGGTCAATCCTCTCGAAGCGATCAAGGAGGGCCGATCCCCTCGAAGTGATCAAGGAGGTCGATCCTCTCGAAGCGATCAAGGAGGTCGATCCCCTTGAAGTGATCATTATCATTCTCTTTCCTCTCATTTCTTCCATGATAAGACCTTAGGGTTTTATCATTTAGTATTAGAGCGACGATAAGACTTTAGGGTCTTATTATTTGGTATCAGAGCGATGATAAATCTTTAGGGTTTTATCAGATGGATATGTATGAAATATAACTCTGTGTTTTTTCAACTAAGCAATGATCATAAGATTTAAGAGATGTACCTTGCAACTCTAGTAAGAACTGCTTTCTAGCAAGAGTTTGAAGTCTCTTCTTACTGATATGACCAAGCCTCTTGTGCCAAAGATCTATACTTTCACCCTTCTAAATTATATTAATCTCTCATTTGTGTAGCTTAGCTTCCACGACATAAAACGAGTTAATCTTATTTTCTCTTTCTATAATTAGAGAACCTTTAGTGAGTTTTCATTTTCTTTCACTAAAATAAAGTGTAAATCCCTCATCATCAAGTCTTCTTGTAGATATCAAGTTAAGACGAATATCTGAAACATGTATGATATCTTTGAGTATTAATTTGCTCCCAATACTGGTCTCTAAGCAAATATCTCTAATACACACAATCTTAGATGTACTATTATTTCCCATTCTAACATTACCAAAATCACCAGCAATGTAAGATGTGAAAAAATCAACATGAGAAGTAATATGAAATGAAGCACCAGAGTCAATTACCTAGTTACTATCCTGAGCAGCAAGACTGACACAACCGTCATCATAAAAATAATGATATTACCTTCAGTAACAACTATATTGGTCTCTTTCTCATTTGTCTTCCTTTCATTCTATTCTCGCTTCCAAAATATACACTCTTTCTTCATGTAACTTGGCCTATTACAATGGAAACTTTTGATATCTCTTCTAGATTTTGATATTCCTCTATAATTATGTGGATTTATGCTATGACTTCTTCCATGTCTTTCTTATTTTTCAGTATAAATGCACTAGAAGAATATTTAACTTGTTCTTTCCTTCTAGCATCTTCATTTAGCAAATTGTCTTTAATCATATCTATAGTTATAGTCCCCTATGGCGTGGAGTTATAAATTATCACAAACGTTTTCGAACTTTCTGGTAAAGAGCTGAGAAGTAATAATCCTTATATCTCATCATCTATATTCATTTTTATAGCAACCAACTTGTTTGCAAGACTCTGAAATAGACTTATGTGCTCAACAATGTTACCACCATCTTTATACTTCAAATTTACAAGCCTTTTGAGGAGAGAAATTCTGTTTCCCATTGTCTTTTTTGCAAAGAGGTTTTCTAATATTTGCCAAACAATATCAGCTCTAGTTTCATCAGAAATATGCTCATGCAAGTTTATATCAATCCATCTTCTAATATAGGTAATAGTTTTTCTACGTTGAACTTCTTATTCTTTATCGTCTTTAGTAGAAGGTTTATCTTTAACCTTGATAGGCTTATACAAATCTTTACAATAAAGTAGATCTTCCATCATACGCCTCCAAGTGGAATAATTTGATGAGTTCAATTTAATCATACTATCTGACTATTTCATTTTAATCACATAAGAAAAACTAGCACCAAATAACCTACTGTTTTGATACCATTTGTCAGGAAAAATCTGTTAAAGCGGAATAATTCTTTTTCCTCTTTGTATATCAAAATGGGTTCCTCATCAAAATACCAACTTGATATCAAAATACAAATATCAATTAGAATAACATAAACAGTTGAATGATAAATTAATCACATAGTAAGACCAAAATTTTAATATGGAAAACCCAATACGGGAAAAATCACGGGACCGTAGTCCACCTCAAACTTCCACTATAAATAATAATGATAATAGTTTTACAATAAGTCTTCTATAAAATAGTAAGAGGATCACAATGATATCAAGATCATATATCTTAACTAAAAATAACATATTTTCGTCGTATAGATGGATTTTATAATAATTTTTTTTTCAATTTTATCACAGGAAAGTACTTCAGAGAGGGTAAACTATAGATCAACACCGTTAGATTTGTTGAACTTGATATAAAGATTCTCCACATAAAATTTAAACCAAAAATGATAAAATTTAACATCTGATCGTCAAGCAAAAAAACTCATAATCCTATTTTTCTTCCTCGTCTCTCTCTCTCTCTCTCTCTGCGCTGCCGCCATTTTCTACGCGCTCACTGTTGTCCCTCCTGCACGAACGCATATCATTCAAAATCTATTTCTTTTACTTTTAATTATTAATTTAGATTTATAATCTAAATTATCCAAACCTACGAATGGGCTGGGCCGAACGTGCAATTAGCAGAGTATCAGAGCCCGGAATGGGGGCTATTATTATCACAGACGGAGCCGGGACCTAACCAAAGAAGG
Organism: Musa acuminata AAA Group; assembly: GCF_036884655.1. Lineage (NCBI taxonomy): Eukaryota > Viridiplantae > Streptophyta > Magnoliopsida > Zingiberales > Musaceae > Musa > Musa acuminata. The sequence goes on from NC_088345.1 coordinate 13,755,670, forward strand.
GGATAGGCCAGCATTGAATGAGCCCCCTGGTGCAGCTCTTGCAGCTTGCATGCGAGCAGAATACGGACGGTTCTGCAATTATAGAAACAAATGTAATTACAGGAAGCGGATCGACGATTTCGCATTCCGATAGGGCAAATATAGTCGTTTGGTGGACGGAGAAATGACCGATAGATACTAATCCTAATGGGGATTGGGGAGGCCCTAGATCACGAGGAAACTACGCGGAGTTGTCATAATGGCACGAGCAGATCCCCCCTGGAATTAAATTGCGACCACTTGTAGTATTAAAATAAAAAAAAAGTACGATAGCATCTTGTTGCCAATGTAGAGCCACCGCAAACTGCTCGCTCCGTCCTTCCACATGCATTCCTGGATTTAACTATTTCTAATATAAAGCAAACGAATATTAAAATTTTTATCGTCATTATTATTATTGATGTTATTGATTGTATCAACAATAATAGTATAATAATAATAATGGTTATTATTCTTATATGAGACAAAAAGGGGGGAGCGGCAGTAGTGCCAGTCGACTGACTGATTCACCATTCAACACCCGAGAGCTCTATTAATAATAATAGATTATTATTAATAAGAACGAGACAGATATATTATTTCCGGTGTGTAATAAATACTATAATAGCAGGAGCAAGGGTTTCCCCTTCGTTTGCGGATCGAGCTGTCTCTCATCTTCTGCTCCTCTTCCTCCTCCTCCTCTCCCTCCCCTTCAGTTCTTCTCTCTGGTTCTTCCTCTTGTAAGGTTTGTTTGTTTGGCCGTGGGATTGATGGGGGTTTAGCTAGCATTCGGCGGATAGGAGTCGTGGCATTACCCTTGGATTGCGGGCAGCGGAGGAGCTAACTGATGGGATCCGGCAGTAGCAAGGACGCGGTGGCGGCGGCGGCGTCTTCGTCGGTTAAGGTCCGAAAGCCGAAACCGAGAAGGATTAGGTTATTCGACTCTTCCTGCTTCGGTCTCTCCTCCATTCTATCAGATGGCCATCAGGTGGGCTATCTCTTCTTCTCTTCAGTCTCTTTAGACGTTGTTCTGGTTTTGATTCAAATAATGACGGTTGATCTGTCTTGTGAAACCCTGGATCTATTTCTTGTTGGTGGTGAGCCCAATGGATAGGGAGCTTTTATTTATTTATTTTAAATAATTTTGAGAGGGCAGAAATTATTGGCTTCGTAACCCTATGCCAAAGCCGAGAGACATTGCCACAAAAGATGCTCTTGAATCATAAAGACGCTCATTTCTTCTGCCTGATATCAGAAGAGAAGTGTTATGCGGTCTGTGTCAATGAAAAGCCAAAGCCGACAGACATTGCTACAAAAGATTCTCTTGAAATATAAAGACGCTCATTTCTTCTGCCTGATATCAGAAGAGAAGTGTCGACTGATTCTGTTGGTGTACAACTGGCCATTGTTAATTAGTTTGACAACAATATATTTGTACCATTTCTCTCGGACACCATGCTACTTATGTGTTGTTTTAGAATGCCAACATTCAGTTTCTGGTGGGAATGATATATTACAAAATTATTCTTTATTTTGATCTGCGATCGTTAGCTAACTGAACAAAGCAAAGCATTTAATGTACTGACTGTGTTATGTTACTTTCTGGTAATGACCCATGATGGAGATCTTCTACCCTTATGAATGCAGATCTTTGAGTTGACACATTTTGATCAAATTTCCTCTAAAATCTGTACATTTTTTAGAAGCCTGTACCATCAGAAACCTACATTTTCTGGACAGAATGGGTCAGTTATCTATGGTAGTCTAGATGTTAATACCTAGTGGCTCTTTTCCACTTGGCAGATTTCTGGATTCACCTTTTTGCTTGATGCTGCCATTTGCTAAACACAGATAAAAGATTTTTGAAATGTGTGAAACTTGAAAAAGAATTTAAATTCTAATTTTTGATAGATTATTCCTATCATAACATTGAGTATGTATAGATGTTTTTCACCCCTTTTAATTTTCTTTTATTATGGATCTTTGGCCACACAGTGGCATTTTTACTTATGCCATGATTATTAGGTGGGACATTTATGAGCTGTTCTGCACTCTATTGGCATAGAAACTTTTTTCATTTTAGCTTCCTTTAGAAGGGACCTTCGTAGCCAATGGGTTTTGTCTGACACATTCTATCAGTAAGCATAATCATGTGATGGATTTTGCAGGGCAAATTAAAAACCCTACACAAAGATAATTCCTATGGTATCTTATGTGGACTTGCTTTCTTGTTAACCTCAAATCTTGTAAAATAAACTATTCTTTTTTTTTTAGCAAAATTAATTATTACTTATTCAATTTCGAATCTAAATTATTCTTTGATGATTATTTTCTTCTAGTCTAGAGTCTTTGTGCATGAATAAGAGCTTTCTCCTGTGATTGCAGAAGACAGAAGAGAATGAGAGACCTAAAGGCACCTTTTGTGCTGATGAAGCAAACAGTAAATCAAGTGGAGGAAATGATGATGATTGTGATAAAGCTTCAGTTCCTTGTCATAACAAGTTGCCTTTGCTGCATTCTTCTGATGTTGAACAAAGTGGAGAAGCCGATGAGGGTACATCACAGACCGAACTGGGTCCCAACAGCAGTTCTTCAAATGCTGTAGTTGATCGATCATCGGGCACTTCTGGCAGGTTACATTCTCGTTTTAACTTTATCCCAGATGGAATCAGCTTTAGGCTTAACAGAGCAGTCAGTTTGGGTTCGTCAGGGTCCCGTTCTCTCCTCTCTACTGGTCTCTCTGTTCCAAGAAGTGACATGGGAGAACATGTTTTAGTAAATCTTGATAGTTCTGTGGATAGAAATGATACACAAAGTGGCAGCACTCTGGAAATGAGCTCATCCCAGAATGCAGGTCGAATTAATGCAGAAAGAGAGGCTACATTTAGTCAATATTCTAATAGGAGCTTTGTAGAATCCAGGAATACAAGGCATTCTCATAGAAGGCTTGGACCCCAAGAACCTTTGGAAGGTAGTGTAAGGTTTAGCAGAACACTTAGTGTTGGAAGGCTCCGTGATAGAGTTCTCAGGAGAACTCCATTTTCTGATGGTTTATTTTATCCTGCTTTCCTGGAAGATAGGTCTGTGTGGTCCAGTGCGCAGGCTAGTGGAAGACGAGCCTTGGGTGGTGCAAGAAGAACACCTTCTTCCCACAGGATTAGTGGATTTTTGTCTGATTCCTCTAGTAGTAACCTTCGTCGGATTGCTAGATCTATGGATATCGGCGATGATAGTGTCTCAAATAGGCGAACCGTGCATCATGATGCTTTGGAGCATAGATCAGCTTTCCTTGAAAGGAGAAGAAGAATAAGATCTCAGGTAGGACAATTTGGATTGTCTCTTTGTGGTTTCTCATATTTATGCAATAATCACAGAATTTGTTTTTTATTTGCAGGTTCGTGCTCTTCAACGACTTGGTAGCCGGTTTGAGAGTTTGTCAGGTCATGACAGATCATGTATTTTATCTGGTCAGCATCGAACAGGCCGGTGCACATGCAGAACAAGTAGACAAACTGCCAATCCTGATGATGACACAAACACTAGGGCAAGCATATCAAGAATTGTTATGCTAGCTGAAGCACTGTTTGAGGTATGATGGAACAGTGAATATGAACTTGGACAAAAACATTTGTTGTATAAATAAATAAATAAATAAATATATATATATATACATACATATATATATATATGTGTGTATATATATATATGTATGTATATATATATATATGTGTGTGTGTATATATATATACATATATATGTATGTATATATATATATATATATATATATACATATATATGTATGTATATATATATATATATATATACATATATATGTATGTATATATATATATATATGTATGTATATATATACATATATATGTATGTATATATATACACATATATATGTATATATATACACATATATATGTATATGTATGTATGTATGTATATATATATATATATATATATATATATATATATATATATATATATACATACATACATACATACATACATACATACATATACATATATATATATATATACATATACATGTATGTATGTATGTATGTATGTATGTATGTATACATACATACATATACATATATATGTGTATATATATACATATATATGTGTATATATATACATATGGTTTCTTTGGAGCAGTCAAATTTACTTCTTATGCAACTCTTTTAGGTTTTGGATGAAATCCACCAGCAGTCCATAGCTCTATCTTCTCGACCATCTTTTTCGTCCATCGGTTCAGTTCCTGCACCAAAGGAGGTTGTAGAGTGTATTCCAATAAAAATATATAACAAGCCATCAAAAACCCAAAACGAGGAGGTTGCACAGTAAGAATCACTCCTTTTCTTGGTTGCCCTTTTACTTATCTGTGAAGTTTTCCTGCTGCTCCTTGTTTAAAAGTTATGAAAAACACCTTGTCTTTTACTGATGAAAATTATTAAGTGCTTCTAATTAAACATGCTGGCAATTGCTTAAATGTCACATTGGACCTTCATTATTAAATATTCTCGTTGAATATAAGGGTTTTTGATCATGTAGCTTTTAGATTGCTTAGATGCATTGTTATACTTTATTTAAATTACTAAAGTCGCTTTCTTGTAATCCATATAGCCTAAATTTGACTGTCGTAAATGATTTTGTTTAGACTTCTGTGGTATTTTCTGTATTCTAAGCTGTAGAGGAGATCAATCTGATAAATCTTAGGATAGTACAATATGTAGTCTCAGACACAAGCATGTTTTGTTAGAAATGCTTCTGCGATTCTTATGATTACAATTAAATTCTGTCACAAGTTCAATGTGCATGGACATAGGAAAGATGTCTAGAAGCATAATACATTTGCATAATTACATGTAGTACACTAACTTATACATGTGTATGTATAGAACACATTGTTTTTCTCCAAGTACCACATTGGTGTGAAAATCTTTCTGTCATTCTAGCCAAGTTATCACTTTACTTCCCTCCATTTCCTTTTTTTTTTAAATTCGAAGGATCTTATGTATATTTTTACATGCATGAAGTGCATGTTTATTTTATGAATGTACATAGGCATAAAATGGTCTTATGCAAGCTTGTAATAATTGTTTTCCCTTATTGTTTGTCCATTGTTTGGAAATAGTATATCTGTAACTATGCACTGTAGATATGACTGGTCTGTGATACAGTGACTTTCAGATAACTATGTTTACAGGAAAGTGTGAGTGAAATAGAAAACTCTATTGCATCCTTGAAAAATCCTTCATGTCATACTCTGAAATCAATCTGTGGTTCCCAAGTATAGCCACTGAATTCAGCAAACAATTTTTCAGTTCATGTGTCCAACATTGACCTTAGATATGCAGACCCTTGGTTTTGCCTTTGCCCTTTCAATAGCCTGTGAACAACAGAGTATGTTCCTTTTATATTATCAGCCGTAGCTTGTTATCCAAGCTGTTCAGAATTTTTGTCATGTTATACCAGCCAAAAAACAGAATTTTTTGTGCAAATTATAGGGCGCATGAACAATGATTTTAGGTTGTTTGTATAATGTAGAGGATTGTTTTCTGAGTCATACACAAAAATTGCATTAGAAGGGAAAAAATGAATATAGGTTGCAGCTGCACTGACGAGGGTATAATAATTATGTTGAGGTATGATAGTTAAGCAGTTAGGGAGCAACATGTACATTCTATTTGCAATCAAATGCTGGTTTATTGAAATTAAATGTGTAACTTATGTACTCAGAAAGTTGCTTTTTTTCATAGATTGCTGCTGTTTGTATTTTTAAGTTATAATATCATTGTTTTCAGTGGTATTATTTTTGTATATAATGAACAATTTTGCACTTGAAGTTTAAACAATTAAGCTTATTACACATTCCCGTGGTTGCTATTTGATTGATAGATGCTATATTTGCCTTGTGGAGTATGAAGAAGGAGATTGCATACGGATGTTGCCTTGCAATCACGAATTTCATCGAACATGTATAGACAAGTGGTTGAAAGAAATTCACAGGTATCCTTCTAGTGCATTTTCCTCAGTTTGCCATTTCAAGGTCATCTTTTTCAAGCTACCTCAGTCTCATATTGTACAACTTCTAGATCATGTTAGGTTTTTGTATCTTGCTTTTATTTTTCTTAAGAAATTCTAAAATTCTGGACTAGCTTCATTTTTTCTTATTTTTTATTGTTTCTTTAACAAGAAAGCATATCTAAAAAGGTTACTGCATTTCCTAGATAAAAAAACGTTGTCAAGCATCTCTTGCTATGTTTGTTGAAGATCCACTTTCCAATTCAAGTGCGAGTGGCTTTTTTTTATTCTTTTGATCACAGACTTAAACATTTAAAAGTGAAGTTCAATGGATATCATTATCAAGGATCTTGGTACAATTAAATGGGCCATGGGAGCTGGCTGTTGTATCAGTATTTGCCGACATGCCAAGCCAATACCAAGTTACTAACTCTAAAGTATGGTAGTTGGAAGTTAGGTGATTAAGAAAAAGGAGAGAACCTATAATAGTCAGAAAATCATGTACCTCATTGTAATGCTGACACAAGGTTTTTAATCTCGTACCGTACCAATGTATCGAGCTTTGCTCGGTACGGGGTACCGAGCGGTATGCTTAAAGAAAAAATATAAATTATAATTTTAGGTATGCTCGTTGTTCTCTCAAAACCCTTAGCCTTCTCGTCGCCTCAGTTGCAGCCTTTGATGTCAAGGAGGTGGGGAGGAGAAACCCTTCGGCTACGACCTTTGGAAGGGTTACAAAGGTTCCGGGGTCTTCGCCGCCTTCCTCGTGATCGCCTCTTCCGTTTCTCTTGCTGTTGCCTCCCCCAATCCCCTCGTCTCCAGTTCCTCCTACAAAGAGGTACGACTCTTATTGCTATTACCTCCTGGTTCTTGATAGGGGATTAAATCTTTCGTGTTGGTCGATCGATTAATTGATCGACAGGGATAGTCGAGGGAGGGCGACGCCGGTTTGGGATCGAGAAAGGGCGTGAAAGATAAGTTCGCGGCGAGGTTCTATGGGCTCAGTTTCATCGAGATGCTAGTGACGACGTATCGGTGACTTAGCGATCGTCTTTCTCGATGCTTCTCCCTCTTCTTCGAACACCCTCTTCTTCCTCCCCTCGCCTTGTTGCCCCCACTCGATGCTTCTCCCTCTTCTTCGATGATTCTCCCTCTTCTTCGATGCTTCTCCCTCTTCTTCGAATGCCCTCTTCTTCCTCGCCTCGCCTCGCCTCGCTGCAGCCAAATACCTGATATCGCCTTATCACAGACAAAATTGTAAACGAGGTGTTTGATGTAATGCTCATGTATGTCTGTGTCTTTCGGTTTTGTTCATGCTTTGCATAGCATGTAAAGGGCTGACAATAGGCTTAGTAGTCTCATTTTGTTTGGTTTTGATAGCCGTCTTAGGCTTGCAAACAAAGGTTGTGTCATATGGACACTTGTGGGTATTTTGGTCTGTAGTGGACCATTTTGGACCATTTATTGTGCGACTGTTTAGAGTTTATGAAGTCTGTTTGAAATTTACATTGGATATGAATTGTTTGCTGAAATAATTGCTTGTGTATCCCACGTGAGACATTTTCTCTAACCCATTTTCTCTTTTGTAGGTCTTAAGGGACCATAGGAAGTTTCGGGGAGGCTGACCTTTGCGGACGGACACGCAAGGGTACCACACGACTTAGGCAAAACCAGCTAAGTGTGTGATATATGGTGTATTGGAGCGGGACAAGCACACATAGAAACACTTGGCATGCAAATTTGGGGGACATAGCGAGGCTGTGTTGAGGGCAGCCAGCACGCATATCATTTGGGGAAACAAGCATAGAGATGTAGGGAAAATGAGTCACTTAGTGGAGCGGGTATCTGAGATTGACATTCAGAGGAATGACCAATCTTTTGCGCAAGAGGCACCACAAGGACAAGCAAGCTGGGAAGAATGCGTAGCGCATAAAGGTTGGGATGGTTGAGTTCGAGCTACAGCTCAATGTTGGCAACCATACTTGATGGTGTTCAAGGCAAGCGAGACTCTTGGTAAAGGACCAGACTATACAAGGTGGAATGAGTTGTTCATTGACTAAAAGAGTTGTGCAAAGCTCACAGAGGTGAGGGGAATTGCTAACTCGAAGAATTTGGTACTCATGCAAGAGTTTGTATGCGGACGATGAGATGTTCGTGGCCATCTCAAGACGATCGAAACTCGATGCCATGAAGCATTGAAACTTTCTCTTCGGCATAAGAAGGATACGTCCGTAGGAGGTTGAAGTGTGCAGTGAGTTCAGCATGTTGCCAGGCCTTGAGGGGTGCAGTAGGGGGGCTTTATTGGCGAGGAGTCCTAATATAGCACGTGCATTTGCGGGGGCAGAATAATGCATAGTTTGTTCAGCAAGGCGGAGTAGTCTAAGGCGATGATGGTCTCCGAAACTTCCAAAGGGAAGGATGCGAAGAGAGAAGTTGCTTCAACGGGATAAATACCTGGGAGGGATAAGTTCTGGTTCTCCAGAGGAAGAATAATGTGCAACGGACTGTACATGTTGAGGAATACCTTAAGACAACAACCCCACAAAGCTCAACGGATCGAGCGAGTGGCGAGGAGTTATCGTATGATCTCGTATGAGGTAATGCATTAATAGATGCATTGCGAGATCAAGTGGGGGAGCGACCCAAGACAATACAAAATGAAGGCACATTTGGACTTGATATGGAGATTAGACTCAATGGAGGGTTGACCCGTGGAATGATGAGCGCGAGGGCCACCATCAACTCAATGCAAATCGAGAAGTGAAGTATCTAAGCCGCATGAAGGGAGTCAGCATAGAAGATGAAATATGGAGTGAAAGCATGAAACTTGGACAGAGGTCAAGGACATAAACTCTTGCAGAGGCAAGAGCGGGATCATGTCGTTCTATGGGTCCTTTATTCTAATGGAGCAGACTCATCCTGTATGGTGCCAAAGACGAAAGGAGCTTCGAGGCACATGCACCCTATCTTGGAGAAGTATTTGACGGAGGAACCAAGGCGACTCAACTTGCAAAGGCGAAGTTGGGTTCAGAAGGCCTTGGCACGGGGTAAGAGGATGCGAAGGCGGGTACTCTTGAAGAATACGTCACAATGCTGTCATTCAAGTTGCCATGAAAGAAACGGTGCCAGCGGAGATTGTGCTGGTGGGGGTAGAGGCCCAGGATCTTGATGGTGCACCAATTTTAGCGAAGTCGGTGGACTTCAAGAGCTATTAGGCAATAGACTGTCCTAGAGCTGTGCTTCGTCTAGGTGACCCGAGAGCGGGTGGACGAAGGTCGATTGCTAAAGGAGTGAACACAATCGAAGGTGGAAGAGGCCTTGCGATGTGTTGGCAGAGGCCATATATGAAGGGATCACAATCTGAGTTCATCCCACAATGATCATAATGCAATGGTGATAGCACCAGGAGGTGACATGGTGCAGCGGATCGTGATGGAACAGTTCATGGCAATACGATACACACGAAACTAGTCCTGCAAGGGACTAGATCATACGAAGGTATGATCGGGAGCTATTGGGAGTGTCACTTCAGTGAACAATACGACAACAAGAAAGACTATAGATTCAAGGAGTGAATGCCATGGTATTGTAGAGGCGAGTTTTCCGTGCGTGCATCAAATTTTGCATTGAATAAAAGCCTTAGTTATCAGCATATGAGGGCTGTTTACCACCGAGGGAGAATTTTGAATGCAAGTACCAGTGAGTCCCATGGGTGGGGGGGGGGGGGACTTGATCATGCCGAGGTACGATTAGAGTGGTTAGAGAGTTGGACTGCTCCAGAGCTCATATTCATTTAAGGGAGCTCGACAAGTCAGAGGATAAGACCGAGTAAGCGAACGTTACTACCAAGGAAGCTAAGAAGAACATAATCGATACGAACACTACAACATGATGGTGATGGCCATGCATAGGAGTTGTAGTATGTTTTTCCATCGACCAAGGGGAATTGCTCGGAGAACACAGAGGTGTTGAAGCAGGGGGTTGAAAGAGGCGAGGAAGCGACGACGAGTCCAAAGGGACTTAGTTATCCAAAACCAAGCATCGGTTAGAATTGAGGTAGACTCGAAGGAGTGCTACGGTGCCACAAAGGTAGATCTACCGATCACGAAGAAAGGGACGCAGATGCGAGGCGACAGATAGTAGAGCTATGGGCATGGCAATGCCATGGTACCGTAGAGGTGGGACTTCCTTGAAGTCATCGATCCTTTGTTCTCCTGGAGGGAGAGTGCTTGGTCGTGAAAGGGGCCAAGGAGGTGGAGAATGCCGAGGAAAACTCTAAGTTTCGAGACAAGGCTGAAGGGCAGAGGCCAGGGAACTTCGTAAGACCGGTGTCAACGAGCTTTTCATCAAGATAGTCGAAAGTGGAGGATTTCGGGTCAACGCAAGAGTGCTCGACCAAGGAACAAAGTAGGCAGTATGCGGTGCTGTACCTTTATGACTCAGAGGAGTAGGCGACAAAGATGATGGAGAAGACGGTGTAATCCCAAAGACGACCAAAGCTATTAGAGACTTGCTCTAAGTTGGGGGTGAAAACTTTTTGTATTCCAAAAGTTCAATGGCATTGAGAAGGTGAATCACAGTAGCTAACTCAACGTAATGTCACGGACAAACTTCGAAACAGGATGTTTGATTTAATGCTTATGTATGTTCGTGTCTTTTGGTATGTTCATGCTTTGTACAGCATGTAGAGGGACTGTCGAAGGCTTAATAGTCCAATTTTAGTTGGGTTGGTGGCCGCTTTAGGCTTGTAAATAAAGGTTGTGTCATGTGGATACTTGTGAGAGATTTTTGGTCTGTAATGGACTATTTTGACCCTTTGTTGTGCAACTGTTCAGAGCTTGTAAAGTCTGTTTGTAATTTGCATTGTCTATGAAGTGTTTCCTGGAATGTTTGCTTGTGGATCTCGGATGAGGCGTTTTCTCTAACCCGTTCTATCTTTTGTGGGTCCTAAGGGATCGTGGGAGGCTTCGAGGAGGCTGACCTTTGCGGACGGACATGCAGGGATGAGGCAAAACCAGATAAGTCCGTGACAGATGGTATCAGAGCCGGACAAGCACTCATAGAAACACTTAGCATGCAAACGTGGGGGACCTAACGGGGTTGCGTTGAGGGCAGTCAGCACACGCGCGACCGTTTGGGGAAAAACGAGCAAGGAGATGTAGGGAAAAGGAGTCGCTCAGAGGAGCGAGCATCTGAGATTGGCATTCAGAGGAATGGCTAACCCTTTGCGCAAGAGGCACCACGAGAATAGGCAAGCTTGGAAGAATGCGGAGCGCACAAAGGTTGGGATGGCTGAGTTTGAGCTAAGGCTCAACGTTGACAACTATACTTGATGGTGCTCAAGGCAAGTGAGGCGCTTGGTAAAGGATGAGACCATGCAAGGTGGAATGAGTTGCTCATCGACCGAAAGAGTTGTGCAAAGCTCATAGAGGTGAGGGGAATTGCTAACTCGAAGAATTCGGTACTTATGCAAAGGCTTGTATGCGGACGATGGAATGCTTGTGGCCATCCCCAAGCGACCGAAACTCGGCACCATGGAGCATTGTAACTTTCTCTTCGGCATGTGCAGGATACGTCCGTAGGAGGTTGAAGTGTGCAACGAGTTCAGCATTTTGCTAGGCCTTGAGTGGTGCAGCGGGGGCTGTATTGGCGTGGAGTACTAGCAAATGTGTTTGCAGGATGCAGAACAATGTGCAGTTTGTTCAACAAATCGGAGTAGTCCAAGGGGATGGTGGTCTCCGAAACGAAGAGAGATGTTGCTCTAACGGGATAGATATCCAGGAGGGATAAGTCCCGGCTCTCCAAAGGGAGAATCATGTGCAACAGACCGCACATGTTGAGGAGGAGCACTTCAACAAACAACAACTCCACGAAGCTCAATGGACCGAGCAAGCGGCGAGGAGTCGTCATATGATCTCGCTTGAGAGAATGCATTGGTGGATGCATTGCGAGATCAAGTGGGGGAGCGACCCAAAGCAACATAAATGAAGGCTCACTTGGAGTCGATATGGAGATCGGACTCAAGGGAGGGCTGACCCGTGGAATGATGGACGCGAGGGCCACCATCAACTTAATGCAAAAATGAGGAGCGGAGTAACTTGGGTGTAACTTGGTGAAGTACCTAAGTCGCATGAAGGGAGCTAGCATAGAAGTTGGAACACGGAGCGGAGGGATAGTTGTTTCCTTGGATAGAGGTCAAGGACATGAACTCTTGCGGAGGCAAGAGTAGGATCATGTTGTTCCATGGGTCCTTCATTCTGACGGAGCGGACTCATCTTGCATGGTGCCAAAGACGAAGGGAGCTTCTGGGCACATGCACCTTATCTCGGAGACACATTTGACGGAAGAACTAAGGCGACTCAACTTGTGGAGGCGAAGTTGGGTGTAGAAGAGTTCTTGGCACGGGGCAAGAGGACGCGGAGGCAGGTACTCTTGAAGAATATGCCACAGTGTTGCTAGTCAAGTTGCTAGGCAGGAAGCGGTGTGCAGCGGAGATTGTACTGGTAGGGGCAAAGGCTCAAGATCCAGACAATGGTGCACCATTTTCAGCGAAGTCGGTGGACTTTTTGCTACTAGGCGACGGACTGTCCTAGAGCGGTGCTTCATCTAGGTGTGACCCAAGAGTGGGTGGATGAAGGTAGATTGCCAAAGGAACGAATAAAATCGAAGGTGGAAGAGACCCTGCAATGTATTGGCAGAGGCCACACATGGAGGGACCACAATTCGAGTTCATCCCACAAGGATCAGAATGCAATAGAGATGTCACCAGGAGGCGACATGGTGCAGTGGATCGTGGAGGAACAGTTCGTGGCAATGTGATACATACGACATAGTCCCGTGAGGGACTAGATCATACGTTGGTATGATCGGGAGCTACTAGAAGCTCCACTTCGGTGAACAACACGACGGCAAGAAGGGCTATGGATTCAAGGAGTGAAGGCCATGGTACCGTAGAGGCGGGTCTTCCGTGCGTGCATCGAATTTTGCATCGGATGAAAGCCTTAGTCATCAGCATATGGGAGCTATGTTCCACGAAGGGAAAAGTTCGAATGCAAGTACCAATGAGTCCCATGGGAGGGACTTGATCATACAGAGGTATGATCGAAGCAGCTGGAGAGTTGGACTGCTCCAGAGCTCATATTCGCTTAAGGGAGCCCGGTAAGTCAGAGGACAAAGTCGAGTAACCGAACTGTCACGGACAAACTTCTAAATAAGATGTTTGATGTAATGCTTATGTATGTCCGTGTCTGTTGGCATGTTCATGCCTTGTACAACATGTAGAGGGGCGGTCGAAGGCTTAATAGTCCCATTTTAGTTGGGTTGGTGGCCTCTTTAGGCTTGTAAATAAAGGTTGTGTTATGTGGACACGTGCGAGAGATTTTCGGTCTATAATGGATCATTTTACCCTTTGTTGTGCAACTGTTCAGAGCTTGTAAAGTCTGTTTGTAATTTGCATTGTCTATGAAGTGTTTTTCAGAGATGTTTGCTTGTGGATCCCGATTGAGGCGTTCTCTCTAACCCGTTCTCTCTTTTGTTGGTCCTAAGGGACAATGGGAGGCTTCGGGGAGGCTGACCTTTGTGGACGGACACGCAAGGGTGCCGTACGACTTAAGGCGAGGAGTCGTCGCATGATCTCGCTTGAGAGAATACATTGGTTGATGCATTGCGAGATCAAGTGGGGGAGCGACCCAAAGCAACATAAATGACTGCACACTTTGAGTCGATGTGGAGATCGGACTCAAGGGAGGGCTGACCCGTGGAATGGTGGGCGCGAGGGCCACCATCGACTCAATGCAAAAACGAGGAGTGGAGCAACTTGGGTGTAACTTGGCGAAGTACCCAAGCCGCATGAAGCGAGCTAGCATAGAAGTTGGAACATGGAGCAGAGGTACAGTGCTTTCCTTAGACAGAGGTCAAGGACATGCACTCTTGCAAAGGCAAGAGTAGGATCATGTTGTTCCATGGGTCCTTCATTTTGTCGGAGTGGACTCATCTTGCATGGTGCCAAAGACGAAGGGAGCTTCTGGGCACATGCACCTTATCTCAGAGGAGCATTTGATGGAGGAACTAAGGCGACTCAATTTGCGGAGGCGAAGTTGGGTTCAGAAGGCCTTAGCACGGGGCATGAGGACTCAGAGGTGGGTACTCTTGAAGAATATGCCATAGTGTAGCCATTCAAGTTGCCATGAAGGAAGCGGTGCACAGCAGAGATTGTGCTGGTAGGGGCAAAGGCCCAGGATCCAGACAATGGTGCACAAATTACAGTGAAGTCGGTGGACTTCGGGAGCTACTAGGCGACGGACTATCCTAGAGCGGTGCTTCATCTAGGTGTGACCCAAGAGTGGGTGGATGAAGGTCGATTGTCAAAGGAGCGAACAAAATCGAAAGTGGAAGAGACCCTGCGATGTATTGACAGAGGCCACACATGGAGGCTTTTCATAATGAGGATTTTCAGATTCCATCCCCATCACAGAACTAATACATGCTGTCCCATACTGAGTGGCATGGAAAAAAGGGTCCTTTCCCTTTTAAATTTTATACTCTTAGTCAAGGAATAGTTACTTGAGTATATATATATATATATATATATATATATATAGTGAAAGGTAAGTAGTAAAGGCAGGATTAGATCCTAGGACTGCGATGATCTGACAGAAAATAATTACTTGAATAAGTTTTGTAAAACAGTGTATTTGATATGTGGGTTCTGCGGGTCAGCCCCACGAGAGAACCATACATGTTTTCTCATATCGAGTGAATATAACAAAAATAAACGTGGGCCAGGATTGTCCAAAAATTCATTATATTGCTTCTAACTATATGCATATTTACTCCAGCAGTTCCTTGCATATCTTTGGCCTGCAAGGAAAAGATTGGATTCTACAATTTTGTCTGTCATGTTATGATTGATTTTGTAGGAACCCAAGTATGTGTACTTATATGAAAAGGAATAATCTCATACTTTTGCTATAATACAATAATCATGTGGAATATTTGTGTACAAGGCACTCGATATGATGAACATTGTGTATTTGAGACATTGTAGAAAAAATACGTAGCTAGGAGTGATGAATAAGGAAACCAGCCAAATATAAGAAAAAGAAAAAGTCAAGGTTCTCAAAAATACATTTGAACCATTTATTAGTATGAAATCAATTCTATTGTCTGGCCAGAAGTTCTTGATTAATAATATCTTTCATAGTTGCAAGCCTTGGATCAGTCTACACAAGGCTTCAGCCTCTACATATGACTCAGCTTTAGGCTTGATAGTATCTACACATCTAAAATGCTTCCCTACAGCATTAGCAGTTCTCCCATACATAAGAGAATCCATCGGCAATATGAAACTAACTGATTTGCAAACATTTTAGGATTCAGAAGTTATCGTGAGGCTACTTGCACACAAAGTGATTTGAAGGATTGATACACTGCTCTAGTAGTTTGTCTATTATAAGTTTGCTTATAATGTGTTATAGTTGTATATTTGAATGTAAACAACACATTCTTTTGGGATCAGTGTCAGCTAGAGGTTTGCAACTCAACCTTCGTGTTTGTTTCTTGTTCTTTCATTTGTTAAACCTTTTCTTTTTGTGGCCAATGTTTATACTTCTTAATTTGTATCTTGATGAGATTGTATGCTCTTGTAATGGCAAATTAACCTCAAAATAGCAATTGTTGCCATGCATCCATCTTGTTGACCTTTTTTTGGTAAAATTGGTGGTATAGCTTCTCAATAGAGTTGTGCAAATTTGGTGACTCTCTTTATTACAAGGCATGTAAGTTGCAAACTTGTGAAATCTGAGAAGATTTGTCAGTGTTATCATCGTCTGAAACTGGGGGGGGGGGGGGGGAGTCACACTCTTGCAACAATCAGTCTTCCATCACGATTAGGAGATTCCGAGGGATACTAACAAAAAAAGGGAAAAAAATGGCAAAGAAAACATCAATACAACATGCTAAAAGGTAACTAAGAATGAACAAAGTTTAGTTATCAGTAATTTGATGTGGCTGTTTTTATTTTTATTTTTATTTTTGAGGAAGTTCGATGCTGCTGTTGCATATGAAGAATGTCATGTCATGATTTATGGTGAAATTTGAGCTGTACTTTATCCATGGTAACTCACTGTTGTTTTCATCCATGTCTAACCCTTGGCATATATGTATTCTGTGTAGGGTCTGCCCACTTTGTCGAGGGGATGTTTGCTCATCAGATGCATTAAACAAGCAAAAGCTCAGTTAAAGGATTAACGAATGTTGTACAATGCAAACAGGGTCCCTGCTCAGCTACAAATTTACCAGGACCTGTCTTGGCCCCTTGGAGGAACCAACCTTCAGGTTATGCAGCATCTTGATGGGGTTTCCTAGTGGGCCTCTCAACATCAGCTTTGGATCTGCGTTGGCTCATTTTTCTAGCCAAATCTTTGTGTATGCAACCATGAGACGGACGAACACGGTTTAAATGTAGAAACATTTTGTAGAAGGGACACCAAGAGATTCATTGATTTGTTCAAAAGTAACTAACTCGATTAGTGTTTCCAGTAAAGCTTTTATCTTACCATCATCATATCTGCGTCCCTCAAATTGACATATGCCTCAGGGCCCAACTGCTGAGGCAAGAGCGAACCTCTTAGGTACCGTGAATCAAAATCTGACTTTTCTGAACGCATTGCCTAGAAAACGTTTTATCTTGCCTAGAAAACATTTTGTACCCGCAGTTTTAAATTTCGTCTTCGGCCTTTCTTTTCCTTTAATCATCAGAATGAGCAGCGTCTTTGTGATGATCCGTAAAGCTATATGAAGATTTATCTGATGGATGAGGCGAGGCGAGGCGAGGCATTTGCCATATGTGACGGATCTAATGGGATGGGATACCAAGACGCAGCAGCGGGTGGGCCAGGTCTGCATTATGCTCTCGGCCACCTCGCTAGGTGGACGGACGTGCAGACCCCCTCTTTGACCTCAGGACGTGGCGGTCGCACCTCATCAGATCACCCTCCTATTTGATTTGATGTAAGGATAAATAGAAATTAAAAAGTACAAGAGGAAAATGGGGTGTCGAGGAAGCTCACGAATTGGACCATGGCATTCCCCCCGCTGCCGCCCCACCACGTTACCCGCACCGCCCACTTTTTCTCTCCTCCTGCTGCTGCTCCTCCACCACCATCTTCTCTTTTGCCTGCCACTCTCCCCGCAGCGAACCAGGAAGCCAAGCATCCCAATCACCGCCGTCGTGGCATCCTCCTCCGACATGAGCAACAGCAAGAGCAACCACAAGAGTCTCCCCAGGACCCGCAGGCCAGAAGAGAGAAGCACAATAATTATCCCAAGCTCACCATTCGAGCCCGGCTGAGCCAGCTCTGCAAGGAGGGCCGTCTTGACGCAGCCCGTCGCCTCCTTTCCGATTCCCTCGCCCGCTCTGCCCCCACCCCCACGCTTCTCTGGAACACCCTCCTCATTGGCTACGTCTGCAACTCCCTCCCCCACGAGGCCCTCCGCCTCTACGCCCTAATGAACTCTTCCTCCTCCTCCTCCTCCTCCTCCTCCTCCCACCACCACTCTCGTCATGGCTGCCCCCGCTCCGACGCATACACTTACTCCTCCGCGCTAAAGGCCTGCGCTGACTCCCGCCAGCTTCGGCTCGGCAAATCCATCCACTGCCACGTCATCCGTCGCTCTCGGGCACCCCCCAAGAGCCAGATCCTCAATAACTCCCTTCTCAACATGTACGCTTCCGCTCTTGAGCCTGATACGTCCCACGCCGATACCATCCGTTTCTTGTTCGATAGAATGCCTAAGAGAAATGTCGTTGCGTGGAATACATTGACCGGATGGTACGTCCGATGCCGCCGTCCTGATCGTGCGTTGGCACAGTTTAGGCTTATGCTGGAGGTCGGAATTCGGCCAACTCCTGTCAGTTTTATCACCGTCTTCCCAGCGGTTGCTGCTACGGAGGAGGGTAACAAGTACGGCGACGTGCTCTATGGGTTGATTGTTAAGCATGGCCATCACTATATCGACGATCAGTTTGTCATCAGCTCCGCTGTTTTGATGTACGCCCAACTTTCGGAGGTCCAATCAGCGAGGCGGATATTTGATCAAGCGAAGGAGAAAAATACGCAAGTGTGGAACACCATGATTGGTGGGTACGTTCAGAATGGTGGTTACGGTGAAGCTCTTGCTCTCTTGGTCCAGATTTTGGAGTCAAACATGGTTGATCCCGACGCTGTGACGTTTCTCTCCTCCCTAATGGCGGTCTCGCAGTCGCAGGATCTCGGGCTGGGGAAACAAGTCCATGCATATCTGATCAAGAGGAATTGTTCCCTGCTGCCTTTGGTGCTGTGCAATGCGCTCATAGTTATGTATTCGCGGTGTGGTAAAGTTCAGGTTGCACTCGAGCTTTTCCGTCGGATGCCCCAGAGAGATGTCGTCTCATGGAACACCATGATTTCGGCTTTTGTGCAGAACGGTTTAAATCTCGAGGGGGTATCGCTGGTGTACGAGATGCAGAAAGATGGGTTTTTGGTGGATTCAGTGACTGCGGCGGCTTTGCTTTCGGCAGCATCCGATGCGGGCAATATCATGATGGGAAAAGAGACGCATGGTTACCTCCTTCGGCACGGCGTCAAGTTTGATGGGATCGCTAGTTATCTGATAGACATGTATGCAAAGTCGGGCTCGGTCGAGATCGCACGGCGACTGTTTGATGGGGAGCAAGCGGATGAGCGAGATAGGGTCACCTGGAATGCGATGATTGCTGGGTACACCCATAGCGGGCAGACCGAAGAAGCTACGGCCGTGTTGAGAAAGATGCTTAAAGAACGCCTGACGCCCAATGCAGTGACGCTGGCGTCCATCCTTCCTGCCTGTAGCCCGGTTGGAGGAATCCGAGCTGGTAAAGAGATCCATGGGTTTGCCGTTCGCCGGTATCTAGACGAGAATGTGTTCGTGGGCACAGCATTGATCGACATGTACTCCAGATGCGGTCACATCTCGTTTGCGGAAAGAACGTTCGATGGCATGGAGGACAAGAACACTGTCACTTACACAACGATGCTGTCAGGCTTTGGTCAGCACGGGCTCGGTGAAAAAGCTTTGACTCTGTTTAGTTCCATGAGAGAAGCAGGGGTAAGACCCGATGGCATCACCTTCGTAGCACTTATATCGGGGTGTAGTTCCTCTGGGTTGGTAGACGAAGGTGTCGCAGTATATGAATCAATGGAGGAATTTGGCGTAGAGGCAACTCCGGAACATCATTGTTGCGTGGTGGATTTATTGGGTAGGGCTGGAAGAGTGGAGGAAGCATATGAGTTGGCTAAAGGATTAGGGGATGATGGAAATTATGCAGGAATCTGGGGTTCTTTGCTTGCCGCATGTAGGGTTCATCGCAAACTGGAGTTGGGGGAGTCGGTAGCTGACAGGCTGTTTGAGATAGGGAAGGAGAGGGGACTTGCGGGTTATCGTGTTCTTCTTTCGAACGTGTATGCCGCCGACAGGAACTGGGACAATGTGGATAGGGTGAGAAAGGAGATGAGAGAAAGAGGACTGAGGAAGGAACCTGGTTCCAGTTGGATCCAAGTTGGGGATTGGTCACACCGATTCATGTCTCGGGACCGAACCCACCCAGAGAATGACCAGATATATGCGATGCTTCGAGGGTTAGCTTTGGAGATGAAATCACCAGGTTATGACACCACCCTCCGACCTTCCGATTCTGATTCCACAAGCAGCAGTATGACAACTTTGTTGGATGCTAGTGCGACGTGAAGGTAGACCCTGCGCATCTCCTCTATTACTCCATTCTTCTGCCTGTGATCTTTTGGCTCCCATGGGTGAGAGACGAACGATAAAATTCGCTTGTGCAGAGGACATTGATCCGACTGAGTGACAGACAAAACAATTCTAATTGCTTATGTATGTATGTATGTATAGCTTCAAAGTCCCGACTTCGTTGTGAGGTATGGGCACGAGAAGACTCGTTTCAGTATGCTTCACGCCCCCTGCCACTTTAGTTAGTATTATCTCATCTACACTTGGTTACATATTTAATTTAAAAATACATCAAATTCAACAACAAATTACAAATAGTATTATTATCACATTTAACTCATACGATGAAAGTTTCCAACGGTTTGGAGAAACTTCACGTCCTTATATTAACTCTAGGATGAATCGAAATATTCTAGCTTGAAAGTATATCCGATTTAACATGATAAGGCTTTTCGTTGGATCATAAAATTCTTCTTTGTATTTTATATTATTTATCAAGTATTTACTAAAAAATTACTCGTGGGATCTTGAGTTAACGTTTCTACTAATTTATTTTCTTTTGCGGATCCTATAAGGTTACAGGGAGACTGATCCCTTGTTGTATAACATAGGCAAAACTAACTAAGTCCGTATCAAATGATATCAAAGCGGGACAAACGTACTAAGAAACACTTAGCATGCAACATGAGGACCTAGCATGGTTACATGGAGAGCAACACGCATGACCATGCAGAAAAAAATAATCATAAACTAGGGAAATGAGTCATTCCATGGAGCGAACATCCATGATTGATATAAAGAAGAATGATTAATCTTTTATGTAAGAGACGCCACGAGGACAAATGAGCTAGGAAGAATACATAACTAACAAACACTAGGATGGCTAAATTTGAGCTACGACTCGATATTGTCAACATAACTTGAAGGTGCTCAATGCAAACAACGATGCTTGGCAGAGGATCAAATCGTACGAGTAGAGATGAGTTACTCAACAACTAAACGAATTTGTACAAAGCTCATAAAGGAGAGAAAAATTATTGACTCAAAAGAATTCAGTACTAATGCAATAACTTATATGCAAACAATGGATTGTCTGTGACCATTCCAAGGTGACTAAACTTTGACTACATAAAACATGAAAACATTCGCTTTGAAATGAGAGAAAAAGTTATGTCAATGAGACTCTAAACGATGTAGTAGATTCAACACATTGCTAAGCCTTGAGGGCATAATAGATGGCTACATTGGAGAAGAGTCATGATCTAGTATGTGCATTCGTAATTGCGAAACAATACACTATTGCGTCTTCATAAGACAATGCATTCTTAGGAGATGGTGGTCTAAAATTTCTAGAAAGAAGAATGCGAAAAAAATTGTTACTATAATAGAACAAATATCTAGAGGATAAGTCTCAAATTTTTTGAGACAAAATTCATGTGCAATATAAAAATGCTTTGCAAAAGTTTGAAGGGGACCAGAATCAAGCAAGCGACAAAGAGTTATTATAAGATTTTACATGAGGTAATTCGTTGATAGACACATTGCTAGATCAAGTGGAGCGATCAAAGACAATACTAGATAAAGGCACATCTAGAGTTAATGTGAATTGAGCTTAACGAATGGCTAACCCATGAAATGATAGATGCGAGGGCCATCATGATTTTAATGTAAATCGAGGAGTAAAGCAACTTATGTGAAACTTGAATAAGTACCCAAGTTGTATGAAGAGAGTTGACTTAGAAGGTAAAACATAGAACAGAAGCACAAACTTTGTGAAGCTTTCTTTGAGAGAGGTTGAGGACATGAACTCTTGTAAAGATAAGAGCCTCATCATGTTATTCATTAGTTTTCTTATTATAATAGAATGAGTTCATCTGGCATGGTGTCAAAGTCAAAAGGGACTTTGAAGCATATGCACCTTATTTCAATAAAGCTGAAAGGATTAAGGTAAGGGATTAGTTCAACTTATAATAGTGAACTACAATTGAAAGCCTTGGCATAGGAAAGAGGCTACGGAGGCAAACACTTGTGAGAAGTATGTGAATGTTGCTATTTAATTGCTATAAAGGGAGTGATGCACATTGAAAAGATTGTGTTAAGGCAAACACTTGTGAGAAGTATGTGAATGTTGCTATTTAATTGCTATAAAGGGAGTGATGCACATTGAAAAGATTGTGTTAAGGCTAAAGGCCTAGGATCTAAATAATGACACACCAATTTTCAATGAAGTTAATGGGCTTCAAGGGCTATTAGGTGATGAATCATCCTAAATCTGCACTTCGTTCATTAGTGGCTCAAGTGCAAATGGACGAATATCGATTGTCAAAGAAGTGAACACAATTGGAAGTGGTATCGGCTACACAAGGAGAGATCAAAGTTCAAGTTCACAACACTAAGATCAGAGTGCAATGAAAACATCACTAAAAGGCAATTTAATGTAGCAAATCATGGTGGAACAATTTGAGGTAATGCAACACAAGCAGCCAAGTCATGTGAGGGACTTAATAATCTGAAGAAAAGTTTGGAATTGTTAGGAGCTCCGTCTTAGTGAGCAACACAATGACAAGAAGGGTTATAAATTCAAAACGTAAATGTTATGGTACCGTAAAGATGAGTCTTTTATGCATGCATCGAATTTTGCATCAAATAAAAACCTTCGACATTGATGGATGAAGACTATACCATAGAGGTGGATCTTCCGAGTACAAGTACTAATGAGTCTTGCGAGGGACTTGGTCATTTAGAGGTATGCTCAAAGCTACTAGAGGGTGGACTACTCCAAAACTCATAGTTGCTCGAGGGAACTTGACAAATTAGTAGATAAGGCAAAATGAGCAAATATTGCTATCGAGGATACAAAGGAGAATGTAATTAGCATAAGTCATGCACTATGATTGTAAAGGCCATGTACGTGAGATATAGTATGTTTTTTCATCAACTAAAGTGTCTTGTTTACAGAACACAAAGGTGTTAAAGCAGATGATCGAAAAGAGCAATGAGCGATGTCATGTTTGGAGTGACTTAGCTATTCAAAATCAAGTGTCTAGAAGAATAAAGGTGGACTTGGAGGAGTGCTTCGCAAAGAAAAGGAACGTGGATATAAGATGACAAATAGTAATGTTATGGGCATGAGAGAGTGCCACGGTACCATAAAGAATGGACTTCTAGGTGGCCACCAATCCCTTGATTCCATGAAGGGAGAGTGCATGATCATGAAAGAGGATCGAGAAGATAGAAAAAAATGCAATTATAAACACAAAGTCCTAAGCCAATGTAGAATGTCACTGACTAGGAAACTTCGTAAGACCAATGTTGAAAGGCTTTTCATCGAGGTAATCGAAATAGGTAGACTTTAGTTGATATAGCGATGCTCGATTAAGGAGTAGAGAAGGCAGCATGTGATTTTTTTTACTTGGAGTAGGCGACGAAAACGATGGATAAGGTTATATAATCCTAGGGATAAAATTTTACTTTCCAGATAATACTTTTTGTATTCCAAAAGTTTGATGACAATAATAAGATAAATATAATAACTAACTCGACGTAAAGAGTACAACACTTCAAGTAATTCAGAAGTATGAACAAAAAATAAACGAAGGCTAGTAACATCTCGATGCATGAGTACAATCCTCAAGAAGATAAGAGAAGTTAATTAACCTTGGTTTTATCAACTTATGAGAGAATAGATGAGATTAAATTACCCAATTCTTTTAGTTATTCAGCAAAGGAGCTCTGTACACTTTTAAAGACCATTCGAAATTACCGATAGACAATAGTTATCAAATCTTCACAAATGATTATTGGTTTCATTGAAGGTAGTTTATTCATGTTATTTCCTAATAGAGTGACAATTAAAAGTAGATGTAATGCAAACATACTTAGAAGCAACAATTAAATTAATAAAAAAAATTGATGACTAAATTTTTACGAAAGATGACTTCAAAACTTTAAATTATGTGAGCGATGCTCGTGAAAGCTACAAAAGACATCCATCTAATTCAATCGACACAAGACATTCTAGGGATTGATGTGCAACAAAAAAATATTTTATTTCTTCGTATGAAAGATTGGTTGGTACCAACAAAAATCAACACAACTCGATCGAGCACACACTAGAGTCAGAGTCACTAGTGAGTTAAGTAATATTGATGAATTAAAATTCAACTACTTAATAGCAGCATCAAGAGAGTACCCAAGAGGTTTGTTGCAACTAATGCTTATAATTGAAGATACAACTAAGGCTAAAAGATTCAACTACCATAAAGGTAACGATATGCAATGTCTATGAAGTCTTCGACAAAGACATTGAAAGAACAAGTGATGGATAATGTTTACGATCGAAGATACAACAAAGGTGAAGAGATTCAACATCCATAAAGGTAAAGATATGCAATATCTACGAAGTCTTCAACAAAAACATCGAAAGAATAAGAGAGGGATAATGTTATAAATAGTTTATAGAGAAAGTGTTCACCGTAATGTTTATGTTTTTCGGTTTGTTGATGCCTTAAACATGTAATGAGCTTGTAATAGGGTTGATAACCCTATTTTGATTGGATTTTATGGTTATTTCTAACTTATAAACATAATGTGTGTGCAATCGTTGTGTTACTAGATGCAAAACCTCTAACCTATAGTTTATAATATTTTTTATGAGTAAAAAACTATCAAAAACATCAACCATCTCAACACCCTAAAATTATACGGGTGACACATGATTAGATAGGCCTCACGAGTAGTGCCTTAAGCTGATCTATCACTTAATTTCCAAGTTTGACCATCACTCAATTTCACAATGGTGTCCTATGAATACTTGTTATATAACTGTTTAAAGATTACAATATCTATCATTATATTTTACATTGTCTATTAGATGTTTGCTTAAATATTCATATAAATATTTCTACTAATATATATATATATATTTATAAATCTTTAGGGGGGGATCTTATGAGGTTACAATTTTATGAATAAGCATGCAAAGATACTACACATCCTAAACAAAACCAACTAAGTTCGTAACGATATGTCAAGGCCAATGATGTAATTGAAGATATGATCCTGAGTGATGGAGGGAGGGCAAACTGAAGTGTATGAGACAATGGCAAGACAAGGTTTGGACAAAAGGAAAGTTGAGGAAAACTGTTTGAAAAAAGGGATGTTGGAGGATGAGAGACTCAGATGGAGAGACAATTACCATGAGGACGAAGGAAGCAACCCAAATGAATGAGAGTTTAAGAAATTCTGAATCTTATTCATTGACTCCAGCTGATTTAAGAAAGTTTGGAAAAAAAAAACATTTACAAAAATTAAGAGGACAAAACTGAATTTTATATAAAAAAACCCAAAAAATTCTCAATAGAGGCATATCATCCGATAACAATGATTATAAGGGTGTTTTTTTATCGTCTTACCTTTTCTCACCATGGTAATGGCCGTCTTTAATCCAGGGCAACAAACCACCAGCAGCAGCAACTGCGATTGGGCCCTATGGTTCATACTGACACAGGTCACTGTCATGTATGGTTTCCCCAACTCTTTCGCTCACCGAGTTGCTTCTCGGCTTCAGGAAGTCGCCTCATCGTTAGGACAGCAGATCACACTCCTAATCTCTTGTCAACACTTCTCTTGTACCTGTCACTGCATGTACATCGAGAAAATCTATATATTCAGTCGATCACCTATGCATTTGGCAGCAACAGATGGTGCTGAATGACAAAAGTCGCACTTCAAGGAGCTGAAAGATCAAGAACATGTGAAAAAACAATGCAGTAGTTCCCAAAAACATAACATTATATATGTGAAGCACAACAATGTAACAACAACCCCACTTGAGGACCATAAGAAATAGCACATGCGAGGCAATTGGAATTTTCAAATACCAATTTCAGTTCAAGAAATAAATAAATACCACAATCCTGTTATCAGCCTTATATCTTCCCATAGTCCTTTCTCGAACGGGGCATTGGTAAGGTTGTTGTCATTGAATGTCCAACTCTTCGTCCTACAGCGAAGCCAAACCAGTCAGAACACTATGAGATGATGTTCTATGCCCCAACGGGCACAATATAAGTTGAATTTTAGAACCGACCCAAACTTTCTAAAATGACAGGCGACTAAAGGAATGAGGTACCGACATACAAAAGGGGTAACAAAAATGACATCAACAACGGCTGTTTACTAGTCATCTGTAATATCTACATATGTAAACCCCATTTCTAGTAATATTCTTTAAGTGACACCCGAACAAAACAAAACCAGATCGCATTGATATAACATCAACAGGCACATGGGAAGCATATTTCCAGCAACACAGTATTTTTACAAGCTGAGTTGCCCCACATCCCAGCCTGTAAGAATGGTGAGATGAGATTAAAAAATAATACATACAAAGAGTAGATTCTTTCAACAACTTTATCCAATAATAGAAAAAGCACAACCAAATATACAAAGCTCCAGCAATTGCAAGGTCCAGGGGTCTAGGGAGGGCCAATATATGGAGCATAATCCATTTTCTCAACTCGAGCCCTAGTCACCTACGTCACAAAGAACATTCTTATCCAACATCAAGATTCACCCTCTAACTCCTATTACAATTAACACATGTTATTGACTATTTCCCGTGAGAGTTGTTACTCACAAATTTCTCAACCGAGCATACTTCAAAAGTCAAATGTCATATAACTCTCATCTGTTAGTCAAAGACACTGAAAATAGAACATGCTCAACTCTGAGATGAGATGTAGAAGAAAAAAAAAATTCAAGTTTTGAACATCTACAGAACTCAGAGAGCTCAAATGTGTATGTTCTACAAGGTATCATAGATGGGAAAGCACAAGCTGTTATAACAAAATATAACAATTTCAAGCCAAGGAACAGTTTGATACTGACTAATTGCAGCTGCAAAGTTGTCAAAAGGCATCTCATAAGGTAACTAAAAGAAAACCAAAGAAAAGGTTGGTATCTCATCTTTACATAACAGCTATAACATTTCTCCAAATACTACAATGCCCAATTATACTATGATTTCAAGAAGAAGCGTTTACCAGTCATTAAGGAGAAACCTAGTAATCAGAATAAAGTCTGACATTCCATAGAATTGCCCCTTCATGTAGATACCATCATTCCTAAAGCCTTTTCCCATTGGAACAGATTGGCTATGGAACAAAACTTAATAATTTTTTCCAAATATTATTAATGAATTTTCAATTGTTTCCAAGTCCAATAAAACTAATTACAAAATTAGTATCAGGCAAATTTAGGCATACAGAGTGATGGTCAAAGGGCTAGTTGGCAAGAAGAGAAGCTTTGTTTCTAGTGACCGTGGTTTCGAATACCAGTCGAACTGATATGTAACTACCGGTACTTACCGGTCCTTGGTTAAGACTGATACTGGATTAATAGCTTGGTACTAATCATTATTCATTTTTTTATTATTTTATTTTATTGATACTGGATGGTAGGTATCCGTTTACCAGTATTGTTGACCTTGATATAGACTTTACAGCTGAGGATCAAGGACCATGGACTCGAAAGCTTAAGACAATTTTTACCATATAACACATAACAATGTAGCAGAAACTAAGATGCCAAATACTATTTATCAAAAGATGCAGTGTTAAATTAAATATTTACATAATAAAATAATATTGGTGGAGTAGCGAAGGTCAATATTCATGCTCAAAATATTTATGCATCAAGATAATGCAATTTAAAACCCTATAACAACTTCCATAAAAGTGCATGAGATCAAGTTCATTACTCATGTTATTTTCTTTCTATTAGACATGAGTTTCTCTTCTTCTCATTCCACAGTGGACTAAAATTCTAGAAGCATACATGATACACTGGCTTGTTGAGAGGTTTTTCACAGCTTGTGTTAGCAGTAATGCAGTCAACAGATTAAAAATGCCATAGCACAGCCAAAGAATGAGAATCTCCACATTTCATTTGACAACAACAAAGCATGGATTAAGTATGAAAGCCTACCTATCTGATCCAATCTGGCTAGGTTTTGATTGAAAGCAGCTTAAGTTTGGGTTAAACTTTACTCACCTTCCTATGATTTTGTCAATCTGGGTTAGAGCATTGAAAAAACTTTGGTTTAGAGCTTTCATTATGATTGGTTGACCTTACATAATACAATATGTTGGATTGGATAATACTGCTTGATGGATCGTTTCATAGTCTAAAGTGGTTACCCTAGGCATTTAGCTGTTTCTTTGGAGTTTGGATTATCATCATCATCAACCAATGAGCTACAACGTTGCCAGGTATTAAGCCTGTTTACTAGAAAACCTCTTGTATTCATGTTGCATTAGGAAAGTTCAGATCTATGGTTTTGACCAACAAACAAAAAAGCCACTATGAGTAAGTCATTTTCTCTTTGTTCCCTTAATATTAAAATGGACTTTAACTTAAGGCCACACATTCAACCTTAACGCCGTCACTCGACAAGATTTAGGAGAATTAATTTTCTTTTCTATGAAGAATCTCTTGTCCGATATAATGGCCTGTCCAGATATGCAATTGAATATAATAAGTTACCAGTTTAATTGTTTGATTCAACTTACAAAAGCCATAAGGATTAGCAGTTGGTGGAACTAAGTCACATCAACTAATTGAAAGGTTTCCTTTGGCTTTAGCATATTTTCCTACAAATGTAAACTGGACAGAATTAACATAAACTATCATGTTAACAAGTTTTAGTAATTTTTTTCTATGTAGAATTTATTATTTGATAATGATGGCTGGTGCAGAAAAGCAATTGAATCTTGTACAAATGTTCAGTTAACTGACTCAACTTACCAAATGTGACAAACCGATTATTGGTTGATTCAAGTTGGTTAGCATCAACTAGTCTACAGCTATCAAGAAAGTTGTTTCACTCTCACTTTTCGTTAAAAATGGAACTGGCTGGATATTCTTTAATTATATTGCAAATGGCTGTTGATGCTAAGATAACAAATGGACAAAAAGGTAGACCTGTGGATCCATTCTGTTCTCTATATTTGGCAGGTTTGGATCCTATCTAAATTCCAAAGTATTATCCTACAATATATTTACTATTCATAGTAAGTCAGAGTCCTGCTTTAAAAGGTAAAAGGCTCTATTGATTATTTTGCAGAGAAGACAAACTGGTCGTTACAATTCCTATTTTTTGAAGCAACGGAATGCTAGTTTGATCAGGCCTATCAGTCGGTTAGAATTTTTAAGCAAGTATATAGACATGTTTTGGTTGTAGACTATTTTCCCGATTTCTTCAATCTGATTTCTGCCCTTCTGGTTTCTTTCTCTCTATTTTTTTTCCCTAGTCTTATTTTCCCCTTTGCAGCAGATCTACTGCTGTTCAGGATTACACTTTTCAGAATATCTGCCATTTTCTTCCCTGTTGTTTTCTTGTGACAGTTGTATCTTCCCAGCTGTCTTTCCTTGGCAGAAGCACTATCATTCAGGAGAAGTTTAGGTCTACCTTCAATCTGACCAAATTTTGACCACACGTACTCATTTACCTGCCAAGCATTGTGTAGTTGTTGCATTTTATATGGCCCAACCTTAAGAACATTCAACTAAGCTTCTAGCAGATTGCACCCTATATATCATTTGTAAACAAGAACATACACTAAGCAAGAAAACTGTGGTAATCATATCAACTTGATAAAAGAGGATAATAGAAAAGACCAAGTCTGTATGATTACCCCATGGCATACTATTGCTAAACATAGCATTGGTAGATGAGTGAGAATCTGTTCTGTTGTTATTTGAATGCACTGGCTGGCCATATTGATTATATCTTTCACCTTGCATAATATTTGAGTTCACATAATTGTACCGATGAACAGATTGTTGTCCAAAACGGCTTGGGAAGTTTTGCAAGAATTGGGTTGGACGGGCATTTCCAGCACGTACATCATGGGAAGTAGAAGGACTACTCTCAGTAAGCGAATATGCCTGATGAAGACCATCTGTTCTGTAATCAAACAGGAAAACAGAAAAAAAATGAATTGCACAAGGAAAAAATAAAAGAAGCTAGTGGAGTATAAAAAGTTATGATGAGACACACCAACTCATACTAGTCCACCACTTGCAAAAATAAAAGACTAGAGCAGCACACAGGTACAGGATACGGTTGTCACATCCACATGCAAGGATACCAATTAGCCAAATAAATGAAAGGATATGTAGTTTTAGTATCTTAAGATTAACATTTTTCTCTGTCTAAAATATTTTTATCATTAATTTTTTACAAAGTATAACACAAATGACAAAACGACACTACAAACCTAAGATAGATTGATAATTGTCAAACCTACCCTTAAATCCTATTCTATTTTCATCATTTCCAAATTCCAGCCTTCCAGGTTACTAATCTGTACTAGGAAAAGACTCAAATACAGTTTGAGTCACATATCAAATTAGCAATGACACAGAAATGATCTCGTCATTAACTTCTATCACATAGCTTATCAAACCACTGGGTTCAATAAACCGACAATGCTGAGAATATTTTCTGAGTACTTCTTATGTGAAAATTACATCAGACACATTTTTTGCAAACATTGTAATGAGCACCTTCCATCTGCAACACCCATATATCCAAATAAAGAAGATGCCTTGCTAAAGCCAAATGAAAGATAGAGATAGTATTTCAGGAGTGGAAGTGAGATAAGCAAATTGAGCAAGAGGTGATCTCTTGAGGAAAAAAGGAAGAGCAGGCATTTGAATCGGGAAGTATGGGGGCTATTCGTAAATTGATTGTCTTCTTAATTTCATAAATGGGGTTAAATCAAGGGTCAAATCAAGCATAGGTTTCCAACATATTCCATTATACTTAATGACTTCTAACTAAGAGGCAGGGTGTAGTTAGGTTTAAGGGGTGGAACATATTTTCCGATAACATGTGGTTGAAGCCACTATATCATGTGAATGGCGAATTGGATATACCTATTCCATTATACCTCTTGTTGGTTCAAACCTTAATGGTTCAAGCCAGGGGTAGTAGCATAATTTACTCTCACTACTTGTTGAGCTCTAATCGAAGAGGGTATACCAAAGTATCCAAAATATTTCCAGGTTGACTCATTTCTAGCCTCCCTAGATGTTTGTTGAGGGCTTGTTCTTGAATTTATGAATTGTGTAGAAGCGTGGAATGAAATTAAGGCGATTTTTCTGTCTTTAATAAAGCACAAATGAAGGTTACATGTGTAGATGTGCTTCAATGCAAATTTCAATCTCATCAAAACTGTCACAAAACTGGTTGGTTTCTGAGGCAGGAACTCCTTGCCCACCAAGATACAAGAGATTTATTGACCAACAATAACTGGAGGAAACATAAGGAAAACATGGATCAAACAAACGTACTGGAACTAAAACAAGAGGAGACATACAAGAAAAGAGCTGCCTCATAAATCTTCCATCTGATAGCAGCATTTTCCAACCAATAAACATTTTCTTCATAGATTTAGGATTTTAAAATAATTTAAGACAATATGTAACTGACTAGCCAAAATTCAAGTATACTAGTATAAGGCAATGTATACATTAAATCTATGTATTCCACTGCTAGGAACTTCCATCATGAACATGATTTATGTGCATATCTACATGCTCCCCAATAACACATATTTCGATGCAGAGAAGACAGACAGGACCCCCATGCAAATTCTACTAGATAATACCAGTGTGAAAGCGCATGTCAAGTGTGTTTCAATGCAGTAGAGGTGGTGGTGTGCAGCACATGTTGCCTTATAGAAAAAGAGTGGGTGAACTGAGAAGATCACCTAAATCCAATATTAAATTTCACACAATCATCTTTCAAGTTATAATTTCCTTACCTCTAAAAATGCAAATCTACGATTACATGAGGGAAATAGATTCTGTTGCATACCTTTGATTTGATGAGAGAAACTTTGAGCTTGGATTAGCTTGGTTATGACCATGGCCATATCGGCCAATTTTAGTTGGTAGGGTGGAAGCATCTGATGGTTCACCAAGACATACACAACTAGTAAATTCTGAATTTAGGGAGTTGAATTCTGCATTATCCTCTTGCAAAAGAGATTCATCACTGGGAAAGAAAAAGGATATTGAAGTGTGAGCATTTATACAAATAAGGCATAGGCTAACTCGATATGCAACAACATGCCAGGATTTATATACATAAAGCAGATATAAACTCAACAATGGAACAATTTGTTGACACGTTGTTTGTTATAAATATCAAAGGACCTTTAAAATTAATCAAAATAAAAAATGCCATAAAGCTAAACTTATCCAGTAACAGAAAATGGAATCTAATATAATCAAGATCATGAATGATATGATGTATTACAAATTTACTAAAACTATATGAAAATCATCTATCTATAATATGAAACATCTAGAGTTGGTACAGTTAGAAGTTAAAACACGTCTCATGCAAAACTGAAATGATTTTCTTAAAACTCAATAAATGGACAAGAACAATCTTAAAAAATTTTCATATTAAATTGAAACTAGAAGGATAAAAGATTGTTTCCATCAAAAGTAAAATCAATCAATTGTCAAGTGTCACAAACCAAGTGTAGAAGCAAATGAAACACAATGTAAGATAACTATCTAAATTGACATGGACTTGTGGCAGCCTGCTCACAACGTTTCCCCACCTGAATGGACTTGTTGCCCTCCTCTACCTCAACTTTCTTCCAATGATCACTCTTATCTTGTTCAACGTTTTTAACTTTCTGAAATATGGATGACTTTATCTCAAATGGGGAGGGGCAAGAGTCTTGACCTAGATGGTTTTAATGTAGAATTCTTTCAAGTTTTTGGGATGACATGAAGATCAGTATTATTGATGCCTATAATAACTTTCACTCCATCTCTACCATTCCTCATAGTTGGGGTCTAACCTGGTTGGTTTTCATTTCAAAATCCCCCAATGTTGTTCTTATCAGAGACTTTAGACCCATTGCTCATTGTAATGTTCAAAATCCTTACCAAGACTCTAGCCAATAGACTTAAACTTCATATGACCCACCTTATCGACCAAGAGCAATCTGCGTTTATCAAAGAAAGGAACATATAAGATAGCATCTATAAGCTCGTTCACACCATGTCTTGCTCTATAAACAAGCATCCTCACATTCTTCTTAAGCTCGACCTAGAAAAGGCCTTTGACTTCTCTAATTACTAAAGTTATCAACACGAACAAAATCACCCCCTTTTCCCTAAGAGGCACGAAGGTCTCCCATCTTATGTTTGCGGACGACCTTCTTCTTGCATTTAGAGCTAATCATAAATCTTGCTCCATCGTTCTTCAAATTCTAAGAGTTTTTCAAAATCTCACACACTTATGAGTAAATCTTGATAAATCTCACTTTTACAGTTTACTTCGCCAAACACTGTGATCCCTCCTCTAAACATTTAGTCTACAGCTCCCTTGTTATCAAGGAAGGCTCTTGGCCTTTCAAGTACCTTGGACCTATATTTCGTAGGGCAAACTACATAATAGGTTTCAACATTCCCTAGTAGAGAAAGCCTTTAGCAAAATCCAAGGGTGGCATAAAGGGCTTCTATCCCAAGCTGAGAAAATTGTCCTTATGAACTCGGTCAACAACTCCCTTCCAACCCATATTCTTCTAAGTTATTGGGTTTCTGACAAGATATTGACTAGGATCACTAAACAAACTCGAGATTCTTTTGGAACAACTCCTATGATCATAAAAAAATGCACCTTTTAAGTTGGGATAACATGATTCTTCCCAAGAATGAAGGTGGCTTGGACATTAGAGACCTTACCTTATAAAAAAAAGTTACCAAGCGACTTATTCTCATCTTGAATAGAGAAAATGCTATTTGGATTAAAATCTTTCTTTCGAAATACGATAGCTTCCACCCTTAAAATTCAGCTTCTACATCCAATGCCTCTTTCTCTTTCAAATCCATAATAAGAATGACCTCTCATCTGAAAGATGGCTTTTGTAAGCTTATTTCTAATAGCCCTACCACATCAATTTGGGAAGACACCTTGGCTTGACAATATACCTATCGATAAATGGCCAACCTATGTGAGTGTTAGTGAGATTGGTAATTATAACTTAGTTTCCGACATCATCCTTAATTCCCAATGGAATCTATCTATCCTGGAGACTCTTTTTCACCCTCTCCTTATTGCTAGGGTAATGAGCATACACATCCTACTTAATTCCAATGAAGACACTTGGATTTGGTCGTTAACTCCATCTGGAAAAACTATGGTTAGTAGTTCTTATAGACATCCCACGAGAAGTCATCACTCAAATACACCTTGGGCAGGTTGGAATACCATTTGGCATATGACTGTAGCTCCAAAAATCAAGATTTTTATTTGGAAACTATGCTGGAACAGACTCCCAACCTCTAACTACATTTCAAACATCATCCACTGTCAACAAACTGCTCATTACATTTGTCACTTTCATTTGGATTTTGCTAAACATATTCTCTTTGACTTTTCTTTTGCTTGATTTTTTTGGAATTTCCTCCAATCTAAAATCGACTTTTCAGTCCAGTTTCTCCCCTCCTGGTTCTCTAGGGATTGGCTTTCAGAAGGTCACAATTTGGACAAATTTGGACAAAAACATCTTCTTTGCATCATAGCTACCCCTTTATGGTTTCTTTGGTCTAATTGAAACGATTTGAAACATCGCAACCACTCGATCAAGCCTTCAATCCTTTGCCATGAGAGCCCTCAAATCTGTGAACAATTTCTTCAATCGTAACCCATGCATAGGAAGAGCCGTCGAGATTTTTACGAGGACCCCAGGGGCCCCGCAGGTAAGGTATGAGTATTTGAAATTGATGGATCATTTATTTCTCCACCTCTACCTGCAGGTATAGGATATGTAATAGAGAATGTCTCAAATGAATGTCTATTGATGGGAGGTAGCAACTGCATCACCTCAAGCCCAATTATGACAGAGCCTAGCACCAATGAACAGCCTTAAAGCTGCCTCACAGCTCCAGATTTCACTTTATGGATCAAATCTAACTCTCTTGAGGTGGTCAACTTAGCCAAAGGACTCTCCCCACTATCCCTTGGTTTTTGAAGAACTTGTTCTCTGATATCTTCTCCCTGTTAGACAATCTCAGAGTTACAAGCACCACCATCTCTTATCTTCCTAGATCTTTGAATAATGTTAGTCATTCCCTGGCAAATTTTGGCAGATCTCAATCTGCTCCTTTTCTTGGCAGATCTCAATCTGTTAGACGATCTTAGAGTTACAAGCACCACCATCTCTTATCTTCCTAGATCTTTGAAATTTGAATAATGTCATTCATTCCCTGGCAAATTCTTGGCAGATCTCAATCTGCTCCTTTTCTTGGCAGATCTCAATCTGCTCCTTTTGTCTCACACTTTGTAACTAGATCTTAATAATTTAATTAATACAATTCTGCTTGTTTGAAAAAAAAAATTGACATGGTTTGCAGTTCTATATCTAGTACCAACTTCGACTGTAAAAGAAAAAGCATAACACTGGCCCTTCTGGGTATGCAATCATATATTAAGCATTTGAACAAATTGCATTTTAACCAAAAAAAGAAAGGCAAAGTCTTTAACTGAAAAGAGATAACAGTTTCTACAGAAAATATATGCATAGTATGGGTAGGATGCTCTAAAACTTTTGAAGATGAATATTCTATATAACACAATATTAATTTGATTAGTTCTTTTGCCATACCAGCCAGTATCCATGTCATCATAAAAATGTAATCCTCCAAAGGTTCACTGCATTATCTTCTAGTAAAATGTTTACCCATTGACAGATGCAGAGTTTATGACCCAAGGAGGGTCAGAAAAGCAAACACTCAAATTCCACAATGCACTACAAGTTGGCAATACAAAATAGGCATCCAGGCTTCAATTTACCTATAATTGGGGTCCCAGTCTGCAGGATCAGGCAGTGATGAACTGCCTTCTGGTTTATCAGATGGAACTTCCAAGCTGTGTGCACAAACCACACAGGAATTATGCACACTCTGTGCTGGATAACTCTTCTGATTGGCTGAAGTAAGGCTTAGAGACAAGACATTCCCTACACCCATCTGTTGCTTCCAGTTAGAATGACTGGAAGATGAAATCACAGAATGAGCACCATGCACTTGAAACTGAGCATCAGAGTGGATACAACTCATGCCATTAGCACAAAATCCTGGTCCACGCTCAGATGCACTTCCGTAAGGCTGCATGCACATTGTTGGGTAGCCCCAACTTTTATTGTACTGACCAATGGCAGCTGCTTTACCCAACAAGATACCACGACCACTGCCCCTTACAGGAGAAGTTGGACCATACTTTCCAGGAGAAGCAGAAGAAAAATGCATCTGGGAGCTTGGAGGAGTAAATTGTGAGGGACTGGCTCCGAGAGACATTGGTCCCACACCTCCAAAAGGACTAGCACCAAACCCAGTTCCATGAGACAGCTGAGATCTATATCTAGCATCTGGACTAGATCCAAGAAATTGTCCTCCAACTTGTACATGAATGTTGAACCCACATGGACCTGCTGGTGAATTATAGGCATGCATACTGTTAATATCACTGTAGCTTCCGTAACTGCTCCCAAAACCTGTACTATCATTATAGCTACCATCGCTTCCCAAGCTGCCATAGCTACTGCCATAAGACATAGGAACCTTCTGAAAGTGAGGGCTACTGAGTGATAAATAGTTGTTAACAGTTGAAACCTAAAAAGTGAAAAGATTGCAAGCTCAGAGAGGACATTAAATGAACACAAACAGAGTCTCAGTAAATGACAGAAAGGTTCCATGATGACCTGAGGAGAAAGACCAGCAGCTAGCCAATGACCACCGCCTGGATTGTGATCCACCGTTACAGTATGAATGACAGGCTAAATTTTGAAGAAGAAAATATTTTAGGCTGAATATCTGCCAAATAATTCCAGTATATATCTCACATTGAATCTATTAGGTTAGAGAAGCTAGATTCAATGTAAATAAGTGAAGATCCTGAAAAGTTTATTAATACAACTTTACTACACAAACAAGACAGTATGATCACCGGCGGATGCATGACTTACACAAAAGAATTCAATGTAGCTATCAATTTACAGTTTACACAATACACTTGATAAAGCATTGGTAAACTAGGTGGGTTTAGTTAAGCATGCAGGGATTTTGACCAACATAAAAATCATGAGGTTATAAAAGACTTAAACTTACAATTCTTGGAGTCTCAGGGGAAGGTTGATAAGGACATCTGAATG
Source organism: Musa acuminata AAA Group (assembly GCF_036884655.1). Classification (NCBI taxonomy): domain Eukaryota; kingdom Viridiplantae; phylum Streptophyta; class Magnoliopsida; order Zingiberales; family Musaceae; genus Musa; species Musa acuminata. Next base: position 13,792,737 of record NC_088345.1, read on the forward strand.
GTTCTCCAGTAACAAATGGATGACCTGAAGCCTGAGGATGAGCGTTCAATATACATATTGCTTAAAGTTTGTGTAGACAATTCAAGTCCATAAGCTACTATCAACAACAATAACAAACTAAATTTAGATAAACAACCTGTAAAGGTGACCATCGTTTTCCTGGATCAAACTCGACAAGGCCCCTCAAGAAATCAACCAAGGCCAAGCGGGTCAAACTTTCTGCAACATGATTATCTAATTTAGAAATAAGAAGCTAATACTACTTAACATCAACAAAAGTCATGTACAAGCTAATAGTTTCTGCTACATAACAGAAACATCAAACCTTTTGAGATTTCTTCCTCTGGCAAATTCTTTCTGTAAGGATAGTTGGCAATGATATCTTCCAGCTTTACATGATTAAAGTAGTTTTTCCCTATTGAAGGTCTTTTTGACTCTCTCTTTAGAAATATCAGGAGACAAAAGGAAAGCATAAGACTAAAAAGAAATGCAGAAAATATTGTTTATCACAAAATTGCCATAACTCACTGCTACATATTCATCCTCAGTTAGAACTTGGTAGGCACTAGTAAGTTCCTTGGACGTCTCAACATTCTCCAAACGATAAATACTTCCAACATGCTTAAAAAACTTGATAGTATTTTTTGAATCCCTAAGCAAATTATCAGGTGGTTGCCCGCTGCAGAATATAGCAAAGTACCAAATGCACCATTAGCAACTTGAAATAACTTCAGCTGTTAGCCAAAATAATTATTCAAAAAAAAGTCTGACACCAAGCAGCCAAACCTTTTAACAAACCCATTTCATTCAGGAAATCAAATAATCAACTGATTAGATGTTCCCTAACTATATCATTCCTCAACAAACTTTTATTTCCAAAGATTTCCTATAGCGTCCTATTTACTACAAGCATCGCGTACATTAGATTTAGATTTACTATAACTCGTACAATAACACAGCTCCCATCTATCATCACAATTATGCACAAATTCACAATAAACAACAAAAAAAGCTACAAAGTTATTCTTACCAGTGAGAAAATGTATTACAGAGAGTCCTACTGCTTAGCTATTAGATACTGAGCAATGCAAAGCACACCACCTACCCTAGTATCTGTATCATCCGCTTGAGAAGATCATACTCTGAGGCTCCAGGAAATAAAGGCAACCCTAGAAATAATTCAGCAACAATACATCCGAGTGACCACATATCAATTGAAGATGTGTATCTGAGAGAAATGTTAAGCAAGATATCTTTTTACACAATGATTATAAGCAATCAACCAAAGACTGTATTGAAGAAAAGCTTGACTGAACAAAGAATTTGCCAAGTGGAATTATACTGCCAATCATATCATGAATATTTTATGAAAGAAACAAATTCCATAATCTGATACTAGCACTTAAAGCAGCAAATTGAGATCTGCGCTACAACACGAAAGGCAAAAATGCATATTGAAATGCAAGAAAAAATGTTTTATCAAAAAAAGAAAGAATGGTAACAAAATGAAAATATAATATGGCAGCAAGGATACGGATAACCAAGTACAACTTCTGGAGATCTGTAATAACGGCTCTGTAACACATAGTGACAAGACTTACATGATAAGGACACAAAGAAAACCTTTTATAACACTATCATGAGAAAGTACTAGGACCTGAATGTACGAGTACACCGTCCGACCCTCCATACAAGCTGATCCAAAATCAATAACTTTTATTTCTGTTGGCTTCACACTGTGGAATCCAAAACCAAAAATCAAAGTTCAGCAAACAAATAAAAACAAAAATTTCAGCACTGGAGTTACAGTTAGAACCTCGCCTTGTAGATATTAGTATGTTTTCTGGCTTCATATCACAATGTATTATACCAGCATCTTTCATGACAATCAATGCATGCAAAATCTAATAAAATTGACATTAAAAAGATATCATGGATCAGAAATTAAAAATTAATATTATAAACCAAAGTTGGAAAGGTCTGTACGCTTAACTCAGACACATCTCACCTGTTTTGAGAACATCTGCACAATGCTCAATGAAAAACCTTTGAAGTGGTTCATTTTAATTAGCTCATACCTGCAAAGCCAATAAGTTTTAGCACCAGCATATATCAGAGTTGTACAAATAGAAAAGTCATTTATCATTAACACCAAAATTTGTTTGATGCACAGAGAAACCAGAGAGAGACAGCTTACAGGTTAGAGCCAAGCATTTCAAATGATATGCACAAGTGTCGCTGAAATACAAAATAATCAAGGATACGAACAATGTGATGTTTAGCATCAGGATCAAACTTCTGATTCAACTGCAAAGAGAAAATTACAGAGAACCATATTTATCATAATTTTCTGTGCACAAACTCAATTTGCAATATTAACTGCCCCGAATATCATTTACCATGTGCAGAATAGAGACCTCAACAACTGCCTGCCGATAATAAGCAGGCTGATTCTTAATTATCTTCACAGCAACATAACAGTTAGTCTCCAAATCCCAGCATTTGGCAACCTGTCCAAAGGTCCCTTGGCCAAGGATATCTTTGACAGTGTACCTAGAATCCAATAAGAAAAATATAATTAAGTTTATGACAACTACATTTGATAATAAATTGTTACCATTTTCTCTAATGGTACAGATAAAGAGAAAGGCTGATCAAAGGCACAACTAATCCCAAGGCAAAGCGGAAACTGAGATTACTCAACAGTCAAGATATCAACCAGATAATTTATTAAAATAAGCACTGACAGGGTTGAAAAATAGTAACAGAAATTCAGCTCTGTGAATGCTGTTGGCTGCTTGTCTGAAAAGAATCCATATTCTGATTACCCTTGGGTTCCTTCATACATCATGCATTACTTATAAATCAACAAATCATATTGAAGATCTTAATTGCAAAATGTTTTGCTCTCTACAATGTCAAACTCCAAGAGCCATTTAATAAAAGACAAACTTTCAGCTAGAGTTGCATAAACTACAGTCCATCCTGAGCAATGTGCATTGCTCCCCAAACAGTGAAACGTCATCATGTTCTGAAAGAAATTTTCTCAATAACTTTTAGACCAATTACTCCCCTACACAAGTTTGTTTCGTACAAAAAAAAAGGCTCTTATTTTTTTTCACCTGCTTCAAGATGGACTATGACATCAACCACTCACCTACAAGTGATTTACTATATGAATTTTCAAAGTCAAAACAGGATGCTGGCGTCCTCTTTTTCACTGTAAAAAAAATCTATTATTAAGTTTCCTGAATCATTAGAACTACAAGACCTACCTGCTGAAACTCAAAAACATAATGAAAGTTGTTCAGCCTTTTACTACCAGAGGAACACAAATGTATTAGCAATTATAAGTGTGTATCAAGAACCAGAACTTTAATCAATAAAAGGTAACAACCTAGAATATGATATACCTACGAAGCATAATTTTATGTAGGGTATAGTATGCAACTAACACAAAAGATTATTACTTATAGTGGAGCCAAACCTTCGCTTTCTTTCTAAATTGACCAACTCTAAATTCACATGCAAGATGAGATCTGAATTTGCATTATCATAGCCATCATTCAGCACCCCAATTGATGGATTCGTTAGGAAGCGCTTTGGATTCAATGCCTCTGAATATTTAAATGAGGGATTACAAATTTGGTAAGTTTCAACTATGCCTTTGGTCAGTCTTGCCACCAGCTGCATGAGCAATTTTTTTATCAGCACTTGATACATCCACAGTGGAAGAAAAGAATCACAAGCTGACAGCATACACTAACATCATTGTATAAGTCACAAAAGTACAAAAAATCAGTGTGTGAAACCACAGGATGAGAAATTACATTTAACTGCAACAGAAAATTGCATCTGTCCATGAAATCGCTAATCGTAAAATGCCCTTGCATCAGAAAAAAATAAAGGCATAACAAAGAAAATTTTTGACACATTCAGGAAAGTGAATGCAATGATAACAGTATAGACATTCAGAAAGAACAGCAGCAGTTACAGAGCTACCTTATATTTACCTATATAACAGGACACTGCATGCCACAATCCATAGTGCAGTGCATAGTCTGAAGACACTGGCAAGTATGTAGTACATGGTTGTACTATGTCTTGTGTGGTTGTGCCATAGTAAAAAAATCAATGGCATTCACATTGGAGGTACAGCACAGTGTGGCATAGGTAGCGTGTACCGTGGTATGCACTATGCTGGCAACAAACCTCAAGGTTCATGGCAAGCAGCACCTCATTTCTTGCAAATTATAATTATCTAACAAAAATCACCTTATAGATAATTGCCAAGTACATGCCCTGATGTTCAACACAATATAATTGTCATCAAACCACTTCAATAAAACAGTGTTGACTATATGGAAATATCGATTGAAAAGCAAAATTGCATGATTGGCTTCAAGCCTAATGTCAATCCTTCAGAATTAGTTCTCAAGCCTAAAGGATGAATATGGATGGTGCACACAGACATAATACGATGGAGTATGCTGACATGACAAATCCTTCAAAATGTAAGATATGACATGGGATGAACATGATACATGTATAATTTCATATATTATTCTAAATTTATACTTTGTGTAGTATAAGAAATTTAAAATTGTCATATGTGAAATAAAATTTGTCAAAACTCTTAAAACATAAATATTTTCTCATTATATGTCCATTAAAAATCCAAATTATATACATATTGTGAACTTCTGATGCAACCTAAACCCATACAAGAATGACTTAATTGTCCAGTGTCCTAAATATGATATGTAATATAATAAATAAGAGCTTCTGGTGCTCTTGAACTGGGCACATGTTGGAAAACCCAGAGGGAATTCTAAAGGGTCCTGTGCTTCACAAGTTCCAGCCAAGATTATCAATAGATATCTTAAAGGTGCCACATAACAACCTATTTATCATATTTTAGAAAGAAATTTACCATTTTTGCTTCTAGGTTGAACCTGACTTCCTAATTTTGTTTGTTTTGACCCTATTATGAAAATAAGGATACAATCCAAATAAGTCAAGTTGCTATGAGATTCACTCACAGTCTCTTCACCAAAATGCATAGACTCCTATCTAGGTGGAAGGCATGGTCTAGTTCATTGACTAGCCCTAAACTGCTGGCTGCCGACAGCCAAATTGATGTCCATAACCAAAATCTTGAGCAGCGATTTAAAAAGGCGCTCGGGCGCTCTCCTAAGCACTCGGGCGAGGCGAGGCGAGGCCCGAGCGCCTCGCTAATCTCCCAAGCGGCGCGCTTCAAACAGGCGCCGCCTGGGCGCTCGCCCGAGCCCAGGCGCTGGGCGCTCGCCCGAGCCCAGGCGCTGGGCGCTTCGGGTGAGCGCCTGGGTTAACTAAGGCGACCGAACCAAGATTTTAGGTCTGGTTCGGTCCTGGTTCGATCTATGATGGTTAGTTGGTTCAATCGAACCAACTAAAACTGATATAAGTAACAAACGAACCCTAACCCTCGCCGCTGCCGATCCCGATCCCGCTGCTCGCCGCTCGCCGCTATCGTTGCTCGCAAACGCTGCCGCTGTCGCCGCTCGCAAACGCTGTCGCTGTCGCTGCTTGTCGCTCCTGCTCCCGCTCCCGCTCCTGCTCCCGCTGTCGCTGCTCCCAAACGTTGCCACTGTCGCCGCTCGTGCCTCTCATTGCTCGCCACTCCTGCTCCTGCTCCCGCTCCCGCTGCTCGCAAACGCTGCCGCTGTCGCCGCTCGCACCTCCCGATACTCGCCGCTCCCGCTCCCACTCCCGCTGTCGCCGCTTCCTCTTTTCTCAGTCAACAGGCTCAGCACCCCTTTACACTTCCTTTTAACAATATACGTATACTGTATACTGTTATATATTAATATTATTAAGTTTATTTGAAATGATTAATTTTCAATATTGTTAATAGATTAATAATATATTATTTTTAATTTAATATTATTAATATTATTAATTATATTATATATTTTTATATTTTTTATATTATTTTATTAATTATATTATATATTTTTATATTTTAGCGCCTCACTTCGCTCGGGCGAGCGCCTAGCGCCTCGGGCGTATTTGGACCTTGGTGCCTTTTGGCGCCTAGCGCTTTTTAAATCACTGATCTTGAGGCAGGTGTCCAACAGCCAGCGACCAGCAAACAAATATTAAGGTACGTTATCCACCCCCCTTCTTCCTTTCTCTGCTTCTTTTCTCTTCGTTCCTTATTTCCCTTCATTGCCTGCCTCTTTTTGTTCCTTTCTATTAAGGTTTCATTTTTCTGTTTCTTAAAGACTGATCTGTCCCTTAATTGTTCCTATTCACAAATTGATTAGCTAAAATATTGGTGCCTCTACAAAGATAAGACTGCGCTATTCTAGGATCTCTTTACAAAGCACTTTGGGGTCCTTAACTGGATGCCTAAGTTCAATACAATCATCAAGGCAGTCATGTTTGTTTGCACTTTGCACCATGGGAAAGATATACCTCTCTTAGAGTCTCTTTTGAATTAAAGAGAAACTTAAAAGCATCACTTACCACAACCTGAGAGGCCCAACATAAATATGCATTAGATTACGTTAAAGATTTCTTCCAAAACATGGCTGTTACATGCCATAACAAAAGATAGATAATTAATAAGGTTAGTATTTGACAATAGATAGTTAAATCTTACTAAACTAGCAATGGCACATGTATGAAAATGTCAGAAAGCTTCCAGCATGGAAGACTTACTATAAAGATTGGAGAAATAAGCGTTATGATTACAAAGAAACAAGAAATTGTATTTATATTGGCATTCCTTGGGTCCGTCAGGTTTTTCCTTTGTCGCAGATCATGCTTGCCATGTGCTAATATTCAGCGTGGCATGTTAACAACAGCATCTTGTTCAGCTTAATTGGATATGATCATGACACCATTGTTGTACTGGAGAAATGGTAGGATCATAACAATTAAAGGCTTCAAAGCCATATATTAGTTAGAATAACAATAAAACTTGGCTTGATTATGCTGCAAATACGTAAATCACTATGCCTAAAGTACAGAGTTCGTGCTTTATGGCACAGAAATTTTTCAAAGATTCTTCCAACAAATGTAGATACACTTCAGATTTCTCCCACATAGTGTAACATTAGTTAGTCTCTTTCCATGGCGAATCTTTTGAGACATATACCTTGTCAGTTGATGTAACCATTATATGCATTTATTTTGTGAAACCTGACATTATTCATCCAGAAATAAGAACTTCAAGGACCAATCTAAATTGTGGTAACAAACTATTTCATTGATTATTCAGTGAAAGGCACAACATCAAGCTGAACCATTTCTCAATGACGTAGAATATCTAGCCCTTATATCAAATATTAAGACATCGACTTCAGCTTCTGTTTTCATATAGGAGAAATCTTTCATCCTTCTTTTCTTAATCAGATGCAAATTACCAATACTGAAAGAAAGCTTCATTTGGTATTTTTGGTTAAATAAATGAAAAAAAAACTCTTTAGATGTTTTAGGGGTCGTGGTAAAATTAAAAAGGGTTATGACGAATGGGAAGTACAGGTTTCTTGACGATCACCCGAAGGGGAGCGATGGCGCTGCTGGATTCTGGTGCGTTGACCGTGGAAGGCGAAAAAGAAACATATGACCGGAAAGCTCTTCCTAGGGGATTCCATGACGAGGTAGAAACGGGAAGCTCATCACGAGATCCATCCACCACAACATTGCTGGCATCAACGTCCGCCATATCCCCCGACCGATCAGCCCCACCACACCACCACCATCAGCGGCACCACCGGCCTAAATTTACCAAGCGGAAGCGCCGCCGAGATCTTGGATCAGGTCAGCTATTCCGCAAGTCGAGATCACCGGGCGGCGAATCCCTCCGGATGATTCCAGCCCCATCATCTCAATTCCGACGAAGCATCGAGAGGGGGGAGGAGTCGCCGCCAATGACCGGATCGGGAGCTCAAAGGCAAGCAGAAATTTTTCGGAGCGGAGCCTGAGTTAAGAACAAGGAGGAAGAGAAGGTCGTAGAGAGGCGGAATCGGCGAGGGTTAAGATTGCTATGACGATAATGATTAAAAGATAGGAGAGGGGTGGCGAATAGCAACGGGATGGGAGACAGGAGCGGAGGAAGTGAAGAGAGAAGGTCCAAATCCTCCGAGGGATGAAACACGACTGAATTTGGTAAATATTTTTCTTTCTTTCTTTTTCTTTTTTTTCTCCTCTTAAAATAAGATAAAACGAAATTACTTTTCTCTCTTCCGTCGATAGCTTTCCAGCCCAAATGGCCATAATTTTATATATTATGAGGATTATTATTATTATTATTATTATTATTATTATTATTATTATTATTATTATATCAATTATCGTGGATGAATTTGCCATGTTAGCGCTCGACCGCCACCGACGGACCATCCGTCCCATGTATTACTTTAAATTTAATGATTTTAACATTCAAATCTAAATTTAATGATTTTAACACACACATATATATATATATATATATATATATATATATATATATATATATATATATATATATATATATTATCATGATGTGTAAATTGTATAAGAGGCGTGGTATCGAGATAATAAAGTAAGTACTTGATTCTATGAACAATTATCTATTTTGGAACATCGGATAGATCGGGTTCAATCTCTGTCCTTCGCCCATAAAATGTCGTTAGTTAGCGACTTATTGCCGTTGTCGCGGGTGTTCGATGGAGATCCTGAGACAAGCCTTTATTCGAGGGCATGCGAGCGCTAGGTCCCACATATATGCATTGGTAAAGATAAGTTGATCGTCATGTGCACCCATGTGTGGTGGCTCATGAGCAACCACATTTAGATTTGCATCAACCATCAGTAGCTTAAGTAATCGTTTGAATGAAATATAGTCTTCCGATGAAACTATTAGGATCGAGTCGACACAAAGAAGAGGGGGGGGTGAATTAGTGCAGTGGATAAAATTACGTCGGTTCTGTAAGATATTCGTTCGATTACAACTAATTTTGGAAAGATGTTAACTTGAAATACGTTAGTAAGAGTGTGCAGCTAAAGTAATAAGAAAGTATGGCAGTTTGCAATAAATGTAAATTGCAAAGAAAAAATGTAAACCAGATTTTATAGTGGTTCGATCGTCGTGACTTACATCCAATGCTGGTTCCTCTTCTGTCGAGGCCATCGGTATCCACTAATGATCTTCCTTCAATGGGCGAAGATTAATGATCATTTTACACTCTTTCTCCTTTTCACGGGTTTAGGAGACAACCCTTACAAGCCTCTCTTTCTTAGACCTCACTTCTCCATTTAGACAAACTTCTAAATACTAGGAAGAAATGATCCTAAAACCTAAGAGAGTTTCATAATTTTTTTCTCAAGCATTTTTCCTTTTTTTTCAACTCAATTTCATGCTTAAATCTTGCTACTCCATGTAGGAATAGCTAGGGTATTTATAGACCCAAAATGGCTTTAAAATTAGAGCAAAAAAAGGTCTCATCTTAAGTTTCATAGGTCCTGGCAGTACCATCGCTTGCAACACTGACATTGGGTGATACCACCTGTTAGGATCAAAAGCGACACTAAGAGGGGGGGGGGGGTGTGAATTAGTGCAGCGGAAAAATTAGATCGATTCGAGAAACTTTTGCACGATAAAAATTAGTTTCGACTTAAATTATTTGTTTCACTTTGAATAAGTAGAGAAGAAAAGGTTAGCTAGTTTGCAATGTAATAAAGTTGAATGCAGTAAAGAGAATTTGCAGTAAGGAAAGAATACACCAGAATTTATAGTGGTTCGGTCGTTGTGACCTATATCCACTTCTGATTTCTCCTTCGTCAAGGTCACCGACATTCACTAATGGTCCTCCTTCAATAGGCAAAGACCAACCAACTCTTTACAGTGTTTTCTCCTTTACACGGGTTTAGAAGATAACTCTTATAAGCCTCACACCTCTCTTGGATGATCTCAACAATTAAAAAGGGAGTAGAAGGACTCTTGCACTTTTACAACACTTTAACACCCTAAGAATTCAAGATTATGTTAACACTTTCGTGCCCTATCATGTAGAAAAGAGCGGGATATTTATAGGCCCCAATGACTTTAAAATTGGAGCCAAAAAATGTCACATCCTTAGATTTCGGGGTACTAACGGTACCACCGTCATTATTGGGTGGTACTACCACTTGCAGTTTGACACTGAGCGATACCACCACCTAGTCTAGGCAGTATGATCGCCTGATAGAGCTCGGAGACCGAGCTCTGGCGGTACCACCGCCTAACAGGGGCGGTACCATTGCTGGTAGCATTAACTACCGGCAATACCATGGCCCAAACCACCTGGGAGACTAGGTCACTAGGTGGTGCCACCGTCGGCCGTGGTTTCAGGTGCTGAATAGGCTGTTCAATCCGGCTCAATTCAACCCTGTTAAGGGCTAAGTTGGCCCCTAATTTAGTTAGTGAGATTATCTCCCGATCCTAACTCAACTAATGTTCTAACTACGATTAAGGCAAGCAATTAGTCAGGTATGTCGATTTTTCTTTCGGCGAACCTCCGGCGAACTTCTTGGCGAGTCTTCCGTGTGAGCTTCCGACGAACTCCTGATGAACTCTCAGCGATCTTCCAACGAACTCTCAGCGATCTCCCGATGAGCTCTCGACGATCTTCCTATATGCTTCCGATGAACTCCTGATGAACTCTCGGCTATCTTTAGATGAACTCTCGGCGAGCTCCCAACACACTTCCGGTACATCGTCTGAATTTTTGACTTCGGCCCATCATCTACTTTATGCCTTACCGCTATCGTAGTTAATCTTGCATACTTATCTCAACACATAGATTAGGTCAAACAATTTATCAATTGATTTTATCATCAAAATCCGAGATTCAACAATCTTCCCCTTTTTGATGATGACAACCAATTGGTGAAGGAGTTAACCTTAACTCCCCCTATCTATATGCCATTTTTTGAGAAAAGTTACTCTTGAATTCAAGGCCTTTGAATTCAAGCATCAAACTGATAAGTTATATTCATTTAAACTGATCAACATAAACAATATGATACTTATCATGATTCATCAATTCAAAATATGATACCATGTATCTATTTTCAAATTTCGAAAGATGGTACAAATGTGGAATCTAGCAAGATGACAATTCATCATGGTATCAATTGTAAATAACAAGTTAAGCTCATGATACCTCATTATAACATTTTGATACGAAATCAAGCATGATAAAACGTTTACAAGTAATCATGCCATGATACATTAAGATATTAAGGGAATGATTTTATCACTTCATGCATAATAAAGTAGCCTTACAAAGAATGAAATATCATCATTATATTGCATGATAACATTCAAAAGTTTATAATATTAAGAATCCAATATTGCATCATTGTATGGTAACATTAAAATCTTACAACATCAAAAGTTCTTAATATTTAAGAGATCACAACATCATCAAAATGAACACAACATCACAACATCAAAGTGAACACAATATCAAAGTGAACATTACAACATTCAGAGAGATTCCGTTAACTTCTCCCCCCTTTATCATCAGCAAAAAGTCATACATTAGTTATTCAGGTGGAGGTAAGTCAAAATGTCTAAACAAAGTATTAAGTTATCGATTAATCTGCTACAATTCAGTTAAAATTTAATCTTGACATTGTTCAAATTGATCCATTCGAGTCTATATGTCATCAGTATATGAAGAGGGTGCTTACTCTACTGGAGGTATTGCCTTAAAGGGACTAGTAGGAGGAGATTGATTACCCCTAAATATTGGTGTTTTAGGTTCTAGATCAGGTAGGAGGGGATCAGTCTTTCTAGGTAATCTAGTCCATGTCTCATTTCTAAATGTATCTTAATCTTCTTAGTAGGTTTTTATTTATGACATTAATGTTAGGATCAAGAGCACTAAGAGGGGGGAGGGTGAATTAGTGCAGTGGAAAACTTTTGATGATTTAAAACGACGTTCGTACGATAAAAACACTTTCGATGAAAAACCATTTTGAACAGTTCTTCAACTTAAGATAAGCGAAGTACAGTTGAAGAAAAGCAATGGAGGCAGTTTACAGTTAAGATAGAGAGCAGAATATATATGCAAATTTGAGATTTAGAGTGCTTTGATCAATTTTGACCTACATCCACTTTTTGCTTCCTCCTTTGATAAGGTCACCGACGTCCACTAGAGGCCTTCTTTCAATAGGTGAAGGCCAACCACCTTTTTACAGCTTTCCTCCTTTTGACGGGCTTAGGAGACAACCCTAATAGATTTTTACTCTTCTGTTGAATGATCAAAACTTAGATGAAAAGAGGGAGAATAACTTTTGGCCTTTTACAACACTTTTGAGCTTTCAAATTCTCAGAATAAGATCAAGATTTCGGTGCCCTTTCATGCAGGAAATGGTACGGTTTATATAGGCCCCAACTGGTTCGAATTTGGAGCTAAAAAATGTCATCTCTCAGATTTCCGAAGTCCTAGCGGTACTACCACCATAACTGGGCGGTACTTGTTGAATCTCGGATTTTGATGATAAAATCAATTGATGGGTTAATTGATCTAATCCATATTATTGAGTTAAGTGTGCAGGATTAACTACGATAACCAGAAAATATAAAGCAAGAATACCGGAGTCAAGTTCGATGGACGTTTAAGAGTCCGAAGAATCGTCTGAGATGCTGCTAGAACCAACCGAGAAGAAATCGGGAACCTGTCGGAATTTTTGGAAGTTCGCCGAACAGATTGTCGGAGGTTCACGGAGATCACTGAGAAGGCTCGGCTACTCGTTAAAGTCATCACAAGTTTGGGAGCTTGCTGGGAGTCCGTCGGAAGAAGTTCATCGGAAAGCTCGCAGGAACAAGACTCGACGTTCGTGGTTGAAAACTTGCTTAGGATGTTTTTTTGTTATGTAGTTCACTTGTAATTAGAATTAGGATTAAGAGATAATCCTATATCCTGGTTAGGGGCCAATTGGGCCCAAAATTAGACTTGGTTTGGGCTAAATTTGAAGCCCAACAAGTGAACCGAAGGGTCTAGCGGTGGCACCGCCAGATTGGGCGGTTGCACCGCCCAACACCTGAGAGCCGGGCGATGGCACCGTTTGGGCTAGGCTGTGGTACCGCCCAGCACCCGAGAGTCAGGCGGTGGCACCGCCCAGCACTCGAGAGCTGGGCGGTGGCACCGCTTGGCTGTGCGGTGGCACCGCCAGTCCACTGTCAGTGTCTGACACTAACAGGCGGTGGCACTGCCAGCATCAGGAACCCAAAGAGAATTCAAATTTTGGAGCCCAAATTTGAATCCTCTTGAGGCCTATAAATACCTCTCAAATCTCAGTTGAGATTATAACTTTTTGAGAAGCAATTGATTGAGAGAAATGTCTTAGAAAAGTCTTTGCTAGTCTTGTTTTCAATTTGCTAGTGTTCACCTACTTCTTTCTTGCTGAAAATCTGTAAGAGAGTGAACCGCTTGTAAAAAGTTGTAAGAGGGGTATTTACCCTTCTCCTTCAAGAGATTTGCTAGTGGAAGGTGGGAGCCTCATCGAAGAGGGGCCTCGCAAGTGGATGTAGGTCATTTGACCGAACCACTATAAAATCGACGTGATCTTTGATTTGCATTTACTTATTGTCATTTATATAACTGCAAACCATTTGCACTTTAATGCTCTACTTCTTTGTCTTCGTCTTACTTATCCCTTCAAGTTAAAACGCAATCGAAATGGTTTCAAACGAAAACGTCGCTTTTATCGTACGAAGTTTCTGAAAGTGTTTAAATCGTCAAAAGTTTATCGCACTTTACCACTGCACTAATTCACCCCCCCCCCCCCCCCCCCCTCTTAGTGCCGCTCCGATCATAACAATTGGTATCAGAGCTAGGCTCACTCTCATATTTGGTTTGATACCCAAGAGAGATGGCTTACTCCGGCATACATGAGGATCATTCTATCACACGTCCACCCTTGTTTAATGGGTCGAATTATACTTATTGGAAGACTCGTATGAGGATCTTCCTCATTTCTATGGATTTCAAGCTTTGGACTATTGTTGAAAATGGATTTCAAAAATCTTCTCTTCCGATGAGCGAATGGAATGAATCGGAGAAGAAGGTTTTTGCTTTAAACGCAAAGGCTATGAATGCCTTGTTTTGTGCACTAGACAAAAATGAATTTAATCGTGTTTCAATTTGTGATTCGGCTTTTGATATTTGGAGAACTCTTGAGGTCACTCATGAAGGCACTAGCTGAGTGAAAGAGTCCAAAATCAACATCCTTGTGCACTCTTACGAACTTTTCCGAATGAAACCAAGTGAGTCCATCGGAGACATGTACACCCGGTTCACGGATGTCATCAATGAACTCAAAGCTCTTGGTAAAGATTTTACTAACTTTGAACTAGTAACTAAAATCTTAAGATCCCTCCCTAAAAGTTGGGATCCAAAAGTTACAGCAATTCAAGAGGCTAAAGACCTTAAAACATTCCCTCTTGAAGAACTTATTGGGTCTCTAATGACCTACGAAATGACATGTCAAGCTCATGATGAGCTCGAGAATCCATTCCAAAGAATAGAAAGGATATGACACCCACATCACAAGAAGACCACTTGAAAGGAACATCAAGTGATGAGGACAGTGACAATGACATTGCACTTTTGACTCAAAAATTTAAAAAATATTTAAGAAAGAACAAATTTAAAAATAATACAAAAAATAAATTCGAACACAAGAAGGACCAAGTGATTTGCTATGAGTGCAAAAAACTGGGACACTACAAGAACGATTGTCCTCAAGCCAAAAAGAGAACATCAAAGAAGAAGGTGCTCAAGGCAACGTGGGATGATTCAAGCGCGTCCGAAGAAGAGGAGTCCAACACCGAGCAAGTTGCTCATTACGCCCTAATAGCCATCGGAGAAGAGGTAACCGATTTAATTGATGCAGATTTACCTTATCATGAATTATTAAATGCTTTCCATGAGTTATTTGATGAATGTAAGATAATTAGTATAAAATATAAATTGCTAAAAAAGGAGCATGATAGTCTCACTTGTGATATCGATAAATTAAAAACTGAATATCATGATAGTTTAGCTCCATGTATAAAATGCCATGATCTAGAATCTCTCCAAAAGGAGAACTTGCTGCTTAAGGACACCTTGAAGAAATTCGAGGTTGGTAGCAAATCTTTGAACATGATCCTTATAAATAAGGGTCACGTTCCTAAAAGAAGTGGAATCGGATTTGTGAGAAGTCCTTACCAAAATCCAACCACCTTCATTAAAGGCCCCATCTTACATGTTCGGCACCAAAGCAATTGCAACTTTTGTTGCAAATATGGATATAAAACTTATAAATGTCCATTCAAGAAAATTAGTCCGAACAAACTAAATTGGGTTCCTAAAGGAACCATGATCAATTCTATGCAATATGATGAACAAGTTAAATCAGTTTTTAAGGCACCCAAAAGAAAATGGGTACCTAAAAATAATCCCTTCTTGTAGAAACATACACCATTACAAGCTAGGAGTAAGAGATGGTATCTAGATAGTGGATGCTCAAGACATATGACTGGAGATCCATCTCATTTCTCTATGCTCACTAGCAAAGAAGAATGGTACGTCACCTTCGGAGACAACAACCAAGGCAAAATCATTTGCAAGAGAACCATAGGTAACAAATTAAAATTTTCTATTGATGATGTCTTACTAGTTGATGGATTGAAACATAATCTCTCGAGTGTTAGTCAATTATGCGATAAAGGTTATATCATTAGATTTGAATCAAATGTGTGTATTATTGAAAAACCAAACCATAACATAACTATGATTGCATTAAAATAAAATAATGTCTACACCATCAACCTTGATGAACTAAGTAATGAAATGTGCTTCTCCGCTTTAAATGATGATGCTTGGCTTTGGCATCGGAGACTAGGCCATGCAAGCATGAAACTAATATCTAAGATCTCATCTAGAGAATTAGTGCGAGGAATTCCAAATATAAAGTTTATTAAGGACAAAGTATGCGATGCATGTCAACTAGGTAAACAAATAAAAAATAGTTTCAAATCAAAAACTCAAATTAGCACCACTAGACCATTAAAATTGATTCATTTGGACTTATTTGGACCAATTAACACGACAAGTCTAGGAGAAAGCAAATATGCGTTTGTAATTGTGGATGACTATACTAGATACACTTAGACCTATTTCTTAGCCCACAAAAGTGATTTCTTCAAGTATTTCTCTAAATTTTGTAAACTCACTCAAAACGAAAAAGGTTTCATGATTTCATCAATTCGGAGTGATCACGGTGGCGAATTTCAAAACCGTGACTTTCAAAATTTTTGTGAAGCTAATGGATACAATCACAACTTCTCCACTCCGAGGAATCCCCAACAAAATGGAGTAGTTGAAAGAAAAAATAGAAACCTACAAGAAATGGCAAGAACGATGTTAAATGAACATAGTCTACCCAAGTATTTTTGGGCCGAAGCCATAAATACGGCTTGTTACATCATGAATAGGGTCCTAATAAGACCATCCCTATCAAAAACTCCCTATGAATTATGGAATAACAAAAAACCAAATATTTCCTATTTTAAAGTTTTCGGTTGTAAATGCTTTATTTTGAATGAAAGGGATGCCTTAGGAAAATTTGATGCTAAATCCGATGAAGGCATCTTTCTTGGTTACTCTTCCGTTTCTAAGGCTTTTCGGGTTTTTAACAAAAGAACCTTAGTAATAGAAGAGTCTATTCATGTAGTTTTTAATAAAATTTCTAATTTAAAGAAAAATAATTTTGATGATGATCTTGGTTTTGATAATTTGAATTTAAATAAACCCCCTCCTCAAAATAGCAACTTGGATGCACCTTCTTCCGAAATTTCCTTACCCAAGGAATGGAAGTATATAGATACTCATCCAAAGGAGCTAATTATAGGAGATACATCAAAAGGGGTTCAAACTCGGTCCTCTTTCAAGAATTTTTGTGCTAACGTCACCTTCCTTTCTCAAATCGAACCTAAATGCATTGACGAGGCCATAAAAGATGATTTTTGGTTATTGCAATGCAAGAGGAATTGAATCAATTTGAGAGGAATAAGGTATGGAAGCTTATTCTTAGACCTAGTGACCATTTAGTCATTGATACTAAATGGGTCTTTAGAAACAAGCAAGACGAAAATGGTATCGTGGTTAGAAATAAGGCTAGATTAGTGGCCAAAGGTTTCAACCAAGAAGAAGGTATCGATTACGAAGAAACCTTCGCTCCCATGGCTCGATTAGAAGCCATAAGGATGCTCCTTGCCTATGCTAGTAGTAATAATTTTAAACTATTTCAAATGGATGTCAAAAGTGCCTTCTTGAATAGTTTTATTTCCGAAGAAGTATATGTCGAACAACCTCCCGGATTTGAAAATTCTCTTCTTCCTAATCATGTATTCAAATTGACTAAGGCTCTCTATGGCTTGAAACAAGCTCCTAGAGTTTGGTATGAAAGACTTAGTTCCTTTTTATTTTAAATAATTTTACCAAAGGCAAGGTTGATACTACATTGTTTATTAAACATTTTAAAAATAATTTTTTTATTGTGTAAATTTATGTTGACGATATTATTTTTGGCTCTTCGGATGAATCACTATGTGAATCATTTGCCAAATGTATGAGTCATGAATTTGAAATGAGTTTAATGGGTGAATTAACTTTCTTTTTAGGATTACAAATCAAATAACTTAGGGATGGTATATTTCTTAACCAATGTAAATATACATTAGAATTATTAAAACGATTTAACATGGATAATTCAAAAGCAATAAACACCCGTATGAGTACTACGACTAAGTTAGATATGGATGAAAATAGTGAAAATTTCGATCAAAAAACATATAGGGGAATGATAGGTAGTCTACTCTACCTCACTACGACTAGACCAGATATTATGTTTAGTGTAGGACTTTGCGCTAGGTTTCAATCAAATCCTAAATTATCTCATCTTAAAAGTGTTAAAAGAATATTTAGGTATCTTAAAGGAACTCCAAATCTAGGATTGTGGTATCCAAAATCTGAAAAATTCGATTTAATAGCTTATACAGATGCCGATTTTGGCGGATGCAGGATAGATAGAAAAAGTACATCCGGAACATGCCAATTTTTAGGACATGCACTTATTTCTTGGACTTCCAAGAAACAAAATTCAGTTGCACTATCTACGGCGGAAGCCGAATACATTGCTGTAAGTGCATGCTGTGCACAAGTTGTTTGGATGAAAAATACATTAGAAGACTATGGAATTCACTTTAAAAACATTCCCATAAAATGTGATAATACTAGTGCCATATGTCTTACTAAAAATCCAATTCAGCACTCTAGAACTAAGCACATCGACGTTAGGCATCATTTTATACGCGATCTTGTCCTTAACAATGATATTGTTCTAGAATTCATTGACACAAAGCATCAATTAACAGATATATTTACAAAAGCTTTGAATGAAGACCAATTAAAATTCATTAGAAGGGAATTAGGTATATTAAATTGTCCCTAAGAATAAACTTGTTTGAATGGATTTTTCATAAAGTTTTTCATCCTTTCTCCGTGTTGAATCTCGGATTTTGATGATGAAGTCAATTGTCATTTGTTATCTAATCTATGTGTTGAGATAAGTGTGCAGGATTAACTACGATGAGAGTAAGACAAGCAGCAGGAGTTGCGCCGGAGTCAAGATCATGATCACGTTGGGAGTTCGAGAGTTCGACGGAAGTTCGGACGGTCGTCGGAGGTTCAGAGAGAACAGATCCGAGAAGTCCAGAAGCTTGCCAAGCGAAGCTCGTCGGAACTCGCCAAGTGGATCGTCGCAAAGTCCAGGAGTATGCCGGATGTCCGCAGAAGGATCACCGAGGGTTATCGGTTGATCGACGGAAGTTGGCAGGAAACTCGCCGGAAGAAGCGATTGACGCATCGGTGCAAAGCTGCAGAAGTTGTCTTAGAGTTAATCGTAGTTAGCATGATGATTAAGCAGGAAAATGGGAAGTGATCCCATTAGCTTAATCTTGGGGCAATTGGGCCCCTGAAAAGATTCAAAGTGGGTCGAATGGAGTGAACCATTCGGACCCTGATTGCACCAGGAGGTGCAACCGCCCCAGCCAGGAGGTGCAACCGCCTGGGCTGTGGGGTTGGGAGGTGCAACCGCCCCAGCCAGGAGGTGCAACCGCCTGGGCTGTGGGGTTGGGAGGTGCAACCGCCCCAGCCAGGAGGTGCAACCGCCAGGGCTGCAGGGCTGGGAGGTGCAACCGCCCCAGCCAAGAGGTTGCACCGCCAGAGCTCAAGTTCCGAGCTCTGCCAGGCGATGCAACCACCGAGCTCAGTCTTCGAGCTCTGGCAGAGTGGTGCATCAGCCTGAGCTCAGTCTCGAGCTTTGCCAGGTGATGCATTCACCAAGCTCAGTCTTCGAGCTCTGGCAGAATGGTGCATCAGCTTGAGCTCAGTTTGGAGCTCTGCCAAGTGATGCAACCACCGAGCTCAGATTTCGAGCTCTGCCAGGTGATGCAACCACCAAGCTCAGTCTTCGAGCTCTGCCAGGTGATGCAACCATCGAGCTCAGTCTTCGAGCTCTGGCAGAGAGAAGCAATCGGCAGAGCTCAGTCTTCGAGCTCTGCCAGGCGGTGCCACCTCTCCAGTCGAGAGGTGCAACCGCCTGATCCCAGAATTCTGGGATTTGATCGATTTGATCGTTTTGAGCTCGAATTTTGAATTGGGTTGGGGCCTATAAATACCCCACCCATTCAGCACTGAAAAGATACAGACCTATACCAAAATCGTGATCTTTTCTGTGATTCTAAAGAGCTCAAAAGTGTTGTAAAGCCTTTAAGTCTCCTCCTTCTGTTCTTCAAGTTTTCAATTGTAAAGTGAGGAGAGAAAGGTCTGTAAAGGTTGTCTCCTAAGCCTGCCAAAAGGAGAGAAACTGTAAGAGGGAAGTTTGGCCTTCGCCCATTGAAGGAAGGCACCTAGTTGACGTCGGCAACCTCATCGGTGGAGGAAGCCAAAAGTGGAGTAGGTCAAGGCTGACCGAACCACTCTAAATCTCTGGTTTGCGTTTAATTTCGAGCACTTTATCATTACTGCAAACCTCCCTCATCACTACTGCTCTCTGCGCTTTCACGAACAAGTTCTAAGAGCTGTTCTTCCAAATCTGCATTCAGACGTAACTTCGTATTTTCATACATTACAGTTTACGTTTACGTTTGATTCTGCAGAACTGTTTTCCGCGCTTTTACGAACGAGCTTCCTTGCAGTTTACGCTTACATTTTAATCCTATTAATAACTGCAATCTGTCCTCTACGATTTTACGAATGAGTTTCAACATTTAGACGTAAAACTGCATTCAGACGTAAATCGGCTTTCCTCGCTCAATCATCAGATTTCAGTTCACGTTTTCAACTGCATACTGCCTTCTGCGAGTATACAAACGAGTTTCAAAGTTTAGACGTAAATCTGCGTTTAGACGTAAAACTGCGTTTAGACGTAAAACTGCGTTTAGACGTAAATCTGCGTTTAGACGTAAAACTGCGTTTAGACGTAAATCTGCGTTTAGACGTAAAACTGCGTTTAGACGTAAATCTGCGTTTAGACGTAAATCTGCATTTAGACGTAAATCTGAGTTTAGACGCAAAACTGCGCTTAGACGCAAAACTGCGCTTAGACGCAAAACTGCGCTTAAACGCAATCTGCGCTTAGACGCAAACTGCACTTAGATACAAACTGAGAATTTGCTTTTGCATCATAATAGTTTTTGAACGAACGCAGCTTTTGGCTTTTAAATTATTATAAGATTTCCGCTGCACTAATTCACCCCCCCCCCTCTTAGTGCTCTTGATCCTAACAATTGGTATCAGAGCAAGGTTAACTCTCTAAAGGATTAAAACCCAAGAGAGATGGCATACGCCGGAAACCAAGAGGGGCATTCGATTACACGTCCACCCATGTTCAGTGGAATGGACTACACTTACTGGAAGACCCGAATGAGGATCTTTCTTATTTCTATGGATTTTGAACTATGGAACCTTGTTGAAAATGGATTTTCAAAATCTTCTCTTCCAATGATCGATTGGAACGATTTGGAGAAGAAGGCTTTCGCTCTTAATGCAAAGGCTATGAATGCCTTATTTTACGCACTAGATAAAAATGAATTTAATCGTGTTTCAACTTGCGAAACTGCTTTTGATATTTGGCACACACTTGAAGTGACCCACGAGGGCACAAGTAGAGTGAAAGAGTCAAAAATCAATCTGTTGCTGCATTCTTTTGAACTTTTTCGAATGAAACCGAGTGAAACCATTGGCGACATGTTTACCCGTTTCACGGATGTCGTCAACGGTTTAAAAGGTCTCGGAAAGAGCTTTTCGGATTTTGAGCTTGTTAATAAGATACTAAGATCCCTTCCTAAGAGTTGGGATCCTAAAGTCACCGCCATTCAAGAGGCAAAAGATCTGCGAAATTTCCCTCTTGAAGAACTAATCGGGTCATTAATGACCTACGAAATGACTTGCAAAGCTCATGAAGAGCAAGAAGACATCCTTCCAAAGAACAGGAAGGATATGACACTTAAAACTTCTGAATGCCACTTGAGAGAAAACTCAAGTGATGAGGACTGTGATGATGACTTGGCACTTTTGACAAGAAAGTTTAAAAAATTCTTCAAAAGAAACAAGTTTAAAAACGATGTGAAAAATAAACTTGAACCTAAGAAGGACCAAGTGATCTGCTATGAATGTAAAAAGCCGGGACATTACAAAAGTGATTGTCCCCAAGTCAAGAAAAGAACAACAAAGAAGAAGGCGCTCCAAGCAACATGGGATGATTCGAGCGCATCTGAGGAAGAAGAATCCAACACCGAGCAAGTTGCTCATTACGCCTTTATGGCCATCGAAGAGGAGGTAACGGATTTATTAGATGCTGATTTATCTTTCGATGAATTACTAAATGCCTTCCATGATTTATTTGATGAATGCAAAGTTATAAATAAGAAATACAAGTTGCTAAAAAAGCTACATGATAATCTTACTTGTGAGTTTGATAAGTTAAAAGTCGAACATCATGATAGTTTAAATTCATGTATCAAATGTCATGATTTAGAAACTATACAAAAAGAAAACTTGCTGCTTAAGGACACCTTGAAGAAATTCGAGGTTGGTAGCAAGTCATTAAACATGATCCTTACAAACAAGGGTCATGCTCCCAAAAGAAGTGGGATTGGATTTGTGAGGAGTCCTCACCTAAATCCAACTACCTTTGTAAAAGGCCCCATCTTACACGTTCAACACCAAACCAAGTGCAACTTTTGTTGCAA
The DNA here is from genome assembly GCF_036884655.1 of Musa acuminata AAA Group. Taxonomy (NCBI): domain Eukaryota; kingdom Viridiplantae; phylum Streptophyta; class Magnoliopsida; order Zingiberales; family Musaceae; genus Musa; species Musa acuminata. Next base: position 13,815,058 of record NC_088345.1, read on the forward strand.
ATCTGGACACAAGACACATTGTTGTCCATTCAAGAAAATAAGTCCAAACAAATTGATTTGGGTTCCTAAAGGAACCATGATAAACTCTATGCAACATGATAGAAAATATAGATCTGTTTATAAGGCACCCAAAAGCAAATGGGTTCCTAAAGATCATCCGTTCCTATAAAAACAATTAAAAGTCTAGGCCGGAGCAAGAAATAATGTTCTGCTCCTTAACTCTCAATGATCATAAACCAAGAATCAAAAAGGAACTCGCAACGCTTAAGTAACAAGTGGAAGCTATGAAATCACAAATACGATACAATTAGAAACTTATGATATCCAAATTCACATACCCCCCTGATCTTCAAAACCTGTTCATCTACGAATTAATTCTTGTAGAAACTAAACATGTCATGATCTTAAAAGGGACACCAAACAAACATTCGTATGCACGTTAAAAGATCTATCTTACAAAGAGCTTCTTCCTTAAATAAAAACTCATACGAAATCATGTAACAAACATCAATTGCTCTGAAACTCTCCTCAAGGCAAATTCTCCCAAATCAAATCATCCTAAGTACTCACCTGCTGTAGGCGGTGGCACCTCTCCAACTGGCGGTTGCACCTCCAGCCATCACGGGTTGCCAGAGGTTGCACCGCTCCAGCCAGAGGTGCAACCGCCAGCAGCTCTGCCCCTTAAAATCACGCTAGGGCCGGCTGAGGAACCGACCCCAACTCACCCCCATTTCCTCCTCTACTCTTCCAAGTCTCCTCCATTCCCATTTCACTCCTCTAAGCCTTCCAAATACCTCTTATTTCGGAGCAAAACATCAAGAATCCTTCCTTCTCTTGAAGATTTCACAAAGGTACTCTCTAAGAAGCTCTTAAATTCTGTTTTGTTCTTCATTTACTTTAGCTCATCATCATCCCTTTAAAACAGCAGTAGTAATGGGATCTAGAAGATCCTCAAGGGACAAGGGAAAGAGGAGAGTAGTAGAAGAGTTTGATCTCACTCTTTTTGATTCCAAAAACCATGCTGAAAAATTTCTCTCCTTCGAACTAAGAAGCATCAATAAGGGAAAATACGTAGATCTGAATGAACTAAGAGATGTAGAGACTATCCATTGGTTTGCAAACCTTAATCTTCTTCCCATTTTGCAGATCAACGAACCCATTTATCCTAGACTAGTTAGATTGTTTTATAACAACATGCAAAAAGATGATGAAGAAAGGATATCAACCTATCTCTTAGGACAACACATTTCAATCACTGATAGATTCATTTGTGATATAATAGGTATTCCCATGAAAAGCATAGGACTTTACTTTAAAGGAACATGGGATGAAGAAACTATTGAAACATCCTACGTTGAAGCCTTAGGAACAATCCTTGCCAATCCTAACGTAGAATCTATTCCTAAAAGTTGTGAACATCTAATGCCCTTTAACACTAAGATACTTCATCATATCATGACTAGTATAATTCTTCCTAAGCAATATCATCATGATGAAGTGAGTCAATTGGAATTAGGAATTATGTACCTAATTATGAAAGAACGTGACATTTGTCTTGGCTATCTGATCCAACAAAACATGTTGGAATTATCTACGAAAGATATGATGCTCCCATATGGTGGAATTATTACTAGAATAATGAAAGCTTACGACATTCAAATACCACTAGAAGAAGAAGTAATGAAATCAGATAGATACAGCATAATAAACAAAAATCTACTTCACCGACTAAGATGTCACTATAGAAACGGTAACTGGGTTAGAATGCCTAGAAGAACTAATCCCCCTGAACCTGAACCTGAACCAGAGCCGGAAACCCCAGTCTTTAGGAGTACCCACTCTCCTCCAATCTGTCCCTTTGAGGAAACACATCCGGTTGAGCAAACTCACACATCATCCATCGAAGATATCGGGATTCGGATGGACCGATTTGAGCAACGACAAAAACGGCTTGAACTTCGACAAGATCAAATCCTAACCGAGCTACAACAAATCCATCGACAATTTGACTCTTTACTTAGGCACTTTAATCTTCCACCTCATGAATGAGCTTGTATAAACATCTGATGTTTTTAATATGACAGGTTGTAAACTCCTTATGTTATTCATGAAGGACTTTGTCTTTATGGTTACCTGATATGCTGTACATATATTACCCTGATATGGTTATCTTTGTCTGTGTAAGCATATTTGCAAACATCTCTTGTTGTTTATCTCGGTTTTTGCACTGAAACTAAAAAAGGTTTAAAAGCCTATGCCTTGAAAATATGAAGCAACATACCAATGTAAGTTGATAAGTCAGCAGTATGACATTGATATGGTTGCTATTGCTAATATGATTGCTATCATGCCATGTATCAAACAAAAATTTGCATCATACGAGCTGATATCTTACCATGTGATGCAATGCTACACTTGCTGAAATAAAAATCCTGCTATGCAATATGATATAATGCTGCACTTGAAATAATTGTGTTACTACATCAAAATTATTTTTCGGATGCTATTACTATTACATGCCTTGACAACGCTTGATCAAATAACATGTTGCAAATTATGTGACAAATATTTTTAACCAAATGCATGTAAGAAGTTCATTTTTCGGGTTGTATGCTAAAAATGGGATGTTCCCGTACACTCTTATGAAAACTCTTTGGAAAATGACTTTCCTCCGTCAAGCAAAAAAAGGGAGATATATGTGTCATGACTTTCTTTATATGCTTGATAATGCTATCATGCTTTTTGTTGATGACAAAGGGGGAGAAACATATGAATTGATAAACATATGAATTGATAAACACTATGTCATAGCTGAACTGCCATAATCATATCTATGTCATAGTTGCAAATACTTGAGTGATGCTATAAACAATGTTATGCCATCCTTGCATCACCAAGAGATATGTGAACATGTGCTATAGTTTGCATCATATCTTGATTTGATATTCTATAGAAAATGCAAACTTGCTAGAAAATCTCAAATGTGAGCATCATGTAAAAAGTCCTTCGTTGCTTTATATGATTACATGATGAATAGTTACAAACACTATCATACAAACTTGATGATGTATGTCATGCCTTGACATAATTCGTGAAGAGATACATCATGATAGGCATCATGATGGGAGCATTGATAAGTTTAACTGATCTAACTTATCAATACGTCACTTGAATTCTTAGGTCTTGAATTCAAGGTTGACTTATCTCAACTATGGCATATAGATAGGGGGAGTTAAGGACAACTCCTTTATCAATTGATTGTCATCATCAAAAAGGGGGAGATTGTTGAATCTCGGATTTTGATGATGAAGTCAATTGTCATTTGTTATCTAATCTATGTGTTGAGATAAGTGTGCAGGATTAACTACGATGAGAGTAAGACAAGCAGCAGGAGTTGCGCCGGAGTCAAGATCATGATCACGTTGGGAGTTCGAGAGTTCGACGGAAGTTCGGACGGTCGTCGGAGGTTCAGAGAGAACAGATCCGAGAAGTCCAGAAGCTTGCCAAGCGAAGCTCGTCGGAACTCGCCAAGTGGATCGTCGCAAAGTCCAGGAGTATGCCGGATGTCCGCAGAAGGATCACCGAGGGTTATCGGTTGATCGACGGAAGTTGGCAGGAAACTCGCCGGAAGAAGCGATTGACGCATCGGTGCAAAGCTGCAGAAGTTGTCTTAGAGTTAATCGTAGTTAGCATGATGATTAAGCAGGAAAATGGGAAGTGATCCCATTAGCTTAATCTTGGGGCAATTGGGCCCCTGAAAAGATTCAAAGTGGGTCGAATGGAGTGAACCATTCGGACCCTGATTGCACCAGGAGGTGCAACCGCCCCAGCCAGGAGGTGCAACCGCCTGGGCTGTGGGGTTGGGAGGTGCAACCGCCCCAGCCAGGAGGTGCAACCGCCTGGGCTGTGGGGTTGGGAGGTGCAACCGCCCCAGCCAGGAGGTGCAACCGCCAGGGCTGCAGGGCTGGGAGGTGCAACCGCCCCAGCCAAGAGGTTGCACCGCCAGAGCTCAAGTTCCGAGCTCTGCCAGGCGATGCAACCACCGAGCTCAGTCTTCGAGCTCTGGCAGAGTGGTGCATCAGCCTGAGCTCAGTCTCGAGCTTTGCCAGGTGATGCATTCACCAAGCTCAGTCTTCGAGCTCTGGCAGAATGGTGCATCAGCTTGAGCTCAGTTTGGAGCTCTGCCAAGTGATGCAACCACCGAGCTCAGATTTCGAGCTCTGCCAGGTGATGCAACCACCAAGCTCAGTCTTCGAGCTCTGCCAGGCGGTGCCACCTCTCCAGTCGAGAGGTGCAACCGCCTGATCCCAGAATTCTGGGATTTGATCGATTTGATCGTTTTGAGCTCGAATTTTGAATTGGGTTGGGGCCTATAAATACCCCACCCATTCAGCACTGAAAAGATACAGACCTATACCAAAATTGTGATCTTTTCTGTGATTCTAAAGAGCTCAAAAGTGTTGTAAAGCCTTTAAGTCTCCTCCTTCTGTTCTTCAAGTTTTCAATTGTAAAGTGAGGAGAGAAAGGTCTGTAAAGGTTGTCTCCTAAGCCTGCCAAAAGGAGAGAAACTGTAAGAGGGAAGTTTGGCCTTCGCCCATTGAAGGAAGGTACCTAGTTGACGTCGGCAACCTCATCGGTGGAGGAAGCCAAAAGTGGAGTAGGTCAAGGCTGACCGAACCACTCTAAATCTCTGGTTTGCGTTTAATTTCGAGCACTTTATCATTACTGCAAACCTCCCTCATCACTACTGCTCTCTGCGCTTTCACGAACAAGTTCTAAGAGCTGTTCTTCCAAATCTGCATTCAGACGTAAACTTCGTATTTTCATACATTACAGTTTACGTTTACGTTTGATTCTGCAGAACTGTTTTCCGCGCTTTTACGAACGAGCTTCCTTGCAGTTTACGCTTACATTTTAATCCTATTAATAACTGCAATCTGTCCTCTACGATTTTACGAATGAGTTTCAACATTTAGACGTAAAACTGCATTCAGACATAAATCGGCTTTCCTCGCTCAATCATCAGATTTCAGTTCACGTTTTCAACTGCATACTGCCTTCTGCGAGTATACAAACGAGTTTCAAAGTTTAGACGTAAATCTGCGTTTAGACGTAAAACTGCGTTTAGACGTAAATCTACGTTTAGACGTAAAACTGCGTTTAGACGTAAATCTGCGTTTAGACGTAAATCTGCATTTAGACGTAAATCTGAGTTTAGACGCAAAACTGCGCTTAGACGCAAAACTGCGCTTAGACGCAAAACTGCGCTTAAACGCAATCTGCGCTTAGACGCAAACTGCACTTAGATACAAACTGAGAATTTGCTTTTGCATCATAATAGTTTTTGAACGAACGCAGCTTTTGGCTTTTAAATTATTATAAGATTTCCGCTGCACTAATTCACCCCCCCCCCTCTTAGTGCTCTTGATCCTAACACTCCGTTCCTCGGTGAATCTGATCCTTCTCTTTCGATTCTAAATGACATGTTAAATTATCTTATCCTATCTTGAGTCAAACACCGCTCCCATCTGATTTTATGATATTTTATGAATCTCGAAATTGATTTTGATGGCTTGATTATGAGTTTCAAGTTGACGAATTGAATTTGAATGGATTTGTATTCGAATTATGATCTTGACTTATTGGAGTTACTACTTGAAATTTTTTTATCACTATCTCTTCCTTGTACATCTACAATTTTTGTTATTTATAGAAAGAAGAGATTTGATAAAATGGATGAATGCTGAATTTTCCTTTGAACTCTGCGTAAATATTTTAGCATACTTAATTTTGAATGATAAAATTTTTATGATCAATGTTGAATTCCTGATGTTATAATCATAAATTATGTGCTTCAAGTCTCATTCCTTTTTTGTTGATGACAAAGGGGGAGAAAAGTGATGACTTGTACCATTTTAATAGCATGACTTATATGAATTGCAAAAGCTTGTGTGATATGAATGTCTTATATGCTTTGCAAAATCTTTGAGAATATCGCAAGATTGATTGATTATATTGAAAGCATGTCTAACATGTATATCATGAAATTCATGTTGAAAAATTTTATCTCCTGTCGTAGTAAAAATTGTCTCTTATCATTCGACTTGAAAATGATTTTCATCGAAGTTTCGCATTTACTTATGCTTAATGAGAATAACGATAAGTTCTACGGTTAGAACTTATCGGTTTATGCTTGAATTCAATGAGATGGAATTCAAGTGTTTTTATCTTCTCATAATATGGCATATAGATAGGGGGAGTTATGTTTAACTCCGTCATCAATTGATTGCCATCATCAAAAAGGGGGAGATTGTTGAATCTCAGATTTTGATGATAAAATCAATTGATGGGTTAATTGATCTAATCCATATTATTGAGTTAAGTATGTAGGATTAACAACAATAACCAGAAAATACAAACCAAGAATACCGGAGTCAAGTTCGATGGACGTTTAAGAGTCCGAAGAATCGTCGGAGATGCTGCCGGAACCAACCGAGAAGAAATCGGGAACCTGTCGGAATTTTCGGAAGTTCGCCGAAGAGATCGTCGGAGGTTCACGGAGATCACCGAGAAGGCTCGGCTACTCGTTAAAGTCATCACAAGTTCGGGAGCTTGCTGGGAGTCCGTCGGAAGAAGTTTGTCGGAAAGCTCGCCGGAACAAGACTCGACGTTCACGGTTGAAAACTTGTTTAGGATATTTTTTTGTTATGTTGTTCACTTGTAATTAGGATTAGGATTAAGAGATAATCCTATATCCTGGTTAGGGGCCAATTAGGCCCAAAATTAGACTTAGTTTGGGCTAAATTTGAAGCCCAACAAGTGAACCGAAGGGTCTGGCGGTGGCATCGTCAGACTGGGCGGTTGCACTGCCCAGCACCCGAGAGCCAAGCGGTGGCACCGCCTGGGCTGGGCGGTGGCACCGCCAGTCCACTGTCAATGTCTGACACTGACAGGCGGTGGCACCGCCAGCATCGGGAACCCAAAGAGAATTCAAATTTTAGAGCCCAAATTTGAATACTCTTGAGACCTATAAATACCCCTCAAATCTCAACTGAGATTACAACTTTTTGAGAAGCAATTGATTGAGAGAAAGGTCTTAGAAAAGTCTTTGCTAGTCTTGTTTTCAATTTGCTAGTGTTCACCTCATTCTTTCTTGCTGAAAATCTGTAAGAGAGTGAACCGCTTGTAAAAAGTTGTAAGATGGGTATTTACCCTTCCCCTTCAAGAGATTTGCTAGTGGAAGGTGGGAGCCTCATCGAAGAGGGGCCTTGCAAGTGGATATAGGTCATTTGACCGAACCACTATAAAATCGGCGTGATCTCTGGTTTGCATTTACTTATTGTCATTTATATTACTGCAAACCATTTGCACTTTAATGCTCTACTTCTTTATCTCCGTCTTACTTATCCCTTCAAGTTAAAACACAATCGAAATGGTTTTAAACGAAAACGTCCCTTTTATCATACAAAGTTTCCGAAAGTATTTAAATCGTCAAAAGTTTATCGCACTTTATCGCTACACTAATTCACCCCCCCCCCCCTCTTAGTGCCGCTCCGATCCTAACAGTACTACCACCTGGCATTGCTCGAAGACCGAGCTCAGGCAGTACCATGCCTGACAGGGGCGGTACCACTACGTGGCATTCTTGGGAGACTAAGCTCCTGGGCGGTGCCATCGCCGGCCAGGAATTCTGGTTCCTAATAAGCTGATCCATTCGGCCCAATTTGGGTCTATCAAGGGCCCAATTGCCCCCAGATTAAGTTAATGGGATCACCTCTCATTCATAACTTAATCTACATGCTAACTATGATATTTAAGATATTAATACTGCAACTTGCTTCGGTGCCCCAATCGCTTCTTCTGGCAAGCTTCCGACGAACATTCGACGAACCCTCGACGATGCTTCGGCGGACTTCCGACAAACTCTTGGACTTGCGACGATCCACTTGGCGAGTTCCGATGAGCTTCTTTGGCAAGCCCCTGGACTTCTTTGATTTATTACCGCAGAACCTCCGACGACCGTCCGGACTTCCGTCGAACTCTCGAACCCCCAACATGATCATGGTCTTGACTCCGGCGCAACTCCTGTTGCATGTCTTACTTCCATCGTAGTTAATCCTGCACACTTATATCAACATATGGATTAGATAACAAATAACAATTGACTTCATCATCAAAATCTGAGATTCAATAATCTCCCCCTTTTTGATGATGACAATCAATTGATAACGGAGTTAACCTTAACTCTCCCTATCTATATGCCATACTTGAGATAAGTCATTCTTGAATTCAAAGCCTTTGAATTCAAGAGACATATTGATAAGTTAATATCGTTTAACCTTATCAATACTCCCATCATGATTTCTATCATGATGTATCACTCTAAAAATGATGTCAAGGCTTAACATCCATTTTCAGGTTTTACATTTCAAATGTGAAAGATAGCAATCGTAGCAATTTATCATGTAAAATTACGATGTAAGTTATTGATATCTTAACATAATGCAAACATTTCAAGTGTTTAGCAATCATAGCATTTCATCACATGACAAGATATCAATTTATAGAATTATGATGTAAGTTCTTGATATCTTAACATAATGTAAACATTTTAAGTGTTTAGCAATCATAGCATTTCATCACATGACAAGATATCAATTTGTAGAATTATGATGTAAGCTCTAGATATCTTAAATATGACATAGTACAAATATGGCAATCATAGCAATTCTATCACTAATTTATCATATATTTTGATGCAAGCTTTTAATATCTTAACATAATTCAAATATGGCACTCATAGCAATTCTATCATCAATTTACTATGTATTTGTCCCCCTATGTCATCAATAAAAAGGAGAACTATTTAAGCAAACTTTAAGTATAAGTGCGGTAATGATTCATGTCATTTTTTAACAATGAGTGATAGGATACCAATTATACAAACATCTCAAGGAAAACATTATAGGGAGATAGCTTTCATTACTTCTTTCTTTTTATTTGTCATTATCTTTTTGCACGAAGGAGGAAAGCCATTTGTGAGCTTACTTGAATGAAGTTAAAATCGATAAGAGATTAAATCATGCTTCATTTTTGCAAGGATCAAGATATGTATGTGAATTAAATCCTTGCAAGTGTTATAAAAGATCTTCCTTTTTCAAGAAGGAATTCATAAGAAAGAATCATTTCATCAAGTCTATGAGAGATGCATTTGTTAATTGATTCCATATGTCAAAAATCAATGATATGAAACAAACTCGATACGACATATGCTTATGAAAGCTAAATTAAGTCTGAAAGAGAAATACTAAATCATGTTAGGATCAAGAAAATCCAAAAATAAAATTTAACACTTTCATGCATTCGGACATAGTTTCGCTATAGATTTTTAAATATAATCATGAAGATAAAACATACTCAGGATCATGAAAATTTTTGTATCCAAAACACATAATTTCCAACATGTTATTAAGGCATGTAATATTGTAAAATTCTCATCATAGCAATTAAGTGAATGAATTAAGAATGTCCGAAAAATGATTTTAATAAGTTTATGTATTCGGACACATTTTTGCCATATGTTTTTTAAATACACTCATGAAAATAACACATGCTTATCATCATAAAAATTTTTGTATCCAAAACATATAATTTTCAACATGTTATTAAGATATGTAATCATGCAAACTTCTCATCATAGCATTAAGTGATTGATCATTGAATCAAGAAAGTCCGAAAAATAATTTTAATAAGTTCATGCATTCGGACACGATAACATTTCTAATTCTCTTTTAATGAAATCAAATTGTTCTTAACTTAGAGGCTTTGTAAAAATATCAGCTAGTTGATGTTTAGTATCAATGAACTCTATAATTACATCATGATTAGTGATATGATCTCGTATAAAGTGATGTCTTATATCAATATGTTTTGTTCTTGAGTGTTGAATGAGATTCTTTGTTAAACATATTAAACTTGTGTTATCACATTTAATGAGAGTATTTTTAAGATGAACTTTTATAATCTTCTAAGGTGTTTTTCATCCTTACAACTTGTGCACAGTATGCACTAGCTATAATATACTCAACTTTGGTTGTTGATAGTGTAATCGAGTTTTGTTTCTTGGATGACAAGGAGACAAGGGCATGTCCCAAAAATTGACATGTTCCTTATGTGTTTTTTCTATCTAGTCTACACCCAGCAAAATCCACATCAGCATAAGCAATTAGCTTAAAATTCTCGATTTTTGGATACCATAATCCTAGATTTATGGTACCTTTAAGATATCTAAGTATTCTTTTAACTGCTTTGAGATGAGATATCTTAGGGTTCGATTGAAACCTAGCACAAAGTCCTACACTGAACATGATATCTGGTCTAGTTGTAGTGAAGTAAAGTAAACTTCCTATCATACCCCTATAAGTTTTTTGATCGAAGCTTTCTCCACTTTCATCAACTTCTAACTTAGTAGAGGTGCTCATTGATAGCTTTTGACTAATAAAGATGTCATTGCTTAGTTACTTAATTTGTAAGCTTAAGAAGAGGTTAATTCTCCTATCAAACTTATTTCAAATTTGAGATTCATAGTTTTAACAAAAGATTCATAAAGAGATTCATTCGTAGAACCAAAGATAATATTATCAACATAAATCTGAACAATGAGAAAATTATTTTTAAAATTCTTGATAAACAATGTAGTATCGACCTTGCCTTTTGTGAAATTATTTTCAATAAGAAAAGAACTAAGTCTCTCATACCAAGCCTTGGGGCTTGTTTTAAACCATAGAGAGCTTTAGTTAATTTAAACACATGATTAGGGAGACTATTATTTTTAAATCCGAGAGGTTGTTCAACATAAACTTCTTCGGAAATAAAACCATTAAGAAAAGTGCTTTTAACATCCATTTGAAACAACTTAAAATTGTTATTACTAGCATAGGCAAGGAGCATCCCTATGGCTTCTAATCGAGCCACAGGAGCGAAGGTTTCTTCGTAATCGATACATTTTTCTTAGTTGAAACGTTTGGCCACTAATCTAGCCTTGTTTCTAACCATGATACCATATTCATCTTGCTTGTTTCTAAAGACCCATTTAGTACCAATAACTAAATGGTCATTTAGTCTAGGAACAAGCTTCCACACCTCATTTCTCTCAAATTGATTTAACTCATCTTGCATTGTGATAATCCATAAATTATCTTTTATGGCTTCGTCAATACATTTATGTTCACTTTGGGAGAGAAAAGCGGCGTTGGTACAAAATTTTTTAAGAGAATAACATGTTTGAACCCCCTTAGATGTGTCTCCTAGGATTAGCTCTTTAGGATGAGCATCTACATACTTCCAATCTTTGGGTAAGGATGTTTCAGAAGTGGGTATATCCAAGTTGCTAGTTAGAGAAGGGGTTTCATTTAAATTCAAAGAATCAAAATTAACATCATCATCAAAATCATTTTTCTTGATTTTAGAAATCTCATTGAAAACAACATGAATGGATTCTTTTATAATTAAAGTTCTTTTATTGAAGATACAAAAAGTTTTAGAAACCGAAGAATAACCAAGAAATTTTTTTTTATCGGATTTAGCATTAAATTTTGCAAAGGCATCTTTTTCATTCAGGATAAAATACTTACACCTAGAAACTTTAAAATATGAAACATTGGGTTTTTTATTGTTCCATAACTTATAGGGAGTTTTGGTGAGTAAGAGTCTTACAAGAGCTCTATTCAAAATATAGCATCCAGTGTTTACGGCTTCGACCCAAAAATATTTGGGTAGGCTATGTTCATTCAACATGGTTCTCACCATTTTTTGTAAATTTCTATTTTTTCTTTCTACTACTCCATTTTGTTGAGGATTTCTTGGAGTAGAGAAGTTGTGATTGTATCCATTAAATTCATAAAATTCTTGGAAATCACGATTTTGAAATTCACTACCATGATCACTTCTAATTGATGAAATCATAAAACCCTTTTTATTTTGAACAAGTTTACAAAACTTGGTGAAATATCTAAAGCATTCATTTTTGTGTTTAAAGAAATAAGTCCATATGTATCTACTATAGTCATCTACAATAACAAAGGTATATTTGCTACCTCCTAGGCTTGATGTAAAGATTGGTCTGAACAAGTCTATATGGATCAATTGCAAGGGCCTAAAGGTGCTTATTTGATTCTTAGATTTGAAACTACCCTTAATTTGTTTTTCTAATTGACAAACATCACACACATTATCTTTGATGAACTTAATATGAGGAATTCCTCTTACAAGTTCTTTGGATGATATTTGAGTGATTAGTTTCATGCTAGCATGACCTAATCTCCTATGCCAAAGCCAAGCATCCTCATTCAAAACCGAGAAACACATTTCATTATAAAGATAATTGATGTCAATGGTGTATACGTTATTTTGTTTTAATGCAATCATAGATGTGTTTTTGTATGGTTTTTCAATGATGCAAGCATTAGATTCGAATTTGACAATATATCCTTTATCATATAGTTGACTAATGCTCAAGAGGTTATGTTTTAAACCATCAACTAACAAAACATCTTTAATAAAGAAGTTGGATTTGTTATCTATGGTCCCTTTGCTAATGATTTTCCCATTGTTGTTGTCTCCGAAGGTGACATAGCCTTCGTCTATGCTAGTGAGCTTAGAGAATTGAGATGGATCTCCGGTCACATGCCTTGAGCATCCACTATCGAGGTATCATCTCTTGCTCCTAGCTTGTGATAGTGTATGTTTCTACAAGAAAGGATGATTTTTAGGTACCCATTTACTTTTGGGTGCCTCAAAAACTGATCTAAATTATTTATCATATTGCATATAATTTATTATGATTCCTTTAGGAACCTAAATCAGTTTGTTCGGACTAACTTTCTTGAATGGACAATGATAAGTTCTATGTCAATGTTTACAACAAAAGTTGCATTTGCTTTGGTGCCGAACATATAAGATAGGGCCTTTAATGAAGGTGGTTAGATTTTGGTAAGGACTTCTCATAAATCCGATTCCACTTCTCTTAGAAACGTGACCCTTATTTGTAAGGATCATATTCAAAGACTTGCTACCAACCTTGAATTTCTTTAATGTGTCCTTAAGTAGCAAGTTCTCCTTTTGGAGAGTTTCTAGATCATGATATTTTATACATGGAGCTAAACTATTATGATATTCAATTTTTAATTTATTGAAATTACTAATAAGACTATCATGCTCCTTTTTTAACAATTTATATTTTCTACTAATTATTTTGTATTCATCAAATAAGTCATGAAAAACATTTAATAATTCATCAAATGATAAATCTGCATCAATTAAATTCATTACCTCCTCTCCGATGGCCATTAAGGCGCAGTGAGCAACTTGCTCGGTGTTGGACTCCTCTTCTTTGGACGCGCTTGAGTCATCCCACATTGCTTTGAGCGCCTTCTTCTTTGGTATTCTCTTCTTGGCTTGGGGACAACACTTTTGTAGTGTCCCGGCTTCTTGCATTCGTAGCAAATAACTTGGTCCTTTTTGGGTTCAAATTTATTTTTTGTGTCATTTTTAAACTTGTTTCTTTTAATGAATTTTTTAAAATTTCTTGTTAGAAGTGCAAGTCATCGTCATAGTCCTCGTCACTTAAGTTTTCTCTCTAGTAGTCTTCTAAAGTTTTAAGTGTCATATCCTTCCTATTCTTTGGAAGGATGTCTTCTTGCTCTTCATGAGCTTTGCAAGTCATTTCGTAGGTCATTAATGACCCGATTAATTCTTCAAGAGGGAAGTTGTTTAAATCTTTAGTCTCTTGAATAACAGTGACTTTAGGGTCCCAACTTTTTAGAAGGGATCTTAGAATCTTATTCACGAGCTCAAAATCCGAAAAACTTTTATCGAGTCCTTTTAGACCATTGACGACATCCGTGAAACGGGTGTACATGTCGCTTACGGTCTCACTCGATTTTATTTGAAAAAGTTCAAAAGAATATATTAAAAGATTGATTTTTGACTCTTTCACTCTACTCGTGCCTTCGTGAGTCACTTCGAGTATGTGCCAAATATCAAATGCAGTTTTACAAATCGAAACACGATTGAACTCATTTTTATCAAGCGCACAAAATAAGGCATTCATAGCATTTGCATTAAGAGCGAAAGTCTTCTTCTCCAATTCATTCCAATCGATCATTGGAAGAGAAGACTTTGAAAATCTATTTTCGACAAGATTCCAAAGTTCAAAATCCATGGAAATAAGGAAGATACTCATTCGGGTCTTCCAGTAGGTGTAGTCCGTCCCATTGAACATGGGTGGACGTATAATAGAGTGGCCTTCTTGGTTTCCGGCGTCTGTCATCTCTCTTGGGTTTTAATTCGATTGAGAGTTAACCCTGCTCTGATACCAATTGTTAGGATTAAGAGTACTAAGAGAGGGGGGGGGGGGGGGGGGGGGTTAAATTAATGCAGCGGAAAACTTTCGATGATTTAAAACGACGTTCGTACGATAAAAACACTTTCGATGAAAAATCATTTCGGTAAGTTCTTTAACTTAAGATTAAGCGAAGTACATTTGAAGAAAAGCAATGGAGGTAGTTTACAGTTAAGATAGAATGCAAAATGTAAATGCAAACCGAGATTTAGAGTGGTTCGGTCAATCTTGACTTACATCAACTTTGGCTTCCTCCTCCGTTGAGGTTATCGACGTCCACTAGAGGCCTTCCTTCAATAGGTGAAGGCCAACTATCCTTTTACAGCTTTAGTCCTTTTGATGGGCTTAGGAGACAACCCTTATTTTTACTCCTCTCTTGAATGATCAAAACTTAGATGAAACGAGGGAGAAGAATTTTTGACCTTTTATAACACTTTTGAGCTCTTAAATTGTCAGAATAAGATCAAGATTTTGATGCCCTTTCATGCAGGAAAGGGTGGGGTTTATATAGGCCCTAAATGGTTCGAATTTGGAGCTAAAAAATATCATCTCCAAGATTTTCGAGGTCCTGGCGATACTATCACCATAATTGGGCAGTACTACCGCCTGGCATTGCTCGGAGACCGAGCTCAGGCGATACCATTGCCTGACAATCCTGGGAGACTGAGCTCCTAGGCGGTGCCATCGTCGGCCAAGAATTCTGGGTCCAAATGGGCTGATCCATTCGGCCCAATTTGGGTCTGTCAAGGGCCTAATTGCCCCCAGATTAAGTTAATGGGATCATCTCTCATTTCTAACTTAATCTATATGCTAACTACGATATTTAAGATATTAATACTATAATTTGTTTTGGTGCGTCAATCATTTCTTCCGGCAAACATTCGATGAACCCTCGGCGATGCTCCAACGAACTTCCGGCAAACTCTTGGACTTGCGACGATCTACTTGGTGAGTTCCGATGAGTTTCTTTGCCAATCTCCTAAACTTCTCGGATTTGTTCCCGCAGAACCTCCGATGACCGTTCGGACTTCCGTCGAACTCTCGAACCCCCAACGTGATCATGGTCTTGACTCCGACGCAACTCCTACTGCATGTCTTACTTCCATCATAGTTAATCCTACACACTTATCTCAACATATGGATTATATAACAAATGACAATTAACTTCATCATCAAAATCCGAGATTCAACAATTAAATCTATCTAGTTTCATGACTTCTTCATCAGGTGGAATGACTATGTCATATGCATGAATTAGTCTTGTGATCAAGCCACCATATGGAAGCATCATATCCTTTTTCGATAGTTCAATCATGTTTTGTTGTATTAGGTAGCCAAAATAATTTTGATGGCCTTTCATAATCCAATACATCGTTACTATTTCCATTTGGTTAACTTCATCATGATGATATTGTTTTGGAAATATAATGCTTATCAAGATATAATGAAGCAATTTGGTGTTGAAGGGTAGTAGATGTTCACAGCTTTTTAGAAGGATAGAGAAGTTTGGATTACCAAAAATTGTTCATAAGGCATCTTTTTCATTTAAGATAAAGAATTTACAATCGAAAAGATTAAAATATGAAACATTGAGTTTTTTTGTTGTTCCACAATTCATAAGGAGTTTTGGAAAGTAATGGTCATACTAGAACCTTATTCATGACAGAGCATTATGTATTAATAGCTTCGGCCCAAAAATATTTGGGTAGGCTATGTTTGTTCAACATGGTTCTTGTTATTTCTTGTAAGTTTCTATTTTTTCTTTCTACTACTCCATTTTGTTGAGGATTTCTCGGAATAGAGAAATTATGGTTGTATCCATTATATTCACAAAATTTTTGGAAATCACGATTTTGAAATTCACCACCATGATCACTCCGAATTGATAGAATCATAGATTTTTTTTCATTTTGAACAAGTTTACAAAACTTTAAAAAATACCTAAAGTAATCACTTTTGTATGTCAAGAAGTATATCCAAGTGTATCTACTATAATCGTCCATAATTACAAAGGTGTATTTGCTACCTCCTAAGCTTGATGTATCAATTGGTCCAAACAAATCCATATGGATAATTGCAATGGTTTAGAGGTGCTTATTTGATTCTTTGGTTTAAAACTACTGTTTATTTGTTTTTCTAATTAATATGCATCACACACATTATCTTTAACAAACTTAATATGAGGAATACCTCTTACAAGTTCTTTATATGAGATTTGAGAGATTAGTTTCATTCTAGCATGACCTAATCTCCTATGCCAAAGCCAAGCCTCATCATTCAAAATCGAAAAACACATTTCATTACAAAGATCATCAATATTGATAGTATATACATTATTTTATTTTAAGACAATCATAGATGTGTTTTTGTGTGGTTTTTCAATAATGCAAGCATTGGATTCAAATCTAATGATGTATCCTTTATCACACAGTTGACTAATGCTCAAAAGATTATGCTTTAAGCCATCAACCAACAACACATCTTCAATCAAAAAGTTGAATTTGTTACTTATGGTTTCTTTGCTAATGATTTTACCCTTGTTGTCTTCGAAGTTGACATACCCTTCATCTAGGCTAGTGAGTTTAGAGAATTGAGATGGATCTCTGGTCATGTGCCTTGAGCATCCACTATCAAGGTACCATCTCTTGCTCCTAGCTTGTGATGGTAAACATTTCTATAAAAGATGGTGATTTTTAGGTAGCCATTTGACCTTAGGTACCTCAAAAATCAATCTACTCAACTTATCATATTATATTGAGTTCTTTACGGTTCCGTTAGGAACCAAATCAATTTGTATGGACTACATCTCTTAAACGGATATTGATAAGTAACATGTCTAAATTTGTAAGAAAAGTTACATTTGTTTCGGGGTGAAACATATAAGGTAGGGCCTTTAACAAAGGTGATTGGATCTTGGTGAGAGCTACTCACAAATCTAATTCCGCCTCTTCTATGAAGGTGACCCTTATTGGTAAGGATTATGTTCAAGGACTTGCTACCAACCTTAAACTTTTCTAAGGTTTCTTTGAGTGCAAAATTTCCTTTCTAAGCGTTTCTAATTCAACATATTTTGTATAAGAGCTAAACTATCATCATGCTCAATTTTTAGTCTATCAAAATCACTAACAAGAGAAGCATGCTCCCTTTTCAATAATTTATATTTTTTGCTAACTAACTTACATTCATCAAATAAATCATGAAAGGCACTTAGTAGTTCATCAAAAGAAAAATTTGAATCCAATGAACTGCTTACCTCATCTCCGATAGCCATTAGTGCATAGTGAGCAACTTGCTCAATGTTAGTTGGCTCCTCTTCTTTGGATACATTTGAATCATCCCAAGTTACTTTAAGAGTATTCTTCTTATTTGGTTACTTCTTTTTTGCTTTGGGACATTCGCTTTTGAAATTTCTCGGCTTCTTGCATTCGTAGCATATAACTTGTTCTTTCTTGGGTTCAAATTTATTTTTAGAGTCATTTTTAAATTTATTTCTTTTTATGAATTTTTTGAACTTTCTTGTCAAGAGTGTCAAGTCATCATCATAGTCTTCATCACTTGAATTTTCTTTCAAGTGGTCTTCTTGAGTTCTTAGTGTCATATCCTTCCTGTTCTTTGAAAGGTTATTCTTAAGCTCTTCATTAGCATTGTAAGTCATCTCATTGATCATTAGTGACCTGATAAGTTCTTCGAGAGGAAAGTTATTTAAATCCTTGGCCTCTTGAATGACCGTCACTTTAGGGTCCCAACTCTTCGAAAGGGATCTCAAGATTTTATTAACAAGTTCAAAATTCAAAAAATATTTACCAAGAGCTTTTAAACTATTAACGGCATCTGTAAAACGAGTGTACATGTTGACAATAGTCTCACTTGGCTTTATCTGAAACAATTCGTAAGTATAAACTAAAGATTTATCTTTAATTCCTTTGCTCTAGCATTCAAAGAAAATGTTTTCTTCTCCGAATCATTCCATTCATTCATTCGAGTAGAAGACTTTTAAAATCCATTTTCAATGATATTTCATAAGTTTAAATCCATAGAGAGCAAGAAAACTCTCATTCGAGTTTTCCAACAAGTATAGTCCATAGTCCATTCCATTGAACATAGGAGAATGAATGATTGAAAAACCCTTTTGAAATCTGAAAAGAGTCATCTCTTTTGGGTGTTAAACCAAATGAGACATAACCTGACTCTGATACCAACTATTAGGAATGAGTTGACACTAAGAAGGGGGAGGGGGGGGGGGGTGGGGGGGGGGGGGGGGGTGAATTAGTGCAGCGGTAAAAAACATCGATTTCGAAAGCCTTCATGCGATTAAAAATCGATTTCGAATCAAATCATTTGTTTCACTTTGAATAAGTAGAGAAGAAAAAGTTAGGCAGTTTGTAATATAGTAAAGTTGAATGCAGTAAAGAGAATTTGCAGTAAGGAAAGAGCACACCGGAATTTATAGTGGTTCAGTCGTTATAACCTACATCTACTTCGCCGATTCCTCTTCCGTCGAGGCCACTAGCATCCACTAATGATCTTCCTTCAATGAACAAAATCAACTACCCTTATAGCTCGATTTTCCTTCTGACAAGTTCAGGAGAGAACCTTTATAACCCTCACAATCTCCTTTCTTAGGCTTATTTAACACTTAGAGTTTGAGAGGAGTTCACACAAGATTACAACATTTTCTTCATTTTTCACTCTCAATTCTTATATAAGTTAACTAGGAATGAGAGGGATATTTATAGGCCTCAAGTGGATTCAAACATGGAGCTTAAAAAGATCTCATCCCGTGTTTCCCGGGTCTTGGCGGTACCACTGCCTGTAGCATTGACACTGGGTAGTACCACCGTCCAGTCTGGCGGTACCACCTGTTAGTATAAAATCTATAATCATGCTATCTGTAATGCGAAAAAACTTTTATGTCAAGATTGAAATCAAATAAATTGGATCTAACAATATTACGATACGTACCTTTCTTGTTGTTAAGAAGAATAAACCTTATTTGATCTACAAGAGCTTCATCTTTAGATCTGAAATATCAATCTACAAGAATCTGCAAGGAGAACTAGATCCTTCTCCTCTCTTCCTATCTTTTCACAAGACCACCTAGATCAATGAATTAGGGAATTAGGGGAGAGGGAGATTGAGATAAAAAACCTTAATCTCTCAATTACTGATATGTTACCCAGATGCACACTTAGCCCCTAGAGGTCTAGGATAAATTATTAGAAGAGTTTCTCCCATCAAGGTTATCTCCTAAGGAATCATACTTTAACATAGACTTCTTTTTTATTGGCCAATAATCATAATCAGAATCCAATCATATCTATAATATATCTTACCTAATTAAATAGAGCCACATAATCTAACATTCCCCCACCTGGCCTAATAATTGGTAAGATACAAAAAGACTTAAAATAAAAAATAAATAAATAAAAGTTATTTAAAAATAATTTGACTCAATTGGATTCTAAATTTTTTGGAAAAACTATATACACGCGCGTGAACTTTAGAAAATAGGCCAATAAATCCAATAATAATAATACTATATTAAGTCTGACTAACAATATGAGTCATAGCGGTTGTATGTCATCAGTATCACACTTCCTTCTATATATCACAATACTGTTAGCCTTTCCTAATGTAGTCCAAAATGACCCCTATAATTTATCTTGTCAAGACAATCCTATCATCACATTCAACCATAATATGTACATACATAATTGTGAACAGGATAGCAGAAACAAATAACTTCAAGTACGTAAGCAAGAATGTCAATTATAGTATCCACTCAAATATGCATCACCATATCTTTTATGGGTTGCTCACAAACCCAATCATAAGAACATGTTTTTTTAAAATACTTTAGACTATAAGTCCTAAGTGAATGGATTAACAATCAATACAGTAAAACTTAAGTAATTAATTGACATTAGATGTTTCTGGACTCATCTTCTCTAACAATCAAGTACTTTATACCATAATTCATAGAGATACAATAGTACTTGTCATTCTTAGAGAAAAAAACTACTACAATATCATAAAATATCTTCAACGACTTGGTAATTGAGTCTAACTACACCAAGTCTTGAGATAAAAATTTTACAGTAAAAAATTTGATTAGTAGCCTTAAAGCATGCCATAAAATCAATTATTATTATTAATAATAATAAATTACCCCTTTAATTGATATAGATATTAACCGTAAGGTGGACTTCCTATTATCGAGGTAATTTATATAATCAGCATCTGAAAAATACCATTATTTCAAGCTGATATAATTTCATACATATGAGCATATAATCCTTTGTCCATTCCGGATGTCTTATTACTTTCTCTGAAGTCCTTTAGTGTTTTTACTTTTGGGTAAACTCAATATATATCCAATATTTTAACTGTAAAAACTAATATCTTTTCTAACACAGGCTTGAGCATAGACTTCCAACTGAGTATATATAAAGGATATCTTCTTTATCTGATTTTTTTCAAGTCATTTTAAAGCATTTACTATTGACTAAAATTTTGCTTTTATGATTTACTAAACAAAGTTGTATATTAAAATCTTTTCAAGACTCGCTTGATATATCCTTTCTAAGACAATCTTCATAATCGTTGAGGTCTATCCTTGAATTACTCAATATTAATAATATAAGATGTCTCATTCATATCAACTATCTTAAAACTCTTAGTGATAAATTCTTAATTTAATATAATAAATCAATACCATTATTTGTAAGGTAAAATATTATCCATATATTAGACCAATATAATAAATTTGCTCCAACTTATATAAATACTGATTAATAGTATTTGCCTTAAATATGAAATAATGATATCAAGAACCTTTATATATCATTATCTTGAAGCTTGTTTAAGGTCATAAATAGATTCCTGAATTTGCATACCAACATTTATATTTCTTTCATTTTCTTTGTAAATCATTTAGAGTAACCCATAGCTATATCTTAAAAAAAAAATTTATTTTTTATATCATTATGATATAACTTAAACTCATAATGAGTCACTAATGTCATGATGATTCTTAATGAGTTCATTAAATATCTCATTATGATCGATACATTCTTTATGAGTAAAACTTGTCTCTTTTCAAGACTCGCTTGATATATCCTTTCTAAGACAATCTTCATAATCGTTGAGGTCTATCCTTGAATTACTCAATGTTAATAATATAAGATGTCTCATTCATATCAACTATCTTAAAACTCTTAGTGATAAATTCTTAATTTAATATAATAAATCAATATCATTATTTGTAAGACAAAATATTATCCATATATAAGACCAATATAATAAACTTGCTCCAACTGATATAAATACTGATTAATAGTATTTACCTTAAATCTGAAATAATGATATCAAGAACCTTTATATATCATTATCTTGAAGCTTGTTTAAGGTCATAAATAGATTCCTGAATTTGCATTTAGAGTAACCCATAGCTAGATCTTAAAAAAAAAATTTAATTTTTATATCATTATGATATAAAACTTGTAACCACAAGTCTGACTATTATATAAGATCCTTATCTCCAACTCCGTCTAATAGGCTAACTGGCCTATCAACTTCGTTTGGTCTAAACCACTGACCAAAATACTTAAGCTGAAGTTGATAGTAGTACACTCATCAGACCCTTATAAGCCAATCTTAATCTTGCCCACTTTCGATGTGGGACTAATCAGGGGTGTTACAATAAATATTATGACTCGGGCCTGATGGGCTAACTGGCCTATCAACTTTGTTTGGTCTAATCCACTAACCAAAATGCTTAAGTTGAAGTTGATAATAGTATTCCGGGCCTGATAGGCTAACTACTTTCGATGTGGGACTAATCAGGGGTGTTACAATCACCCCCACTCAAAGGCTTGACGTCCTCGTCAAGCCCTAACATAACCCAGATCAGACCCTAGCATAGTCCCTTTCCTACTCGAGCCCTCTCATCCTGCCCAAATGCTAGGTCGACTCTGATACCAAATGTCACAACCCGAGTCTGATGAGCCAACTGGCCAATAACTCTATTTTGGTCCTTCAACCACGGACCAAAATGCTTAAGCGGGAGTTAAAGTAGTACACTCATCAAGCCCATATAAGCCAATCATTCACATTGCCCACTTTCGATGTGGGACTAATGGGATGTTACATCTCAATAGATTATTTATATGATGATAAAATATCTCTATTTAATGAGATGAAAGCATAGAGTGATAAACATAACCTCAAGGAGTTTATAAAACTATATTTCACTTCAATATTTAATTGTAGGATCATTATAAACTTAAAATTCATATTAATTCTGTATAGACTATTATACAGAATTCAAAGGTTAATTTTATTGAATCATAGTAAGTTTACAACCACCAAAAGGGAAATAATATTCTAACAATTCTAGATAAAGAACTCAAATTCCTAGAATTATAAGAACACAACATGAATTCTCAAGATTTATCAAATTGAATCATTTTTAGATATAAGCGATAAATACAAATTAATATCGCTTTCACTTTAAGATAATTCCCTACATTGATAAATATCCCATTCTCTTTTGGTTTTATCCATCTTCATTTTTTTTATTTTAATGAATATCTATTATTGGTAACATATGTTGAAGCATCAAATTAATCCATCAATAATATCTGTAATATTTGATTTAAACTATATAAAGGTTATATTTATACCTTTTTCATTTCAAATTAAATCTTATAGTATATTTCTTCTTCACATAACTTTATTTGCTACAAAAGTAACACTTTATTGTGAAGATATTCTTTTATGAGTTTATATATTAATTATAAACACGGGTGGACTTACGCTTCATCCTTATTTTAGTGTTACCTACTCCTTAAGTAATACTCAAAATATTATAAGTCTTGAACTTACAGTTTTATCATTTATTTTGAGAATATAATCTTAAATTCCTCAAATACTATCATAGTAAGGTGTCAACTAATGACTTATCAGAAAATTTAAATTGATCCTTAGATATTCTCATGCGCTTGTTGTAAACTGTACTGAAGTCTAAGTATCATAAAATTGAGTCTTAGATATTCTCATGCTGCCGCTGCCCTCTGTCCACGGGGGTAGCGTGTTAGAACCTTCTAAACTTGGGGTTGATCTCTTTAGGGGATCGACCTCTTTGGAACTCTATAGGGGTTCCTCCCTCCAAGTTGCTGCAGAAAAGATTCATCTATTGCTTATCAAAAGAGGAGGAATACATGACTATTTATAGGGTTTCTAAACCCTAACTCCTAATAGGACTCATACTCAAGACTCCTACTACTAACCAACTCCTAATAGGACTTCTACTCAAGACTCCTATTCCTTTACAACTCCTAATTTTTCTCTAAGAAACAACCTCCTAACCCTAGCCGGCCTCTTCACCTCTTTAATAGGGGTCAGCTTAGGTAGGTTTTAGATGAATGTCCCTCTCAATTAGGACTCTCCTAGCTAGAGTCCTAACACAGCGGCTACCGCCACCTACGGCTACCGCCCTTCCGCAAGCGCCTTCTGCGGGCATCACCATTATGCATGAGGGCGACGCCACCTTCACACGGGGTGCAGCCGCCGCCTTCCACGATCACCGCGTTCACAAGCAGTGCGGGATACCCGTGGTGCCACCATCGCTCGCAAGCGGACCATTGCCCGTGCACGACCGTGATGCGCGGTTGCGAGGTGGTACACGACCCTTTGCCGACAACGATCAACAGAGATGATTGTCTCAATAACATCGATGATAGTAAATAGTAAATTTATCGATGAAACATAAAATTATACATCGCTCATAATCAGTAATAGAGCAAATCATATAGAAAAAACAGATCAATAATATCCGACAAATCATTCAGGCATCGTAAACAAAAATAATAGATCTAATATATTTGATCTCAAGGACCTAGCTCTGATACTAATTGTTAGTATAAAATTTGTAATCATGTTATCTGTAATGCAGAAAAACTTTTATGCCAAGATTGAAATTAAATAAATGGGATCTAACAATATTACGATGCGTACCTTTCTTGTTGTTCAGAAGAATAAACTTTATCTGATCTACAAGCGCTTCATCTTCGGATCTGAAATATCAATCTGCAAGGATCTGCAAGGAGAACTAGATCATTCTCCTCTCTTCCTATCTTTTCACAGGACCACCTAGATTGATGGATTAGGGAATTAGGAGAGAGGGAGATTGAGAGAAAAAACCTTAATCTCTCAATTGCTGAGATGTTACCCAGATGCACACTTAGCCCTTAGAGGTCCTGTCTATTTATAGGTGAGAGCAGAGGGTCTAGGATAAGTTATTAGGAGAGTTTCTCCCATCAAGGTTATCTCCTAAGGAATCCTACTTTAACATGGACTTCTTTTCTATTGGCCAATAACCATAATCAGAATCCAATCATATCTATAATATATCTTACTTAATTAAATAGGGCTATATAATCTAACACCACCACCTGAAAGACTGTGTCTGGGTGATACCACCGCCTAGACTGACGGTTCCACCGCTTGACATTGCCACTAGGCAATACCATTGCCTGATATAATCTCGGAGACTGTGCCACAATGGTGCCACCTGTTAGGTCATTGTTTGGGCCTTGCACTTGGCCCAACACAACCCAAACTTGGGCATAATTAACTCCTAATTGAGTTGGCCCAATTTCAACTTAATTATGTGCTAATTATGAATTTTAAGCTATTTACTAAGCTAAATAAGTCCGTAAGGCTAGGTTTCTTCTAGCGAGCTTTCGGCGAACTTCCGACGATCTCTCGGCAATGTTTCAACGGACTCCTGGCAAGCTCTTGGATTTCACGACAATCTTCTTGGTGAGTTCTAACAAGCTTCTTTGGCAAGCTCCTAGACTTCTTGATCAATTCTGGTAGAACATCCGATGAGCGTTCGTACTTCCGATGAACTCTCGAACTCCCAACGAAATCTCGTTCTTGACTCTAGGACTTCATGTTGCTTTATTCCTTGCTATCATAGTTAATCCTGTACACTTAAAGCCTACTTCGATCTAAACAGTTAGTACCAAGCTAATCAAATGTTGTCCGGCATATCATTGGTTCATCGACATCTCATCCGATTCTTCGGTGCATCGTCCTCTCTTGTGGCCTATTACCTAATCGGCTAGTTGACCTCATCAACTCCGATTTCCTTGGCATAATTTTCACTCGTCTTGGCCCGATGCCCGATCCCATGGCCCGAGGCCTTCTGTCAATATGTCGATCGATCATTCGGCTCGACGTCTAATCTTTTGACATGTTCCACTCTGGCCCAATATGATTCTTCCTGCTTTAATTGTCTCTCCTTAATCAAAGCTTCCTACGTCACTCAAAATGTAGATCAGATAAACACTATCAATTGGTTTCATTATCAAAATTCGAGAAGCAAAATTGCTAGTTTGCACTTCTCAAAAGAGAAGAAAGAAAATTACTAGCTTACATAACGATAAAACTTGAGATTAAGTTTATAATGCAATGATTTGAAATCATGTATCTAAAACTAGATAGTTGCACTTCTCCTTTTTGTTGATGACAAAGGGGGGGGAGATGTCAAGATGACAATCATGTAGGGGATGTAATATACTTTGATAATTTGATATCATGATGATTTGAATGATGCATGCAAAACTTATGATGATAATGCATGCAATGCAAAGATCTATATATAATATATTACAAATATTTATGATGAAGACTTGAATTCAACTTGAGTTCAAGGTTATATCAATATGACATATTGATAGGGGGAGTTAAGGTTAACTCCGTCATCAATTGGTTGTTATCATAAAAAAGGGGGAGATTGTTGAATCTCTGATTTTGATGATGAAACTAATTGATAATGCTTATTTGATCAGCATTTTGAATGACCAGGAAGCTTCGATCAGGGAGAGACAATTAAGGCAGGAATCATGTTGGGCCGGAATGAAACATGTCAGAAGATTGGACGTCGAGTCGAAGGATCGGTCGACTTATCGGCAAAAGGCTTTAGGCCATCGGGCCAAAAAGAGTGAAAATTGTGCTAATAAAATCAGAGTTGCAGAGGTCAACTGGCCAATTGGGCAATAGGCCACAAGAGAGGACGATGCGCCGAAGAATCGGACGAAGCATCGATGAACCAATGACATGCCAAACAACATTTGATTTAAGCCTTGTAATAATTGTCTAGATAGAAGTAGGTTTTAAATGTGTAGGATTAACTATGATAGCAAGGCGTAAAGCAAAATGAAGTCCCGGAGTCAAGAACGAGATTTCGTTGGGAGTTCGAGAGTTCGTTGGAAGTCCGAACGTTCGTCGGAAGTTCTATCAGAATTGACTGAGAAATCCAAGTGCTTGCTAGAGAAGCTCATCAGAACTCACCAAGAAGATCATCGTGAAGTCCAGGAGCTTGCTAGAACATTACCGAGAGATCGTCGGAAGTTCGTCGGAAGATCACCGGAAGCTTGGCAGAAGAAACCTAGACTAACCGGACTTGATTTGCTTAGTGTATGCCTTAAAATTCATAGTTAGCACATAATTAGGTTGGAATTGGGCTAACTCAATTATGGGTCAATTGAGCCCAAGATTGGGCTATGTTAGGCTAAGTTGAAGGTCAAACAATTACCCAACAAGTGGAACCATCGTGGCACATTCTCCAAGACTATGTCAGGCGGTGGTACCGCTCAAACACAGTCTACGAGAGACTATCAAGCGATGGTACCGCCAGATTGGGCGGTGGTACCGCCTAGTGGCAAGCTATCAGGCGATGGTACCACCTAGGATGAGACATTTTTAGGCTCCAAGTTTGAATCCACTTAAGGCCTATAAATACCCATCCCATCCCTGGTTAACACAAACAAGCACAAAGAGCTTAAAAGTGAAAAAAAATGCTGTTGCAATCACTCAAGAGATCCCCTCCTTAAGATTCTAAGTTTAGAATTCTGTTTAGGGAGGAATGATTGCTTGTAAAAGGTTGTCTCCTAAACTTATGAAAAGGAGAAGAGGGGTGTAAAAGGGTAGTTGATCTTCGCCTGTTGAAAGAAGATCATTAGTGGATGCCAATGACCTCAACGGAAGGGGAATCGACGGAGTAGATATAGGTTACGATGACTGAACCACTATAAAACAGTTTGTATTTCGTTTTGAGCAATTTATATTTACTACAAACTGCTTTATCTTTTTATTGCTTTCATGCTTTCAAGTTAATATCTTTACAAAATGGTTTTGTCGGAATCGGGTTTAACCGAAATAAAGATTTTCGAACCAACGACGTTATTATCTACTGCACTAATTTATTCCCCCTCTTAGTGTCGACTCATTCCTAACAGTGGTACCACCACATGACAGTCTCGGAGATTGAGTCTGGGTGGTACCACTGCCTAGACTGGCTTGACACTGTCTTGGAGATTGTGCCATGATGGTTCCACCTGTTGGGTCACTGTTTAGGCCTTTCACTTGGCTCAACACAGTCCAAACTTGGGCCCAATTGGCCCATAATTGAGTTGGCCCAATTTCAACCCAATTATGTACTAACTATGAATTCTGAGGCATACATTAAGCAAATCAAGTCCGATTAGTCTAGGTTTCTTTCGGTGAGCTTCCGACAATCTTTCGGCGAACTTCCAATAATCTCTCGGCAATCACTTTTGTGTGCCAAGAAGTATGTTTAAGTGTATTTACTATAATCGTCCATAATTACAAAGGCGTATTTGCTACCTCCTAGGTTTGATGTATCAATTGGTCCAAACAAATCCATATGATTCAATTGCAATGGTCTAGAGGTGCTTATTTGATTCTTTGGTTTGAAACTACCTTTTATTTGTTTTCCTAGTTGAAATGCATCATACACATTATCTTTAACAAACTTAATGTGAGGAATACCTCTTATAAATTCTTTAGATGAGATTTGAGAGATTAGTTTCATACTAGCATGACCTAATCTTCTATACCAAAGCCAAGCATCGTCATTCAAAACCAGAAGACACATTTCATTACAAAAATCATCAATGTCGATAGTGTATACATTATTTTATTTTATGACAATCATATGCGTATTTTTGTATAGTTTTTAAATAATCTAAACATTGGATTCAAATCTAATAATGTATCCTTTTTCACATAATTGACTAATGCTCAAAAGATTATGCTTTAAGCCATCAAACAACAGCACATCTTCAATCAAAAGTTGGATTTGTTACCTATGGTTCCTTTGCCAATGATTTTACCCTTGTTGTTGTCTCCAAAGGTGACATACCCTTTGTCTAGGCTAGTGAGCTTAGAGAATTGAGATGGATCTCCGATCATGTGCCTTGAGCATCTACTATCAAGGTACCATCTCTTGCTCTAGCTTCTGATGGTAAATATTTCTACAAAAGAGAGTGATTTTTAGGTAGCCATTTGACCTTTCGTACCTTAAAAATCGATCAACTCAACTTATTTTTTTGCATAGAGTTCTTTATGGTTCCATTAGGAACCCAAATCAATTTGTGTGGACTATATCTCTTAAGTGGACATTTATAGGCAACATATCCAAGTTTGCAATAAAAGTTGTATTTGGTGCGGGGTGATACATGTAAGGTAAGGCCTTTAACAAAGGTAGTTGGATTTTGGTGAGAGCTACTCACAAATTTGATTCCGCCTCTTCTATGAACTTGACCCTTATTAGCAAGGATTATGTTCAAGGACTTGCTACCAACCTCAAACTTTTCTAGGGTTTCTTTAAGTAGCAAGTTTTCATTTTTAAGCATTTCTAATTCATTACATTTTGTGCAAGGAACTAAACTATCATCATGCTTAATTTTTAATCTATCAAAATCACTAACAAGAGAAGCATTCTTCTTTTTCAACAATTTATATTTTTACTAACTAATTTATATTTATCAAATAAATCATGAAAATCACTTAGTAGTTCATCAAAAGATAAATTTGTATCTAATGAACTGCTTACCTCATCTCTAATAGCCATTAGTGTATAGTAAACAACTTGCTTTGTGTTGGTTGGCTCCTTTTTTTCGGATCCACTTGAATCACCCCAAGTTGCTTTAAGAGCCTTCTTCGGTTGCTTATTCTTTGCTTAGGGATATTCGCTTTTGAAATGTCTTGGCTTGTTACATTTGTAGTATATAACATATTCTTTCTTAGGTTCAATTTTTTTTTTAGTGTCATTTTTAAATTTATTTTATTTTATAAATTTTTTGAACTTTCTTGTCAAGAGTGCCAAGTCATCATCATAGTCCTTATCACTTGAATTTTCTTTCAAGTGGTCTTCATGAGTTCTTAGTGTCATATTCTTCCTGTTTTTTAGAAGGTTGTTCTCAAGCTCTTCATGAGCATTGCAAGTCATCTCATAGGTCGTTAGTGACTCAATTAGTTCTTTGAGAGGGAAGCTATTTAAATCCTTGACATCTTAAATGACCGTTACTTTAGGGTCTCAACTCTTTGGAAGGGATCTCAAGATTTTATTAACAAGTTCAAAATTTTAAAAAATATTTTTAAAGAGCTTTTAGACTATTGATGACATTCGTAAAATGGGTGCACATGTCGACAATAGTCTCGCTTGGCTTCATTCGAAACAATCATAAGTATAAACTAAAAGATTTATCTTTGACTCCTTTACTCTACTAGTTCTTTCGTGAGTTATTTCGAGAGTATGCCAAATATCAAAAATCGTTTCATAAAGCATAGAACAAGGCATTCATAGCCTTAGCGTTTAAAGTGAAAGTCTTCTTCTCCAACTTATTCCAATTGTTTATTGGAAGATAAGACTTTTGAAAACCATTTTCGACAATGTTCTATAGCTCAAAATCCATAGAAATTAGAAAGATCCTCATTCTAGTCTTCCAATATGTATAATCTGTCACATTGAACATTGGAGAACATGTGATTGATTAGCCCTCTTGGTTGCCGGCAAATACCATCTCTCTTGGGTTTCAAACTAAATAAGAGTGACCTTGCTCTGATACCAATTGTTAGGATCAAGAGCGGCACTAAGAGGGGGGGGGGTGTGAGGTGGGTGAATTAGTGCAGCAGAAAAATCGTTGGTTTTGAATATTTTTCGTTTGTTGAAAGCAATATCGGAAAATGACTTAAAGGTGTGTTTTCTCGTAGAGTAGTGAAAGCCACGTAAAGAGAGAGTAAAGCAATTGCAAAGTAAGTAAATGATGATAATAGAAATACAAACCAGAATTTAGAGTGGTTCGGTTGTTATGACCTACATCTACTTTGGATTCCTCCTCCATCGAGGTCACTAGCGTCCACTAATGATCTTCCTTCAATAGGCGAAGAATAACTATCTTTTATAGCTCTTTCTCCTTTTATCAGGTTTAGGAGACAATCCTTACAAGCATCACTCCTCTTTTTTCGATGGTTACAAAGCTAAGAGAGGGAGGGGAGGACTCTTCTCACTTTTATAATACTTTAACACCATAGGAATTTATGATTATGTTAATACTTTTGTGCCCTTTTATGCAGAAAAGGGTGGGGTATTTATAGGCCCCAATGTCTTTTGAATTGGAGCCAAAAAGTGTCATATCCTCGAATTTCAAGGTACTGGCAATACCATTGCCATTTTTGGGCGGTACTACCACCTGCAATCTGACACTGGATGGTACAATCGCCTGACAGAGCTCGAAGACTAAGCTCTGGCGGTACCACCGCTGGAAGCATTTACTACCGGTAGTACCACCACCTATACCACCTAGGAGACTGGATCACCAAGCGGTGCCACTGTCGATAGTGACTTCAAGTGCTGAATAAGCTATTTCAACTAGCCCAATTCAGCCCTGTTAAGGGCCCAGTTGACCCCTAATGAGTTAGATGTCATCAACTTAAGTTCCACTCCCAATCCTAATCCTAATTCAACTTAAGTTCTAACTATAATAATTAAGACATTTAACAAAGCATTCTTATTCTGGTACATTAGTTGTTCTTCCAGTGAGCTTCTGACGATCTTCCAGTGAACTTTCGACGATCTCTTAGTAATGTTCCGACAAACTCCCAATAAGCTCTTGGACTTTATGACGATCTTCTTGGCGAGTTCCAACGATCTTTTTTTGGTAAGCTCCTAGACTTCTCGGTCAGTTACGATAGAACTTTCGATAAATTATCACGGATAAAGTTCTAAACATGATGTTTAATATAATACTTATGTATGTCCATGTCTTTTGGTTTGTTCATGCTTTGCACAGCATATAAAAGGATGGTCGAAGGCTTAACAACCCCATTTTAGTTGGGTTTGGTGGCCTTCTTAAGCTTGTAAATAAAGGTTGTGTCTTGTGGATACTTGTGAGAGATATTCGGTCTGTAGTAGACCATTTTGACCTTTTATTGTGCAACCGTTTAGAGCTTGTAAAGTTTGTTTATAATTTGCGTTGTTTATGAAGTGTTTCCTGAAATGTTTGCTTATGGATCCCGAGTGAGGCGCTTTCTCTAACCCATTTTCTCTTTAGTAGGTCCTAAGGGACCATGGGAGATTTCGGGGAGGTTGACCCTTGTGGACGGACACGCAAGGTTGCCGCACAACTTAGGTAAAACCAGCTAAGTCCATGATAGAATGTCCAAACTTCCGATAAACTCTCGAACTCCCAACGAAGTCTCAATCTTGACTCCGGCACAACATTTGCTTTATATCTTACTGCTATTGTAGTTCATCTTATATACTTTTCTCAACATATAGATTAGATCAAATAATTTACAATTGATTTCAACAGTTTCTTCTTCACTTTGGGACATTCATTTTTGAAGTGCCCCGACTTCTTACATTCATAGCATATTATTTGGTCCGTTCGAGTTCACTTTTATTCTTAATGTCTTATTTTATTTTATTCCTTTTTAAGAATTTTTTAAACTTTCTTGTAAGGAGTGCTAAGTCATCATCATCATCATCATCATCATCATCATCATCATCATCATCATCATCATCATCACTTGAGGTTTCACCCAAGTGGCCCTTTTTAGTTTTAATTGTCATATCCTTCTTATTCTTTGGAAGGTTGTTTTCAAGTTTGTCATGTGTTATACACGTTATTTCATAGGTCATCAAGGACCCGATAAGTTCTTCAAGTGGAAAGTTATTTAGATCCTTTTCTTTTTGTATTGTCATTACTTTAAGATCCTCACTTTTTGGAATGGATCTTCATATCTTGTTAACAAGTTCAAAATTAGAAAAGCTTTTACCAAGTGCTTTTAGACCATTGATGACATCCATAAAATGGGTGTACATGTCTCCAATTGTCTCGCTTAGTTTCATTCGAAATAACTTATAGCTATGAACCAAAAGATTAATTTTTGACTCTTTAACTCTATTTGTGCCTTCGTGCGTGACTTTGAATGTGTGTCAAATATCATATGCAGTTTCGCATATAGAAACCTGTTTAATTCATTTTTATCAAGAGTACAAAACAAAGCATTTATCACTTTAGCATTCAAGGAGAAAGTCTTCTTTTCCAAATCATTCCATTCGTTCATTGGTTTAGAAGACTTCTCAAAACTGCTTTCAACAATGTTCCACAAATTAAAATCCATAGAAAGCAAGAAAATTTTCATTCTAGTTTTTTAATACATGTAGTCCGTCCCATTGAACATAGGAGGATGAGTGATAGAATGACCCTCTTGATTGCTAGCAAAAGCCATCTCTCTTAGGTTTTAAACTAAATAGAGAGTAACCTCGTTCTGATACCAATTGTTAGGATCAAGTCGGCATTAGGGGGGGGGATGAATTAGTACTTTTGGAGAACTATGTCGATCGTAAAAATTCATAAGATAAAATCATATCGGAAAGATGTTTAAGCTTAAAGATGTTTATAGGAGAGTGATGAAGATGTAAAGTAGTTGTAAAGTAAGTAAACAACAAAGAAGAGAAGGCACACCAATTTTATAGTGGTTCGGTCGTCGTGACTTATGCCCACTCCTGATTCCTCCTCTGTTTAGGCCATTGGCATCCATTAACGGTCTTCCTTCAATGGGCAAAAACCAACTTATTAGGAATGAGTTGGCACTAAGAGAGGGGGGGGGTGGGGGGGGGGGGGGGGGGGGTGTGAATTAGTGTAGTGGAAAAATCACCGGTTTTGAAATTTCTTCATACGATAAAAAATCAATTCTGATGAAAATCATTTCGTAAAGATAAATTTAATTTGAAAGCATATGGAAGAGTGTATTGAGAAGGTAAAGGAAGTAAGATACGTTGTAATGTAAGTAAAGAGCTTAAAGTAAATGTAAACCGAGTTTTATAGTGGTTCGATCATCGTGACCTATTTCCACTCCGTCGATTCCCCTTCCATCGAGGCCACCGGCATCCACTAATGATCTTCCTTCAATGGGTGAAGATTAACTACCCTTAAAACTTGATTCTCCTTTTAACAAGTTCAGGAGAGAACCTTTATACCCCCTTTTTATAAATTCCCTCACAGTCTCCCTTAGAATGATCTCTAAACTTTAGGAGGAGGGACTCTATATTTTACAAGGGTTTTCAACTCTAGAAACATAGAGTTTTTGTTCACTTTTCTTACTACTCCATACAGGAATAGCTGGGGAGTTTATAGACCCCAAATGACTTCAAAATATGGAGCCAAAATTCAAATCCCCGAAATTTTAGGGTACGGGTAGTACCACCGCCTACAGCCTAACACTAGGTGGTACCACCACCTAGACTGGCGATACCATCGCCTGACAGTCCCGGAGACTGAGTCTGGGTAGTGCCACTGCCTGACATAGTCTCGGAGACTATGCTACGTCGGTTCCACTTGTTCAGTCAATGTTTGGGCTTTTTCACTTGCCCAACATAGACCAAACTTAACCCAATTGGCCCCTAATTGAGTTAGCCAAATTCCAACCCAATTATGTGCTAATTATAAATTTTAAGACATTTAATAAGCTAAATAAGTCTATAAGTCTAGGTTTCTTACAACGATCTTCCAACGAACTTCCGATGATCTCTCGGCAATGTTCCAACGGACTCTCGATAGGCTCTTGGACTTCACAATGATCTTCTTGGCAAGTTCTGACGAGCTTCTTTGGTAAGCTCCTAGACTTCTCGGTCAATTCTGACGAAACTTTTGACGAACGTCCGGACTTCCGACGAACTCTCGAACTCCTAATGAAATGTCGTTCTTGACTCCAGGACTTCATTTTGCTTTATGTCTTACTATTGTAATTACTCCTGCACAATTAAAACCTATTTCAATCTAGACAATTATTATAAAGCTTGAATCATATTGTCCGGCATATTATCGGTTCATCGACGCTTCGTTCGATTCTTCGACGCATCGTCCTCTCTTGCGGCCTATTACCCAATCGGCCAGTTGATCTTCGCAACTCCAATTTTCTTGGTGCGATTTTCGCTCTTCTCGGCCCTATTAGGAATGAGTCGGCATTAAGAGGGGGGGGGGGGGGGGGGGAGTTAGTGCAGTGGTAAAAATTATGTTGGTTTGAAAATCTCATTGCAATTAAACCCATTTCGGAAGATGTTAACTTGAAAGTATACAGAAGAGTGTAGTGGATGTAAAGCAAGTAAAGAAGGGCAGTTTGCAGTAAATGTAAATTGCAAGAAGTAAATGCAAACCGAGTTATAGTGGTTCGGTCATCATGATCTACATCCACTCCACCGATTCGTCTTCCGTCGAGGCCACCGGCATCCACTAACGATCTTCCTTTAATAGGCGAAGATCAATCTCCTTCTTTCAACTCTATTCTCTTTTTGCAGGCTTAGGAGAGAACTTTTACTCCCCTTTTTTACAAAGCTTCTCTCACACTCTCCCTTAGAATGGTCTCTAAACTTTAAGAGGAGGGACTCTATACTTTACAAGGGTTTTCAACTCTAGAAACATAGAGTTTTTGTTCACTTTTCTTGCTTCTCTATGTAGGAATAGCTAGGGTATTTATAAACCCAAAATAACTTTAAAAATGGTGCCAAAATTTAAATTCCCAAAATTTCAGGGTACAAGCGGTACCACCACCTGCAACCTGACACTGGATGGTACCACCACCTAGACTGGTGGTACCATCTCCTGAGATATTCTCGAAGACTGTGCTATGATGGTTTCACCTATTTAATCACTGTTTGAACCTTCCTATTGGCCCAACACAACCCAACTTGGGCCCAATTGTCCCATAATTGGGTTGGCCCAATTTTAATTGTAATTATGTGCTAATTATGAATTTTAAGATATTTACTAAGCTAAATAAGGCCGTAAGTCTAAGTTTCTTTCTGGCGAGCTTTCGACGATCTTTCGATGAACTTTCGATGATCTCTC
Source organism: Musa acuminata AAA Group (assembly GCF_036884655.1). Lineage (NCBI taxonomy): Eukaryota > Viridiplantae > Streptophyta > Magnoliopsida > Zingiberales > Musaceae > Musa > Musa acuminata. The sequence continues at coordinate 13,850,686 of NC_088345.1, forward strand.
GACAATGTTCCAGCGGACTCCCGACAAGCTCCTGGACTTCACGACGATATTCTTGGTGAGTTCCGATGAGCTTCTTCGGCAAGCTCCTAGACTTTTCGGTCAATTCCGGCAGAACTTCTGATGAACATTCGAACTTCCGACGAACTCTCGAACTCCCAATGATATCTCGTTCTTGACTCTGGGACTTCATTTGCTTTATGCCTTGATCGCTATCGTAGTTAATCCTACATAATTAAAACCTACTTTGAACTTAGACAATTATTACAAAGCTTAAATCATGTTATCCAGCATGTCCTTGATTGCTCTCTTGCGGCCTATTGCCCAATCGACCGGTTGACCTCTACAACTCCGATTTTCTTGGTGTAATTTCTGCTTTTCTTGGCCCGATGCCTGAACCCATGGCCCAAGACTTCTGCCAATACATCAACCGATCCTTCGGCTCGACATCTAATCTTCTGACATGTTTTTTTCTAGCCCAACATGATTCTTCCTACTTTAATTGCTCTCCCTGATCGAAGCTTCCTGCATCACTTAAAACACATATCAAATCATAAACACTATCAATTGGTTTCATCATAAAAATCTAAGATTCAATACGCCCGATGCCCGAACCCATGGCCCAAAGCCTTCTGCCGATATGTCAACTGATCCTCCGACTCAACGTCCAATCTTCTGACATGTTCCATTCCAGCCCAACATGATTCTTCCTGCTTTAATTATTGCTCCCTGATCGAAACTTCCTACGTCACTCAAAATGCAGATCAAATCATAAACACTATCAGTTGGTTTCATCATCAAAATATGAGATTCAACACAACTACTATTTTATAACTCTTTCTCCTTTTCACAAGTTTAAGAGACAACATTTACAAACCTCACACCTCTCTTAGAATGATCATAAAGCTAAAGGAGGAGGACACTTAGCACTTTTTTAACACTTTTACAACCCAAAATATTAAGAATTTTGTTCACACTTTTATTGCCTTTTCATGCAGGAAAGAGTGGGGTATTTATAGGCCTCAATGGCTTCAAAAATAGAGTCAAAAAGTGTCTCAACTTGGGTTTCGAGATACTAGCGGTACCACCGCTAGTACTAGACGGTACCATCACCTGTAGACTAACACTGGATGTTACCACTACCTAGTCTGGACGATGCCACCACCTAATGTGACTCCAAGTGGCTGAATGGGCCATCCAACCGACCCAAATCAATCTTGTTCTGGGCCCAATTGGCCCTTAATTGAGTTAATAAGATTTGTCCAAAAACTAACTCAAATTAAAGTCTTAACTTCGATAGCTAAGGCTAAAACAATTACGATACAAGCAATCTAAGTTGTCCGACACGTTAATTGTTCAATCAAACTCTCGGTGAACTTTCGACGAACTCCTAGCGATCTTCCAGCGAGCTTTCGGTGAGCTCTTGATGAACTTCTAGTGAGCTTTTGGTGAACTCCTGGTGAACTTCCGACGAGCTTTTACTGCATCATTTGATCCTTCGGTGTATCTGTCGATTCATCCGGCCCGGTGCCCAATCATTGACTTCCAACCCAACATTCGATTCTTCTTTAATTATTTTATCTTTTTTATGATCGTAATTAGTCTTACATCACTTATCTTAACACATGGATTAGATCATTAATTCATCAATTGATTTTATCATCAAAATTCGAGATGCAATAAATTAGATCATAACTTCATTAATTGATTTCATCATCAAAATCAAAGATTCAATAATCTCTCCCTTTTTTATGATGACAACCAATTAATGATGAAGCTTTAACTTAACTCCCCTTATCTATATACCATATTATATACCATATTAAAATAAAGCAAACTTCAGAAAATGATAACCTTATAATGATTTCAATCATGAATCATAGTGATCATATACAACACATCATATCAATATAATCATTACTTGTATCATAAGTTGAAGTATTGCATGCGTAATTTTAATATAAAATCATCATTACTTTGGGCATAACATACATGATACCAAAACATTTGCTATTTTCAAAACATCATTACTTCTCCCCTTTTGTCATCAACAAAAGGAGAAAATTACAACTAGCAAGTTTTTGAAACATACAAGTTAGTAAGTTAGCAAGTTTTACTTCACTTTAGAACATGCAATCTAACAAGTTTTTTAGATGTACAAGTTAGCAATTTTGCTTCGAAGTGCTTTTCTTTGCAAGCTAGCAATTCTTGCTTCTTCTTGAAATGTGCAAGTTAGCAATTTTTTGCTTATTCTTGAAATGTGCAAGCTAGCAAATTTTGCTTCTCTTTTGAGATGTGCAAGCTAGCTAAGCTTTTCTTCTCTTTGAAATGTATAAGCTAGAAACTCTTTCTCCCCCTTTATCATTGTTAAAATGAATGGAATAATATAATGGTGTAATTCTTTTCCCTTTACATCAATATTCAAATCATCAATTGAAAGATATCAAGAAAAATTAATTTGGTGATGAGAAATATAATTCATGAATACAAGGGAGTCAAATGAAAATCATAATATGAAAAATATTAATATCAAAGATTAAGTCGTGAATACCAAAAGATATAATTTATTTTGACACATCTCCTCTTTAGTAAATAACAAAAAGAAATCTTAAGAGATCAAATAGTAAATGATCTTTAAAGGAAATCTTAAGTCATGAATTCCTAGAAATCGAAAGAAAAATTATGATTCATTTGGATAAATATTCTCTTTAGTAAATAGCAAAAAGAAACATTGGTGAATAAAAGATCTTGATTCATATAGAATAAATCTCAAGTTATAAATATCGAGAGATAAAAAATTTTGGATAAAACTCATTCAAATTTAATTCATCAAAATCATTTTTATAGTTCAGATTCATAAAAAATAATATACATAGATTCATCAATCTCTTATTGAAAAACTCATAAACTTTAGGGATAGAGACATTTTCAAGAAAAATGCATTCCCTTTTTTGTTCCAATTTATGTGATTGATTTTATACAAGCATGCCCTAGTCTTTTATGCCAAATCCATATATCATCGTTTAAAACCAAAAAACAAGTTTCATCACAAAAAAATCATGAAGATCAATAGTGTAACATATTATACAATAAAGCATCTTTCATCAAAGGATTTATCACCAATAATTCTAATTCTAATAATCATTTCTTTATTATTATTATTTCGGCTAGTGAGCTTTATGAAGTGTTTTGGATCTCTGGTCATATGCATTGAGTATCCATTATCAATATATCATTTTTGCTTCTAGCTTTTGATCTTAGAGATATCTATAATGAAGGTGGGTTTGTTCTAGGTATCCATTTAACTTTGGGTTCCTTATGGTTAGATCTACCTATCTTAACTATTGGCATAAAATCATTTATGGTTCCTTTAGGAATCCAAACTAATTTATGTAAACCATACTTTTTAAATGAATATTTATAAGTATAATGACGATATCTACCACAAAAATTATATTTATCTTTAGGAAAAACATGTAATGTAGATCTTTTAACAAAGATAGTTAGCTTTTATTGAGTGTTATTACTCATAAAGCTGACTCCTTCCTTTCTATATAACTTTTATTAGTGAGAATCATGTCTAATGATTTGTTACCAATTTTAAATTTTTTAATATTTATTGTAATAATATATTTTCCTTTTTGATTGAGTCTAACTCTTCACATTGAGTACAAAAGGTTAACATGCAATTATCACGCTCTTTTTAAATTTTTTAAATTTATAAGAGAGAGAAATAATTTTTTAATAATTTATATTTTTTACCAACTAATTTAAATTTATCATACAAGTCATGAAAAGCATCATGTAATTCATTATAAGGTAAAGACATATCAGGTAAGTCACATACCTCATCATCAAGAGCCACTAAGGCATAGTTCGCCACCTTGTTTTCATTGGTTTGCTCTTCATCTTCTAATGCACTTGATTTGTCCTAAGTTGCATTGAGTGCTTTCTTCTTCTTTTGAAGTATGAGCATCTTTTTCTTCGGTTGTGGGTATTCATTTTTGAAGTATCTTGGCCTTTTACATTCATAGCAAGTTATTGTATTCTTTTTAAGTTCGTTTTTATTCTTAGTTTCTTGTTTTATAATTTTTTAAAATTTTTTATAAGGAGTTCCAAGTCATCATCATCATCACTTGATCTTTCGCTCGAGTGGTCTTCTTGTTGAATCTCGTATTTTGATGATGAAACTACTTGATATATGTTTATGATTTAATCTGCGTTTTGAGTGACGCAGGATGCTTCGATTAGGATGAGTCAATTAAAGCAGGAAAATCATGTTGTGCCGAAGGAACATGTCAGAAGATTGGACGTCAGGCCGGTGGATCGGTCAATGTATCGACAGAAGGCTTCGGGCCGTGGAATCGGGCATCGGGCCAAGAAGAGCGGGTATTGTGCCAAGGATATCGGAGTTGCGGAGTCAACTGGCCGATTGGGCAATAGGCTGCAGGAGAGGACGATGCGCCGAAGAATCGGACGAAGCGTCGAGGGACCAATGACATGTCGGACAACTTGGTTAATTGCTTAGGATTAATTGTCTCGATCGAAGTTTTGTTTTAAGTGTGCAGGATTAACTACGATGAAAGTTAGACAAGCAGCAGGAGTTGCGCCGGAGTCAAGTTCATGATCACGTTGGGAGTTCGAGAGTTCGACGGAAGTTCGGACGGTCGTCGGAGGTTCTACGAGAACAGATCCGAGAAGTCCAGAAGCTTGCCAAGCGAAGCTCGTCGGAACTCGCCAAGTGGATCGTCGCAAAGTCCAGGAGTTTGCCGGAAGTCCGTAGAAGAATCACCGAGGGTTCATCGGATGATCGACGGAAGTTCGCCGGAAACTCGCCGGAAGAAGCGATTGACGCATCGGAGCAAAGCTGCAGAAATTGTCTTAGATTTGATTGTAGTTAGCACGTTGATTAAGTTGGAAAATAGGAGGTGATCCCATTAGCTTAATCTCGGGGCAATTGGGCCCCTGAAAAGATAGAAATTGGGCTGAATGGAGCTAACCATTCAGACCCTGATTGCACCAGGAGGTGCAACCGCCTAGGCCAAGAGGTGGCACCGCCTGGGCTAAGCCTCCCAGCGAGACTGGGCGGTGCAACCTCTCCAGCCAGGAGGTGGCACCGCCTGAGCTCAGTCTTCGAGCTAGACTGGGCGGTGCAACCTCCCTGACAGAGAGGTGGCACCGCCTGGGCTCAGTCTTCGAGCAAGACTGGGCGGTGCAACCTCCCTGACAGAGAGGTGGCACCGCCTGAGCTCGGTCTTCGAGCTCTGGCAAAGAGGTGCAACCGCCTCTGACAGAGGTGGCACTGCCCAGAGGCTCAGTCTTCGAGCTCTGCCAGGCGGTGCAACCTCTCCAGTCAAGAGGTGCAACCGCCTGATCCCGAAATTCCGGGATTTGATCGTTTTGAGCTCCAAATTTGAATTGGGTTGGGGCCTATAAATACCCCACCCATTCAGCACTGAAGGGATATAGATCCACACCGAATTCTTGATTTTTTCAGTGATTCTAAGAGCTCAAATTTGTGTAAAGTCCAAAAGTTCTCCTCTTTTCTATTCTTCAAGTCTTGAGTTGTAAAGAGAGAAGAGAAAGGATCTGTAAGGGTTGTCTCCTGAGCCCGTCAAAAGGAGAGAAACTGTAAAAGGGCAGTTGGCCTTCGCCCATTGAAGGAAGGCAGCTAGTTGACGTCGGTGACCTCGTCGGAGGAGGAAGCCAAAAGTGGAGTAGGTCAAGACTGACCGAACCACTCTAAATCTCTGGTTTGCTTTTATTTCGAGTACCTTATCATTACTGCAAACCTCCTACATAACTACTACTCTCTGCGCCTTTACGAACAAGTTCTAAGTGCTGATCTTTTCGAATCTGCATTCAGACGTAAATCTGTGTTTTTCGTATGATCAGCTTACGTTTGTGTTTTGATTCTGCAAAACTGTCTTCTGCGCTTTTTATGAACTAGCTTCTAAGTTTGGATCTCTTTGAAACCGTTTAGACGCAAACTACGTTTAGACGTAAAACTGCGTTTAGACGCAAACTGCGTTTAGACGTAAAACTGTGTTTAAACGTAAACTGCGCAAACTGTGTTTAAACATAAAACTGTGTTTTAGACGTAAACTTCTTTTAAACGTAAAACTACGTTTAGACGTAAAACTGCGTTTAGACACAAACTGCGTTTAGACGTAAAACTGCGTTTAGACGTAAACTGAGTTTAGACGCAAAACTGTGTTTAGACGCAAACTGCGCAAACTGTGTTTGGACATAAAACTGTGTTTTAGACATAAACTACTTTTAGACGCAAACTGCGTTTAGACGTAAAACTGCGTTTAGACGTAAACAGAGTTTAGACGCAAAACTGCGTTTAGACGTAAAACTGTGTTTAGACACAAAACTGCATTTAGACGCAAACTGTATTTAGACGCAAACTCAATTTAGACGTAAACTGTGCTTAGACGTAAACTGCGCTTAATCTTAAGTAATCTTAGAATCGGCTTTTATATCGAAATCGTTTTTATCGGACGAACGCAGCTTTCGTTTTTAAATCGCTGAAAGATTTTCGTTGCACTAATTCACCCCCCCCTCTTAGTGCTCTTGATCCTAACACTTCTTTGGTTCTAAGTATAATATCCTTCTTGTTCTTTGAAAGATTATTCTTATGTTCGTCATGTGCCTTACAAGTCATTTCATAGGTTATTAATGACCCTATGAGTTCTTCAAGAGGAAAACAATTTAAGTCTTTTGCTTCTTAAATAGTAGTTACTTTTGGATCCCAATTTTTTTGGATGAGATCATAAAATTTTATTAACAAAGTTCAAGATTCGTAAAATATTTATCAAAAGCTTTTAAACCATTGACAACATCGGTAAAATGGGTGTATATGTTACCAATGGTTTTGCTTGACTTCATTCGAAACAATTCAAAACTATATAATAAGAGATTTATCTTAGATTCTTTTACTCTACTTGTGCCTTCATGAGTAATTTCAAGTGTGTGGCAAATGTCGTGTGTAGTTTCACAAGTCAAAATATGATTAAACTTATTTTTTTCAAATTACAAAATAAAATATTCATAGCTTTAGCATTTAATGAAAATGATTTTTTCTCAAAATTTTTTCATTCATTCATAGGTTTAGAGGGTTTTTAAAAACTAAATTTAATGACATTCCATAAATTAAAATTTATAGAAAGCAAGAAAACACTCATTCGTGTTTTCTAATATGTGTAGTCCGTCCCATTGAACATAGGACGACAAGTGATAGACCCTCTTGAATATCATCAAAAGTAATTTAACCTCTCTTGGGTGTTACACCAACCGAGAGAATCTTGACTCTAATATCAACTATTAGGACCGAAACAACACTAGGGGGGGGTAAATTAGTGCTTTCATAAAATTATAATTTTAAAAATTTCATATGATAAAACAATATCAGATATGCATTTAAACTTAAAGAGCAAGTGAGAGTAGTAGACAATTAAATCAATAAGTAATAGCAATGAAAAGCATGAAGAAAATACATATAGAATTTATAGTGGTTCGGTCGTCATGACTTATGTCCACTTCCGATTCCTCTTCCGTAGAGGCCATTGGTGTTCACTAACGATCTTCTTTCAATGAGCGAAGATCAACTACCCTCTTTATAACTCTTTCTCCTTTTCATAGGTTTAGGAGAGAACCTTCACACCTCTCTTTTATAAAAAAACCTCACTCCTCTCTTTAGAAGACATCTAACTCTAAGAGGAAGAGACTCTATAATTCAAGAGAGTTTACAACACTTTTTTTTCTTAAGTATTTATAGACCCCAAATGACTTCAAAAATTAGAGCTAAAATTTAAATCCCCGAGTTTTCAGGGTACTAGCGGTTCCACCACCTGCACTGGGTGATACCACCTTGTGCACTGGCAATACCACCACCCAGTTTGGGTGGTACCATCGCTTGATGTTAGGAATGAATTGGTACTAAGAGGGGGGGTGGGTGAATTAGTGCAGCAGATAAAATTACATCGGTTCGGAAAATCTTTCGTACACAGAAAACTGATCTCGGATGTTAACTTAGAAGCATAGTTTGCAATTAAAGTAAATTACTCAAAAGAAATGTAAACTAGATTTTTATAGTGGTTCGGTTGTCGTGACCTACATCCACTCTACCGATTCCTCTTCCGTCGAGGTCACTGGCATCCACTAATGATCTTTTTTTGACTGACGAAGATCAACTACCCTTTTACAATCCTCTTCTCCTTTTCACAGGTTTAGGAGACAACCTTTACACCCCCTTCACTTCTCTCTAAAACTATACTAACACTTAGAACTTTTAGAGGAGTTCTTACTGTTGAATCTCGGATTTTGATGATGAAGTCAATTGTTATTTGTTATCTAATCTATGTGTTGAGATAAGTGTGCAGGATTAACTACGATGAGAGTAAGACAAGCAGCAGGTGTTGCGCCGGAGTCAAGATCATGATCACGTTGGGAGTTCGAGAGTTCGACGGAAGTTCGGACGGTCGTCGGAGGTTCAGCGAGAACAGATCCGAGAAGTCCAGAAGCTTGCCAAGCGAAGCTCGTCGGAACTCGCCAAGTGGATCGTCGCAAAGTCCAGGAGTATGCCGGATGTCCGCAGAAGGATCACCGAGGGTTTATCGGATGATCGATGGAAGTTCGCCGGAAACTCGCCGGAAGAAGCGATTGACGCATCGGAGCATAGCTGCAGAAGTTGTCTTAGAGTTAATCGTAGTTAGCATGATGATTAAGCTTGAAAATGGGAGGTGATCCCATTAGCTTAATCTTGGGGCAATTGGGCCCCTGAAAAGATTCAAATTGGGCCGAATGGAGCGAACCATTCGGACCCTGATTGCACCAGGCGGTGCAACCGCCTAGGACAGGAGGTGCAACCGCCTGGGCTGCGGGACTGGGCGGTGCAACCGCCCCAGCCAGGCGGTGCAACCGCCCAGGCCATGTCTTCCAGCGGGACTGGGCGGTGCAACCGCCCCAGCCAAGAGGTGCAACCGCCCAGGGCTTAGTCTCCAGGCGAGACTGGGCGGTGCAACCTCCTCTGTCAAGAGGTAGCACCGCCAGAGCTTAAGTTTCGAGCTCTGCCAAGAGGTGCAACCACCGAGCTCGGTCTTCGAGCTCTAGGCAGAGAGGTGCAACCTCTTTGGACAGGTGATGCATCGCCTGAGCTCGGTCTTCGAGCTCTGGCAGAGAGGTGCAACCACCTCTGGCAGAGAGGTGCATCAGCCTGAGCTCAGTTTCGAGCTCTGCCAGGTGATGCAACCACCGAGCTCAGACTTCGAGCTCTGCCAGGCGATGCAACCACTGAGCTCAGTCTTCGAGCTCTGGCAGAGAGGTACAATCGCCTGAGCTCAGTCTTCGAGCTCTGCCAGGCGGTGCCACCTCTCCAGTCAAGAGGTGCAACCGCCTGATCCCGGAATTCCGGGATTTGATCGTTTTGAGCTCCAAATTTGAATTGGGTTGGGGCCTATAAATACCCCACCCATTCAACACTGAAAGGATACAGATCCACACCGAATTCTTGATCTTTTCAGTGATTCTAAGAGCTCAAATTTGTGTAAAGTCCTAAAGTTCTCCTCCTTCTGTTCTTTAAGTCTTGAGTTGTAAAGAGAGGAGAGAAAGGATCTGTAAAGGTTGTCTCCTATGTTAGGATCAAGAGCACTAAGAGGGGGGGGGTGAATTAGTGCAGCGGAAATCTTATAATAATTTAAAAACCAAAAGCTGCGTTCGTTCAAAAACTATTATGATGCAAAAGCAAATTCTCAGTTTGTATCTAAGTGCAGTTTGCATCTAAGCGCAGATTGCGTTTAAGCGCAGTTTTGCGTCTAAGCGCAGTTTTGCGTCTAAGCTCAGATTTACGTCTAAATGCAGATTTACGTCTAAACGCAGATTTATGTCTAAACGTAGTTTTACGTCTAAACGCAGTTTTACGTCTAAACGCAGTTTTACGTCTAAACGCAGATTTACGTCTAAACGTAGTTTTACGTCTAAACGCAGTTTTACGTCTAAACGCAGATTTACGTCTAAACGCAGTTTTACGTCTAGACGCAGATTTACGTCTAAACTTTGAAACTCGTTTGTATACTCGCAGAAGGCAGTATGCAGTTGAAATCAAGACGTAAACGTGAACTGAAATCTGATGATTGAGCGAGGAAAGCCGATTTACGTCTGAATGCAGTTTTACGTCTAAATGTTGAAACTCGTTCGTAAAATCGTAGAGGACAGATTGCAGTTATTAATAGGATTAAAATGTAAGCGTAAACTGCAAGGAAGCTCGTTCGTAAAAGCGCGGAAAACAGTTCTGCAGAATCAAACGTAAACGTAAACTGTAATGTATGAAAATACGAAGTTACGTCTGAATGCAGATTTGGAAGAACAGCACTTAGAACTTGTTCGTGAAAGCGCAGAGAGCAGTAGTGATGAGGGAGGTTTGCAGTAATGATAAAGTGCTCGAAAATAAACGCAAACCAGAGATTTAGAGTGGTTCGGTCAGCCTTGACCTACTCCACTTTTGGCTTCCTCCACCGATGAGGTTGCCGACGTCAACTAGGTGCCTTCCTTCAATGGGCGAAGGCCAAACTTCCCTCTTACAATTTCTCTCCTTTTGACAGGCTTAGGAGACAACCTTTACAGATGTTTTCTCTCCTCTCTTTACAACTCAAACTTGAAGAACAGAAGGAGGAGGAAAACTAGCAGTTTTGAGCTCTAAGAACCACTGAAAAGATCAAGATTTCGGGTCAGTTCTTGCTCAATTCAGTGCTGAATGGGTGGGGTATTTATAGGCCCCAATCCAATTCAAAATTCGAGCTCAAAACAATCAAATCGATCAAATCCCAGAATTCTGGGATCAGGCGGTTGCACCTCTCGACTGGAGAGGTGGCACCGCCTGGCAGAGCTCGAAGACTGAGCTCTGCCGATTGCTTCTCTCTGCCAGAGCTCGAAGACTGAGCTCGATGGTTGCATCACCTGGCAGAGCTCGAAGACTGAGCTTGGTGGTTGCATCACCTGGCAGAGCTCGAAATCTGAGCTCGGTGGTTGCATCACTTGGCAGAGCTCCAAACTGAGCTCAAGCTGATGCACCATTCTGCCAGAGCTCGAAGACTGAGCTTGGTGAATGCATCACCTGGCAAAGCTCGAGACTGAGCTCAGGCTGATGCACCACTCTGCTAGAGCTCGAAGACTGAGCTCTGTGGTTGCATCGCCTGGCAGAGCTCGGAACTTGAGCTCTGGCGGTGCAACCTCTTGGCTGGGGCGGTTGCACCTCCCAGCCTTGCAGCCCTGGCGGTTGCACCTCCTGGCTAGGGCGGTTGCACCTCCCAACCCCACAGCCCAGGCGGTTGCACCTCCTGGCTGGGGCGGTTGCACCTCCTGGTGCAATCAGGGTCCGAATGGTTCACTCCATTCGACCCACTTTGAATCTTTTCAGGGGCCCAATTGCCCCAAGATTAAGCTAATGGGATCACCTCCCATTTTCATGCTTAATCATCATGCTAACTACGATTAACTCTAAGACAACTTCTGCAGCTTTGCACCGATGCGTCAATCGCTTCTTCCGGCGAGTTTCCTGCCAACTTCCGTCGATCAACCGATAACCCTCGGTGATCCTTCTGCGGACATCCGGCATACTCCTGGACTTTGCGACGATCCACTTGGCGAGTTCCGACGAGCTTCGCTTGGCAAGCTTCTGGACTTCTCGGATCTGTTCTCTCTGAACCTCCGACGACCGTCCGAACTTCCGTCGAACTCTCGAACTCCCAACGTGATCATGATCTAGACTCCGGCGCAACTCCTGCTGCTTATCTTACTCTCATCGTAGTTAATCCTGCACACTTAAAACAAAACTTCAATCGAGACAATTAATCCTAAGCAATTAACCAAGTTGTCCGACATGTCATTGGTCCCTCGACGCTTCGTCCGATTCTTCGGCGCATCGTCCTCTCGTGCAGCCTATTGCCCAATCGGCCAGTTGACTCCGCAACTCCGATATCCTTGGCACAATACCCGCTCTTCTTGGCCCGATGCCCGAGTCCACGGCCCGAAGCCTTCTGTCGATACGTCGACCGATCCACTGGCCCGACGTCCAATCTTCTGACATGTTCCTTCGGCACAATATGATTTTCCTGCTTTAATTGTCTCATCCTAATCGAAGCATCCTGCGTCACTCAAAACGCAGATTAAATCATAAACATATATCAAGTAGTTTCATCATCAAAATACGAGATTCAACATCCTAAGCCTATCAAAAGGAGAGAAACTGTAAAAGGGCAGTTAGCCTTCGCCCATTGAAGGAAGGCAGCTAGTTGACGTCGATGACCTCGTCGGAGGAGGAAGCCAAAAGTGGAGTAGGTCAAGACTGACCGAACCACTCTAAATCTCTGGTTTGCTTTTACCTTGAGCACTTTATCATTACTGCAAACCTCCTACATTGCTACTGCCCTCTGCGCCTTTACGAACGAGTTTCTAAGCTCTGATCTTTCAGAATCTGCATTCAAACGTAAATCGTGTTTTCGTACGATCTTCACACTGCAGTTTACGCTTACATTCGGATTCCATTTATAACTGCAAACTGCTTTCTACGTAAAATGCTTTTCAAGGTTCAAAACTGCTTTTAGACGCAAAACTACATTTAGACGTAAAGTTACGTTTAGACGTAAAACTGCGTTTAGACGCAAAACTGTGTTTAGACGTAAAACTGCGTTTAGACGTAAAACTGCGTTTAGACGTAAAATTGCGTTTAGACGTAAAACTGCGTTTAGACGTAAAACTGCGTTTAGACGCAAAACTGCGTTTAGACGTAAAACTGCGTTTAGACGTAAAACTGCGTTTGGACGTAAAACTGAGTTTAGACGCAAACTGCGCTTAGACGCAAACTGTGCGTAGACGCAAACTGTGCGTAGACGCAAACTGTGCTTAGACGCAAACTGCGCTTAGACGCAAACTGCACTGTGATTCTGCTTTTATATCGAAATCATTTTTTATCGGACGAACGCAGCTTTCGTTTTTAAATTACTGTAAGATTTCCACTGCACTAATTCACCCCCCCCCCCTCTTAGTGCTCTCGATCCTTACACTTACAAGATTACAACAGAGTTTTTCTACTTTTTTTCACTCTATTTTTGTGTATGTTAACCAAGGATGAGAGGGGAATTTATAGGCCTCAAGTGGATTCAAACTTTGAGCCTAAAAAGACCTCATCTTGGGTTTCTCGAGTCCTGGCGATATCACCATCTGTGTTGGGTGGTACCACCGCCTATATCACTGACACTGGGTGATACCACTGCTTGGGAGATTGTGTCTAAGCGGTACCACCGCCTGATATAGTCTCAGAGATTGTGTCATGATGGTGCCACCTGTTGGGTCATTGTTTGAGCCTTTTACTTAGCCCAACATAGTCCATACATGGGTCCAACTGGCCCCTAATTGGGTTGGCCCAATTCCAATCCCAATTATATGCTAACTACGAAATTTAAGGCATACACTAAGCAAATTTGGTCCGATTAGTCTAGGTTTCTTCCAGTGACTTCCGACGATCTTCCGATGAACTTCCGATGATCTCTCGGTAATGTTCCATCGGACTCCCGATAAGCTCCTAGACTTCACGACGATCTTCTTGGCGAGTTCCGACGAGCTTCTTTGGCAACCTTCTGGACTTCTGAGTCATTTCCGGCAAAACTTCCGACGAACTCCCGAGCTCCCAATGAAGTCTCATTCTTGACTCCGGGACTTCATTTTGCTTTATGCCTTGATCACTATCATAGTTAATCCTACATAAATAAAACATACTCTAGCATGTCATTGGTTCATCGATGCTTCGTCCGATTCTTCGACGCATCATCCTCTCTTACGGCCTATTGACCAATCGGTCAATTGACCTTCGCAACTCCGATTTCCTTGGCGTAATTTTCACTCTTTTTGGCTCGATACTCAAACTCATGGCCCGAAGCCTTCTGCCGATATGTCGATCAATCCTTTGGCTCGACATCTAATCTTCTAACATGTTCCACTTTGGCCCAACATGATTCTTCTTACTTTTAATTGTCTCTCCCTAATCGAAGTTTCTTGCGTCACTCAAAACGTAGATCAAATTAGAAACACTCTTAATTGGTTTCATCATCAATTCAATACTTGACACATGGGAGATTGTGTACTAGCGACACTACTACCAATCTAGGTGGTACCACTGCTTGACATTGGCGGTACCATCGTTGGGTTTTCTAGAAAACATATACTTCGTATGTTTCAGCTCATAGGCGATTCCACCGCTTGGTCTGGTGGTGCCACCGCTTGACCTAACTATGAGTCACTGAATGAGCCTCTCAATGCGCTCAACTCAGCCCCAAATTAAGCCCAATGGTCTCTTAATTGAGTCAGTATAGTTATACCCAAAACTAACTCAAATTAGACCTAAACTACGATGATCAAGACATACGATTGTAAGCATGAATCCTATGTTATCTAGTATGTCATTGGTTCATCCGGCTCTTCGTCCGATCCTTCGGCACATCGTCCTCTCTTCCGACGTACTATTCGATCCATCGGCATGTTGACCTTCTGCAACATCCGATCTTCTTGGCGTAATGTTTGATCCTTCTGACCCGATGCCCGAACTCATGACATAAAATCTATCTTCCGACACATCGATCAATCCTCCGGCTCGACGTCCATGACATGATACTCTCTGCCCAACATATAATTCTCCTACTTTAATCGATTTGTTTTTCCATGATCGAAATTAGTCCTACGTCATTCAAACACTAATTAGATCATAATTTTATTAATTAATTTTATCATTAAAATTTATGATTCATGCATGATCACTGTCCTGGACAAAATTAGACGTAGCTTAGCTGTGTGCATGCGGTTAGTCACATGAGAAATAATGCAATCGACTGATCACAAACGACGGGGCACGCATTCACGCAGGTCAACTTGTGCTGTCTAATTTTCACCCCCGATACTGAGTAACCGGTTTATCGTGTGCTTCATTTGTTTAGAGAAAAAAGTTGCAGTGAGTTAGAAAGAAAGAGAGAAAATTGGGGACTCGGGGATTGTCGTGTGTTGCCCTCGTGTTCCGGTTATTTGCGGTGGTGAGTCCAAGGAAACGTTGCAGTCGCGGACTTGTGCCGTCAAATATCAGGTGACAGAGCAGGACCGGCTCGTTTACGCCTTTGTTAAGCCAAATACAAATGAATTATTAGCTAGGCTGATCGTGCCAAATACACAAGGAACTCTGTCGAGACATTTTCTCCACAAACAGGTGCTCCTATCTTAGGAACGAAGCTCAACCTTCGTCGATCATCTTCACCCCCACTCCGTTCCTCGCCCTCCACAGAGATTGCATCTCCAACTTTGCATAATCGCCAAAAGAATCAAAATAATAATAATAAAATAAAATAAATCCTTTCCAAGCTCGGCGAAAATTAAATCCAGCAAAACTGTGTTGACGTACGTTTGACATACAGACTTGTCTGGGCAAATTGGAGAGAGACGTTCACACGAATTCCGGAATCATCAGAGGCCAAGTGGTTCATATTCTGAGAGATCATCCCTGACACAATCGACGTTGGTCCATCACGGCCATATTTCCATCAGGTAAACCTTCTTAACTCAATGAAAATGCCGGAAGATTAAAAGAACAAAAAAAAAAAAAACAAGAGCTAGTAAAGAAGGAGCTTTAAAAATGAATAGACAATGCAAAAAAAACAAAGTGCCACGTTAAAGAGGAGGGCCAGACAGATACATTACTGCCCAACAATACATAATAACGAACTGGCCATCTTAACGAACACATTACTTAATCCCAAATATTAATTTGGATTCAGTACATATTTATCAAGGGATCGCCAGTTGGTTTCCGCTGTTCACTTCAGATCTTACAATAAGAAGCAAGCCTGCACATCTCACTCCGTCAATGCGTTACAGAAACGATCTCTTCCATACATAGCACCAACATCTATCATATTCATTTGGTCGATTAGAGACCACTTTATATGCCCAGGGGGTGTTCCTGTGATTCCAGCAAGAAGATAAACATTAGACGAGAAGTCAAAATTTGAGATTGGAAATTGGCGTGGTGGGCTTCTTCAAGTCATCCTCCCGTAAGATAGGGGAAAGCAACCAGTCCATTTCTCTTAGCCATCTGCTCTTTATTCCCTCAGATAAGGGTTCCAATTTCCAAAATTCCCCAAATATAGATGCTAAATAGGAAAAAAATTGAGAAAAAGTCAGAACCGTTAGACAGGATCATTGCATAAAAATATTCCGTTTTTCTTCCTGATAGGGCCTAAAACTACTTAGCCAATGCTGCATCATGACCATCTTTCTTGGATCACACAGATTCAACCTTGAGATTCACTCGAGGGAGACATTTTAACATAACCTTTCTCTTTTGATGATATCATAAAGAAACTTCAGTAGCCGATGTGGCATCAGCTAGTGATTTGTCCAATGGCATTCAGCTTCTGAAGTGGAGAAATTGCTATATGTAAATTTCAACAAGTCTCATGGACGACTACTATCTCAAAACAAAATGTGAACTTTGCTTTACTACAAAAATTGAACATTTAACAGATTAATGGCCTTATTCATAACATCATCAAGCTATTCATATCTGCATTGTAAAGCTAGGCTTTCCAACCTTCAGATTCCAAAGATTTGGCATTTAAAAGAGAAAAAACAAAAAAACTAATATGCTGCACATCTGATGGGTGACACTTTAACCACTATTGGCTACTAGCAGAAAACAACCTCACAACAATCATAATCCATAAGTATACAAACCGAGTTGGATAAAGTCCAAGAAGTGGTCAGAAGATTCCAAGGTACGTCTCACTTATAAGTGAAGAAAACATCATTACCTGCAAGACCGATAATGGCATGAGATAATGCGAGAGTAGTACTGATCCCTTTTATGCCTCCTGAGACATCTTCACCAAGCAGCAACTTTGCAAACTTTTCCTTCATAGCCTCCACATCTGAAACGTCTATCGAGTATGTGATAGGTCCCTTCCCATTGATGCAAAAATGATGAAGGCCGTTAAGAGTATCCCACTCATCAAGCAAGTGCTCGTCCTGGGGTGCTCGAGGACAAGCATCGTGAGAAGGAACAGCCAAGGGCATCTTTACTTGAGGAGCAGCTTGAAGCATCCTCATCGGGGGAGTCAGTGGCAGCACATCCATCAGCACCACTCATGTCACCTCCAGCACACTCATTGGCAGAGGAGCAGCTGTTGAGGATGCAGCTCTCAAGGCCATTATATGTCGTCACCCCTGCACAAGTGCAATTTCTTCATGGTTTTAATTTCTTGGAGAGCATGGTTAATAGAGCCATCGTGCTGTAGATCCAAAAAAGTGATTGATGTTACGGTAGGTAACTTTTTTAGCCGTGACCTCGGGGTCGACGCGGTTGGTTCAGGGCTCCGAATGGTTGGGATCAGACGTGGCTCCCCTTGGGATCTCGTGGCGGCCGCTGTAGGCGGTCTGGCTGGAAAGTTTCGCGATGCCGAGTAGGGTCAGCTTTGGTCGAGTACCTACGCACAGGTCGGGTCGGTAGTTCGGCCCGACCCCTCCGACGATCAAGTCAGTGATTCGGAGTGGAGTTTTTAGGGTGAGATCGTCCACCCCTGCCCGTTGGGAGCCCGGGGGTATTTATAAGTGAATTTGATGTTACCTGATGTGCCATCCTGCCGGAGCAGGGCTGTACCTCTAGTGGCGTCTATCGTCGTCATGGGTGTTGCGTGGAAGGCTGAGCTACTACAAGGTATGGGGGGCGTCAGTCGACGTCTTCCCCTGGCTCGGCCGGTCATGAGGGATCAAACGATGATGTCGTTCAGGTATGGTGGGTGTGGGTGTACACTATGTTGGTGTTAATGCTCGCTCCCTGGGGCAGTGTGCCGCCCAGGGATGTTTGACGTGGGGGTGTATTACGTCAAATCTGGTGTGTTACATCAAATCCGTTTTTACCCCTATCATACTCCCCCCCTGAAAGGAGCTATGTGTCGGTTCTTGCATGCAAGGGGTCCGACGCATGGCTTCTTACTTCTGGTAGGTTGGCCACGCGAATCGAGGCATACGACACAGGCGGGATAGCCGCGCAGACACGTCACGTGCAGTATGGGGCCGAGGTGCGCCACTCGGTCAAAAAACCGAGCAGAGATCGGGATCTCGGATAGCACGTGATCGAGGAGCACGGCGCAGGCGGGCAGGCAACGCAGGCGTGGTCTCGGGCACCGCGTAACCGAGGAGCACGACGCAGGCAGGCAGACCGCGCAGGTGTGGTCTCGGGCAACACGCAGTCGAGGAGCACGACGCAGACGGGCCGGCCGTGCAAGTGTGGTCTCGGGCAACGCGTAGCCGAGGAGCACGACGCAGACGGGCCGACCGCGCAAGTGTGGTCTCGGGCAACGCCCAGCCGAGGAGCACGACGTAGACGGGCCGGCTGCGTAAGTGTGGTCTCGGATGGCGTAAAGCCGAAGAGCCGAGGAGCACGACGCAGGCGGGCTGGCCGCTCAAGCGTGTCCTGGGTGGCGTAAAGCCGAAGAGCCGAGGAGCACAATGCAGGGGGGCTGGCCGCACAGGCGTGTCCTGGGTGGCGTAAAGCCGAAGAGCCGAGGAGCACGACGTAGGCGGGTTGGCCGCGCAAGCGTGTCTTGGGTGGCGTAAAGCCGAAGAGCTGAGGAGCACGACGCAAGCGGGCTGGCCGCGTAGGCGTGTCCTGGGTGGCGTAAAGCCGAAGAGCCGAGGAGCACGACGTAGGCGGGCTGGCTGCGCAAACGTGTCCTAGGTGGCGTAAAGCTGAAGAGCCGAGGAGCATGACGCAGGCGGGCTGGCCGCGCAGGCGTGTCCTGGGTGGCGTAAAGCCGAAGAGCCGAGGAGCACGACGCAGGCGAGCTGGCCGCGCAGGTGTGTCCTGGGTGGCGTAAAGCCGAAGAGCCGAGGAGCACGATGCAGGCGGGCTGGCCGCGCAGGCGTGGTCTCGGGTGTCACGCGACCGAGGTGGCGGCCTCGAGCATTATGCGACCTAGGAGATACTCGGTTCTTGGCCAGCGTGGGCGCGGGCGGCCAGGTTGCTTTTCTCCTGGGGAAGATCAAAGGGCCGCCCCTTTCGGGAGTCGTCGGTTTTCGAGGCTGACATGATTAGCGGCTTCGTACTTTGCACCATGCTGCGACTAAATGCCGCGTCAGACCATAGTTATGGCGATGTGATGTTTGCGTCTTCGCAGCGCACCTCAGGAGAGGAAAGGTCGCGGTTTTGGCGGGCAGTAGGCTATAAATAGCGCGCCATCGGCTTCCCTTATGCTCTGGTACCTGCATTCTCTCGACCCCTTCTTTGGGCGACCTAACCTCGCACCCATCAGCTGCCCCACCTTCTTTTCCAAAGCTCGGTAAGGATGGCTTCTCCTTCTCTGTCCTCTCCTTCTTCGCCTCCTGTTTCTGGTGACGTCGGCGAGGGGGCAGTGTTGGCGAGCTCCCACTCGTCGTTCGAGGAAAGGGCCACCAAAGCCCTTGAAACGCTGATGTGGCCGCACGACCTCGACTCCACCATGAGCGAGTCGTCACTCGGCTCCCTTCGGGATCGTTACGGTATCCCGGCGGAATTCACGCTTATTGACCCCGAGCCGGGGCAACGGGCGTATGATCCCATACCCAAGGGCTTTGCCCTAACCGTGGATGCCTTCGAGGCTGGGCTGCGCCTCCCGTTCCATCCAGTCATAACCTCCTGCGTCTCATGGTGGCGCATCTCTCCTTCTAAGATGACGCCAAATTCCTGGCACTATCTGGTGGCATTCCTAGGGGAATGCTACTATGCCGAAATTCCCCCGAGCCGGTCTCTTTTCCTTTCTTGCTTTCACCTATCCAAGGGGTCAGGGGTTTATTACTTGTCCGCCCGACCGGGTTTCCGGGTCAGTGGGGCTCCTTCCAGCAACAAGGGGTGGAAGGAGCGTTTCTTCTACGTATGCCATCCGAAGAGTTGGGATTTTGGGCTCCGGTGGGCGGCGCACGCGGTCAATAATATCGCCCCGGTCTTGGATGAAGGGGAGCTCCAGGCCCTTCGTAGATTGAAGGAGATCCTCTCGTCCTCCAAAGTCATCCGGACGATGACCGAGGCGTGGTTGGTCGAGGCGGGTTTGAGCCCGGTACCTCGAGGTATGCCTTAAAAAGGAGGTGGCGGTAGGCCTTCTTGTCTTATTTTTCTCTTTTGGAATACTAACCAAGCTCGATATGTTCGTGTAGAAATGGTGAACCTTACTGCGATGCGCGGAGGACGTGCTCCGTCGGTTGCATCTCCGCGACGCCCAATCGGCCAGGGCGTTGGCACGAGGGAGGCGCCGGTGTTGCTCGAGGGTGACCGTCCTCGAAAGAAGGCTAAGGCTGCCGCTCCGAAGAAGCCAGCTCCTCCGAAGGCTCAGGAATGCGAAGGGGCGGCGGAGTCGGGCTCGCGTGGTCGGCGAGGAGGGCGAGGTCGAGGTGAGGCCGGCCCGAGCAATGAGAGGGCGGGGAAGGCGCCCAGGGAGCTCTCGATCCGGGATTTGTGTCGGCTGCCCGCGGGGCCGCCGAACGACTCCTACCAGGCGCGCCTGATGGGCGAGCTTTTGGAGGGCCAACCCTCCGACCGGTTGGTAGCCCGCTGGGGGGGGGCTGACCCGCGGGACTCGGGTGTGGGCTGATGGGGAGACTGCAGCCGCGTTCATCCGAGGAGGGCTTCATCCAGATATGGCTCGTGAGCTCTACACCATGCCCTCGGATGTCCTGCTCGGTAAATCCATGAAGTCATTGCTATGGGTAAGCATCCCGCTGTTGATTCCCGACTTACGGCTCGTCCGAGGGTGGTCCTGACCTTCCTTCTGCAGGGCCAGCACTACGCAATGGCATTGGCGGATCGCGTACGCGACGCAGGTCGGGCCCTGGGCATCTTGTGCGACCGAAATGTCGAGCTGCGCAGGCAGGTCGAGGAGGTTCGCGCGGGGGCGGCTCCGGAGGCGGTTGCGGCGGCCGAGCAGCGCTCTTCGGAGCTGGAGGCAGAGGTGATGCGCCTCCGGACTAAGGCAGGGGCGACCGACCAACGCATGTCGGCGCTGGAGGTTGAGGTCCTTCGCTTGGAGTCCGAGGCGAAGGCGGCTGAGGAGGAGAAAGACGGTCTCCAAGGGCTCCTAAGGGGGGCGCAGACCGAGGCTCGCCTGGTCCGAGGCGAGGTGGCCACCCTGACCCAGAGATTGGAGGGGGCCCTGGCCGAGGCGAAGGGGGCCTCGGAAGCTCTGGTGGTCGAGCGAGAGCGGCAGCCAGAAAAAGACAAAGAAATAATTGAAGCCTATAAGCAATCTTCGGGCTTCCAGCTCGAGCTGGTTCATTCAGGGCAGGTCACCTACGAGTACGGGTACCGGATTGCCCTGGGCCGGTTCCAGACGCTCCATCCCGGGTTGGAAGTCGAAGTGGATCCATTTGCCTCTCATCCCGAGGTTTTAGATGTAGATATGCCGGATGAAGTTCCTTTCGACGATAGCGTCGGGGCTCCGATGGTTAGGATAGAGTTTTTGGGGCCGGCTCGGTTGAGCTGGGTTGAGTCCTGTAATCTCTTTTGTAATCCTCGAGTCCTGTTGTAGCCGAGTCTTGTAATTCCATGTTTCTGAAATAAAGAAGACTTTTTTTCTCCAGTATGTCGTTCAGCTTCAAAAAGCGCAAAGCTCCCTACTCGGAAGAGACTCTTTTTTAGCCGAACAATTCCCCTTAGGCAAAGTCTTCTTCAGACAAAAAACCTTTTAAGGTTCTGGACGTTCCATGTTCTCGGCAGGGAGGAACCGTCCATTGTCGCGAGCCTGTAAGTACCCGGTCGGACTACCTCGACGACCCGATAAGGTCCTTCCCATTTGGGAGCCAACTTTCCCTTCGCTCGGGTCAGGTCATTCACCTCGGTCTTGCGTAAGACCAGGTCGCTCAACTTGATCGGTCGGGGTCGTATCTTCCTGTTGTAGACCCTTGCGACGGCCTTCTTGTAAGAGAGGGCTTTCAAGTGGGCCTCGGCGCGTCGCTCTTCGAGCATGTCGAGGTTGGCTCGAAGTCCCTCGTCTGAGGCCCTCTCATCGAAGTCTTCTGTCCGAAGGGTGGCGATGGCTACCTCGGGTGGCAGGACAGCTTCAGTTCCGAACGTCAGGCTGTACGGGGACTCACTAGTCGCAGTCTTGGGAGTAGTGCGTAGTGCCCATAGGACGCTAGGGAGCTCATCCGTCCAGGACGATCGGGCCGCGGACACTCTTCTTTTGAGCCCGTCCAAGATGGACCGATTGGTCACCTCCGCCAGCCCGTTCGTCTGAGGGTGGGCCACCGAGCTGAACCTTAGCTGGATGCCATGACCGGCATAGAACTCTCGGAACCTTCTGCCAGCGAACTGAGGTCCGTTATCCGTGATAATGGCTTTGGGCAACCCGAACCAGGTTACTAGGTTTCTCCACATGAACCTCTCCATTTGTTGTTTCGTGATTATCGCCAACGACTCGGCCTCGATCCACTTTGTGAAATAGTCCACTCCTGCGATGATGTACCTCCGCTGCCCCGAAGCCGGTGGGAAAGGTCCAAGCAGGTCCAAACCCCACTGCGCGAACGGCCATGCGCAATCGATGGGGCTGAGCGGTACCGCTGGCTGCCGGGGTGCGCAGGCGTGTTCCTGGCACGAGCCGCACCGTTGCACATAAGCTTTCGTGTCCCGGCGCATTGACACGGACTTAGCTGGTTTTGCCTAAGTCGTGCGGCACCCTAACGCGTCCGTCCGCAAAGGTCAGCCTCCCCGAAGCCTCCCATTGTCCCTTAGGACCAACAAAAGAGAGAACGGGTTAAAGAGAACGCCTCAATCGGGATCCACAAGCAAACATGTCCGAAAAATACTTCATAGACAATGCAAATTACAAACAGACTTTACAAGCTCTGAACAGTGGCACAACAAAGGGTAAAATGGTCCATTACAGACCAAAAAGCTCTCGTACGTGTCCACATGACACAACCTTTATTTACAAGCCTAAAGAGGCCACCAACCCAACTAAAATGGGACTTATAAGCCTTCGGCTGCTCCTCTACACGCTGTACAAGGCATGAACATGCCAACAGACAATGGACAGACATAAGCATTACATCCAATATCTTGTTTAGAAGTTTGTCCGTTACATTCTCCCCCACTTATCCCTTCGACGTCCTCGTTGAAGCCTTTGTGAACACTGCAACTCTTCGCCTTTGCTGAGTCTTCAATCTTCCGCTCTAGCTGTAATGCGCCTCCTGGCTTCCAACTGCTCTCCATTGTTGTTTTTGAGTAGTCGAACCTTTGATCCGCCATGCTGCTTCAACTCACCAATGACTCTAACTCTGGTGTGGGGTTGGCTGAGTTGTGTTGATCCTTGTTGATTCCTGCGGATCTCCCAGATGAAGGAAAATACCATCCTTATTGCGCTAGTCTCTCAAAATTCCACATGCTGCTTGAACTGGGTGGATGCTTGTTGGAGTTTTAACGAGCATCGTCTCGCAAACTTCTGAAGTTTTGGGTCCTTCCTCCACAAAATCTGCTCATTGACTCTCCTTTCGGTTAGTTGTCACATCCAAGTAGGTTCACATCACTTCTGCTTTCGATTGGCATTTCGTTGGGAAATGAAGCGGACAATCTACTCTTAGTAGCACTGATCACCGTTGGTGAGGATTTGACAACTATTGTCTTCCATTATCTTCGAAGGGTCTTTGAACTTGTGCAGAGCTCCTCTGCTGGATAGATGAGAGAATTGGGGTACTCGGTTTCGCCCATTCTCTTAAGGGTTGAGAAGGCAACGGTTACTTGACTTCGCCCGCCTCCTCGAGGTTGTACTTCATGCATCAAGCTAGTTACTGGCCTTCGCCTGCTCTTTGCTCACACTTCTGAAGCACTTGAAGTGTTTGCACTCCTTGCGTTGAGTTAGTTACTGTGATTCACCTTCTCAATGCCATTGAACTTCTGGAATGCAGGAAGTTTTCACCCCAACTTGGAGTAATTCTTTGATAGATGAGGTCGCCTTTGGGATTGTACCGTCTTCTCCATCAACCCTGCCGCCTACTCCACTGAGTAGCAAAGGTACAGCACCGCGTACTGCCTGCTTCGTTCCTTGGTCGTGGACTCTTGCATGACCCGAAGTCCTTCACTTACGGCTATCTTGATGAGAAACTTGTTGACACCGGTCTTACGAAGTTTCTTGGCCTTTGCCCTTCAGCCTTGTCTCGGTACTTGGAGATTGCCTCTGCATGCTCCACCTCCTCGGCCCCTTTCACGACCAAGCGCTCTCCCTCCATGAGAGCAAGGGATCAATGACTTTCAGGAAGTCCCGCCTCTGTGGTACCATGGCCCTACTATCCATCTGCTCGCATCTGTATCCCTTTTCTTCACGATCAGTAGATATGTCTCCGTGGCACTCCTCTGAGTCCACCTCCATTCTGACTGATGCTTGATTTTGGGTAGTTAAGTCCCTTTGGACTCGTCATCGCTTCCTCGCCCCTTTCGACCTCCTGCTTCAACACCTCTGTGTTCTCCAAGCAGTCTGTTTGGTCGATGGAAAGACAGACTGCAACTCCCATGCATGGCCTCTACCATCACATTGTAGGGTTTGCACCGATTCTGTTCTCCTTACCTTCCTTGATAGCAACGTTCGCTTACTCGACCTTGTCCCCTGACTTGTCGGGCTCCCTTAAGCGAATATGAGCTCTGGAGTAGTCCAACTCTCTAGCTGCTTCGATCATACCTCTGCATGATCAAGTTCCTCCCATGGAAATCACTGGTACTTGCATTCGAACTTTTCCCTTGGTGGAACCCAGCCCCCATATGCTGATGACCAAGGCTTTCATCCGAAGCAAAATTCGATGCACGCACGGAAGACCCGCCTCTACGGTACCATGGCCTTCACTCCTTGAATCCACAGCCCTTCTTGCCGTCATGTTGTTCACCGAAGTGGAGCTCCTAGTAGCTCCCGATCATACCTCCATATGATCTCATCCCTCACGGGACTCAGTCGTGTGTATCGCATTGCCACGAATTGTTCCACCATGATCCGCTGCACCATGTCGCCTCCTGGTGACATCTTCATTGCATTCTGATCCTTGTGGAATAAACTCGAATTGTGTACCCTCCATGTGTGGCCTCTGCCAATACATCGCAGGGTCTCCTCCACCTTCGATTTTGTTCGCTCCTTTGGCAATCGACCTTCATCCACCTACTCTTGGGTCACACCTAGATGAAGCACTGCTCTAGGACAGTCCGTCGCCTAGTAGCTCCCGAAGTCCACCAATTTCACTATAATTTGTGCACCATTGTCTGGATCCTGGGCCTCTACCCCTACCAGCACAATCTTCACTGCGCACCGCTTCCTTCATAGTAACTCGAATGGCAACACTATGGCATATTCTTCAAGAGTATCCGCCTCTGCGTCCTCTTGCCCCATGCTAAGGCCTTCTGAACCCAACTTCGCCTCCGCAAATTGAGTCGCCTTAGTTCCTCCATCAAATGCTTCTCCGAGATAAGGTGCATGTGCCCCGAAGCTCCCTTTATCTTTAGCACCATGCACGATGAGTCCGCTCCATCAGAATGAAGGACCCATGGAGCAACATGATCATACTCTTGCCTCTGCAAGAGTTCATGTCCTTGACCTCTGTCTAAGAAAAGCACTATGCCTCTGCTCCATGTTCCAACTTCTATGCTGGCTCCCTTCATGCGGCTTGGGTATTTCGCCAAGTTACACCCAAGTTGCTCCGCTCCTCGTTTTTGCATTGAGTCGATGGTGGCTCTCGCACCCACCATTTCACGGGTCAGCCCTCCCTTAAGTCCGATCTCTACATCGACTCCAAGTGTACCTTCATAAGTTGCTTTAAGTCGCTCCCCCACTTGATCTCGCAATGCATCCACCAATGCATTCTCTCAAGCGAGATCATGCGACGACTCCTCGCCGCTTGCTCAGTCCATCGAGCTTCGTGGAGTTCTTGTTTGTTGAGGTACTCCTCCTCAACATGTGAGGTCCGTCTCACATGATTCTCCCTCTGGAGAGCCGGGACTTATCCCTCCTAGATAACTGTCCCATTGGAGCAATATCTCTCTTCGTTTCGGAGACCACCATCCCCTGGACTACTCCAATCTGCTGAACAGACTATGCATTGTTCTGCCTCCTACAAACGCACTTGCTAGATTGCACCTCCCCGTCAATACAGCCCCTGCTGCGCCCCTCAAGGCCTAGCAACATGCTGAACTCGTTACACACTTCAGCCTCCTACGGACGTATCCTTCACATGCCGAAGAGAAAGTTTCAATGCTCCATGGCGCCGAGTCTCGGTCGCCTTGGGATGGCCACAAACATTCCGTCGTCCGCATACAAGCCCATGCATGAGTACCAAATTCTTCGAATTAGCAATTCCCCTCACCTCTGTGAGCTTTGCATAACTCTTTTGGTCGTTGAGCAACTCATTCCACCTTGCATGGTCTCATTCTTGTCAAGCGCCTCGCTTACCTAGAGCACCATCAAGTATAGTTGTCAACGTTGAGCCGTAGCTCAAACTCAACCATCCCAACCTTTGTGCGCTCCGCATTCTTCCAAGCTTGCCTGTTCTCGTGGTGCCTCTTGCACGAAGGGTTGGCCATTCCTCTGAATGCCAATGTTAGATACCCGCTCCTCTGAGCGACTCTTTTCCCTACATCTCCATGCCCGTTTTCCCTCAAACGATCGCGCGTTGCTGACTGCCCTCAACGCAGCCCCGTTAGGTCCCCCACGTTTGCATGTCAAGTGTTTCTATGAGTGCTTGTCCCGCTCTGATACCATATGACACGGACTTAGTTGGTTTTGCCTAAGTCGTGCGGCACCCTTGCGCGTCCGTCCGCAAAGGTCAGCCTCCCCGAAGCCTCCCATTGTCCCTTAGGACCAACAAAAGAGAGAACGGGTTAAAGAGAACGCCTCAATCGGGATCCACAAGCAAACATGTCTGAAAAACACTTCATAGACAATGCAAATTACAAACAGACTTTACAAGCTCTGAATAGTGGCACAACAAAGGGTAAAATGGTCCATTATAGACCGAAAAGCTCTCGTACGTGTCCACATGACACAACCTTTATTTACAAGCCTAAAGAGGCCACCAACCCAACTAAAATGGGACTTATAAGCCTTCGGCTACCCCTCTACACGCTGTACAAGGCATGAACATGCCAACAGACAACGGACAGACATAAGCATTACATCCAACATCTTGTTTAGAAGTTTGTCCGTTACAGCATGGTCGACCAGTAGTAACCTTGGCGGAGTATTTTATGTGCCAAGGTTCGCCCGTCGATGTGTTCTCCCAGACTCCTTCGTGGATCTCGGCCAAGACCGTCTGGGCTTCGTCAAGCTCCAAGCATCGTAGAAGGGGGTAGGTGAAGGACCGCCTATAAAGCTGCCCACTCTCCTCGGTGTACCATGCGTGTGTACGACGTAGGCGCCGGGTCGCAACTTCATCGTGGGGAAGGGTCCCATCTCGCTTGAAGCGTAGCAGCTCTTGTACCCATGTGATCGGCGCGTTGCCTGGGGCCATAGTCGCTACTTCGACGGCGCGGGCGGGGAGCTCCTCGATCTCCGGCCATGCTTCGGGGGTTGGTTTTGACGCCAGCTTAGCTAGCACGTCGGCTCGCTCGTTTTCCCCCCTCGGAACATTAGATAATGTAAAATAAGGGAACTTGGTACTTAGGTCCTTTACTCGTGCCAGGTATTTCGCCATGGTTGGGTCCCTAGCTTCGTATCCCCCGCGGAGCTGCTCGGCCACGAGCTGCGAGTCGGTGAGGACGTGTATAGCGGCCACCTGCATCTCGAGGGCCAGCCTTAGTCCTGCTAGGAGCGCCTCGTACTCCGCTTCATTGTTAGTGGCCTTAAACCCAAAACGGAGGGAGCGCTCGAACGAGCGCCCGTCGGGGGCGAGAAGAACCAAACCCGTGTCGGTGCCTCTTGAGCTGGCCGAGTCGTCCACGTATAGGGTCCAAGCCTCGGGGGTTTGCTCGAGATCTCTGTCCTCTATCTGAGTTAGCTCCGCGATGAAGTCGGCTACTGCTTGGGCCTTGATGGCGGTCCTGGGCACGTATCTTATATCATGTTCGTCGAGCTCCACCGCCCATTTGAAGAGCCGCCCTGCAACATCAAATTTTGTTAGGACCTGCCAAAGAGGTTGGTCGGTGATGATCTCCACTAGGTGTGCCTGGAAGTAGGGGCGCAACTTCCGAGCCGAGAGCACCAGGGCGAGTGCGAGTTTTTCTATCGGCGGGTAACGCTCCTCGGGTCCGCTCAAGACGTGGCTGACGTAGTAGATCGGGAGCTGCTGGCCGGAGCTTTCCCTGGTCAGGACGAAACTGACTGCATGCGGGGAGGCCGCTAAATAGAGGCCCAGCTTTTCCCCGGGAGAGATAGAGGCAAGGCGGGGGAGGTCGGCCAGGTGCTGCTTCATTTGTTTGAAAGCTTCCTCGGATTCCAACGTCCACTGGAAGTTCTTCGGGTTCTTTAGCACCTTGAAGAATGGGAGGCAGCGATCACCCGATCGGGCGAGGAAGCGAGATAGGGCGACAAGCCTTCCGTTAAGTTGTTGTAGGTCTTTAATCGTCCGGGGGACTGCATATTGATTATCACCTGAACCTTCTCCGGG
This sequence comes from Musa acuminata AAA Group, assembly GCF_036884655.1. Taxonomy (NCBI): domain Eukaryota; kingdom Viridiplantae; phylum Streptophyta; class Magnoliopsida; order Zingiberales; family Musaceae; genus Musa; species Musa acuminata. The sequence goes on from NC_088345.1 coordinate 13,879,321, forward strand.
TTGGCGTCAATTCCTCTTTCATGCACGATGAACCCAAGGAATGCCTCGGCCACGTAATGGGGTTGAGTCGCATGCCGAACTTGCGCAGTGTGGCGAATGCCTCGGCCAGGTCGGCAAGGTGCGTTCCGGCCTCTTGGCTTTTCACGATCATATCGTCCACGTAAACTTCCATGTTCCTCCTGATCTGATGGGCGAACATCTTGTTCATCGTCCTCTGGTATGTGGCCCCAGCATTTTTTAGCCCGAATGGCATGACCTTATAGAAGTATACCCCTTGATCGGTGAGGAAAGTTGTATGCTCTCTGTCTTCGGGCGCCATCCTGATCTGGTTGTACCCCGAATAGGCGTCCATAAAAGTGAGGCATGCGTGTCCGGCCGTAGCAGTCTTTAGGGCATGCATTGTTGAGACTGGTGTAGTCAACGCACATCCTCCAGCTTCCATTGTGTTTTTTCACGAGGACTACATTGGACAGCCATTGTGGGTATTTGGCTTCTTCTATGAAGCCTGCTGCTAAGAGTCGGCCCACCTCTTCTTGTATGGCGCGTTGTCGGTCAGGGGCCTGCCGCCTGGGTTTTTGCTTCACTGGGCGAGCGTCCGGTGGGATGTTGATATGATGCTGTGCGATCCCTGGGTCGAAACCCGTCATGTCCGATGGGGACCAAGCGAAGACGTTGGCATTTTCTCACAGGAGTCCAACAAGCTGCTCTCGTTCTTGCTCGGGCAGTTCTGAACCGATCTTCACCGTCTGGTCCGGCCGAGCTTCTCGCAGAGGTATGTCAATGGTGGATCCCCTTGGCTCGGGATAAGGGGCCAGTTTCTTTGTTTCCCGCGGATCTTCCAGTGGTGGCTCAGTCCTGGCCCTCTTGTGTAAAGAAACGGCGGTCAGGTGGCACTGCCTGGACTCTCGGGGGCTTCCCGTAACTTCTCTGACTCTAGCGTGAGTCGGGAACTTGATGGTTTGGTAGTAGGTCGAGACGACGGCTCTGACCTTGTTGAGGGTCGACCGACCGAGTATGGCGTTGTAGGCAGTGGGAAGGTCGACCACCAGGAAGGTGGTCATCACCGTCTTCGACCTCGATGGGGCCCCTAGGGTCAGGGGCAGAGTAATAGCCCCCAGGGGCGATATCGAATCTCCTGTGAAACCGGTGAGCGCCGAGCACATCGGGCTCAGATTCTCCCTAGCCAAGCCAAGCTTCTGGAAGGCGTCGAAGTAAAGTATATCGGCCGAGCTCCCCGTGTCGAGCATGATCCTTCTTACTTGCGCGTTGGCTACCCTGGCCGATATCACAAGGGCGTCGTCGTGGTCGGGTCGCTCGGACGCTCCGGTCGGGAAGGTTATCTCGAGCTCGGGCTCGTGTCCCGAGGCTTCGTCTGGAGCGGCTCGGGCATACACCTTTCTGCCCGACATGGAGCCTCCCCCAGATGCGGGACCACCGGCTATCACATCGATGTGTCGTTCGATGGGGCCCTCCGGGCGAGGTGACAGCTCTTTGTTCGGCCGGAGATATTAGCCGAGGTGACCTCTGAGGATGAGCTCCTCAATTTGCCTCTTCAACTCGCGGCACTGCTCAGTGTCGTGCCCGTGCTGCCGATGGAATCGGCAATACTTTGAACGGTCTGCGAGCTCTCGTGGGTTCCTCATTGGGTGAGGGTCCTTGAGTAGCCCCTTCCCCTTCTCGTGAAGGAATATTTCGGTTCGGGACGAATTCAAGGTGGGGAGAGGAGGCCTTGGGTCGGATCTATCCAACTTTCGCCGGGAGGAGGCGGGTTGTTGCTGTCGGGGTGGCTCTGACTTGACCTTTTTGTGCTCCTCCCGCTTCCCAGCCATCCAAGTCTCCGCGGCGATGAACTGACCAGCATGCTGAAGCATCTCGGGGACCGCGACGGGGGGCCGCTCCACGAGAGACCAGAAGAACCTGGAGGGCCGCAGGCTTGTCATAAACGCCTGCATCAAGAGATAGGGGTGAGCATCCGACAATCCGCGGATTTGTTTCGTAAAGCGGTTCACAAAATGGGAGAGAGTCTCGTCCTCCCTCTGGTTGAGCCCAAGGAGCAATGCCACGAAAGGCTTTGGTCGAGCATAAGCCAGGAAGTTAAGCTCGAAATCTTTGGCGAGTTGATCGAAGGAGGCGACGGTCCCGACCTTCAGGCTGCTGTACCACGCGCGGGCCGGCCCCCATAGAGTTGTTGGGAATGCCCTGCACATCAAGTCGTCAAAAGTCCCGTATAGCGCCATCTGGGCGCGAAAAGCGGCCACGTGGTCTGTTGGGTCAGCGGCGCCGTCATACGCGTCCAGCGAGGGAAGGCGGAAGTGTGGGGGGATCGCCTAGTCTTGTATCTCGGGGATGAACGGGGATCCTTGCTGTCCGTCCGCCCCGAGCTCTCCTCTTGACTTACGAACTTCCTGTTGTACTTCGTCGAGTCTTTGACTGACGAGGCGCAACTGAGCTCGTAGGGCATTTGTTGAGTCGGCGGTCGGAGCCTCGGGCTCGGGGCGGCTCGCCGTGTCTTCTGCTTCCCGGCTCCCAGGCCGATTTATCGGGTTCCGAGGTGAGCCAGGAAGCTCGGGAAGTGGTACGTGAGTCCGGACGGGGGTCTCCCGTCGTTGTGAAGGCCAGGTTGCATGCGGAGGGGTCCGCTGGGAGACGATCGGAATGATAGTCTGCACCATGCTTGTCAGGGCTCGGACCTGATGAGCGAGGTCGTGAAAGGCCTCGGGTGACATTAGCAACGGGCCGACGGGTGCGCTGTCAGGAGGCGACAAGCTTGGGTCGTTGAACAATTGCCAGTAGCGTTCTGACGCCGATGCGGGGCATTCATCGCGGAATTCATCATGCGGGGGGTGCTCCCCCGAGTTGGGGAGCCCAGCGGTTGTGGGCCCGCCGACGTGGGTTCGCTGATCGCTTGACATTCGGATCGACCCTCCTTTTAGCGCCAATCTGTTACGGTAAGTAACTTTTTTAGCCGTGACATCGGGGTCGACGCGACTGGTTCAGGGCTCCGAATGGCTGGGATCAAATGTGGCTCCCCTTGGGATCTTGTGGCGGCCGCTGCAGGCAGTCTGGCTGGAAAGTTCCGCGATGCCGAGTAGGGTCAGCTTTGGTCGAGTACCTGCGCACAGGTCGGGTCGGTAGTTCGGCCCGACCCCTCCGACGATCAAATCAGTGATTCGAAGTGGAGTTTTTAGGGTGAGATCGTCCTCCCCTACCCGTTGGGAGCCCGGGGGTATTTATAAGTGAATTTGATGTTACCTGATGTGCCATCCTGCCGGAGCTGGGTTGTACCTCTGGTGGCGTCTGTTGTCGTCGTGGGCGTTGCGTGGAAGGCTGAGCTGCTGCAGGGTATGGGGGGCATCAGTCGACGTCTTCCCCTACCTCGGCCGGTCATGAGGGATCAGACGATGATGTCGTTCGGGTATGGTGGGTGTGGGTGCACACTATGTTGGTGTTAATGCTCGCTCCCTGGGACAGTGTGCCGCCCAGGGGTGTCTGACGTAAGGGTGTATTACGTCAAATCTGGTGTGTTACGTCAAATCCGTTTTTACCCCTATCAATTGGAGCTAGGCTTCATCTACAACTACAACAACAACAAGCCATTAAGTTCCAACAAGTTGGATTAGTTTCATGAATCTTTTACCCACGATTGAGCTTAGGTAAGGTAATATCTGTAATTCCAACCAAGAGTGTTCAAGTCTTTTTTTTTTTTTCAGTAATATCTTCTTAGGTTTTCCCTATCTCTTCCCACGCAATCAATACTAATCGACTTACTTCCGTCTACCAGGGCAACTAAAGGTTTTTATCTAGTATCAAAATTTTAAGGGACCAACAGCATTGACTGCCACTATAATAACTAGCCCATCATGAAGTTGACACCAGCAAAGCCATTGCTACCGGAACAAGTTTAAATTCCTATAGGCTGCTGGCTAATTATCCCACTATAAAATTATTTCTCAAAATTATTTGATGAACTATAAATGATTTAATTTTAGAGTAAAACAACGTGCAAAATTTAAAACTATACAAGAAAATTAGAATCAATAAGTTAAAGTTAGATATTAAGAACATGTAATTTGGAAGAGTTTAGAAGATTTTTGATGTCTAGTTATATAACAAACTATAAAAATCTAGTGTCGTTGTATATCAGTACAAGAGAGATATCCAAAATTGCACTAATTATATCGAATTAAGTAGATGAGCAACTGGAAATTTGGGAAAGTGATAGAACAAAGAATAAGATGGAAGACAAGTTTTTTGAAAGTCAATTTGGTTTTATGCTGGAAATATCAGTCATAAAAATTATTTATTCAACAAAATAATTACAAAAAAGGTTTAAATATGATTCTTGTTGAATTACAGAAAGCCAATAGTAGATTTCTTAGATACCCTTATAGTGAACCTTAACTAAAGAATATAGTATTTAGTAATTATATTGATTAGTAAAAGATATATATACATATGTATATGCTAGAGTAATTTTTATAGTTAGGAATACAAGAAGTGTTTATGGCAAGTTTCTGTAATCATAGGATTACACCTACGTTCAAGTTCAGATTCTTATACTACAATATTGCTAATAGATACTTGCCTGTTATACAAAAAGACCTCCAAGGTGCATGTTGTTTGATGATTGTTTTGATTGTGGAGAGTAGTCAGAATTGATGTTAATGTGTTATGAAGCAAAGCGTCATCTTTTAAATTTTCAAGTAGGAGTAGCAATGTTAGAGAAGAATAGAGGGTGTAGTTAAGACAAGTGTACAAAGTTCCAGCAAATAAAGTTTTGAGGAATGTTGATTTTTTATTTGAAAAAGGGAATATATTGACAAATACATTATTCACAAAGTAAAGGCAGGTTCATTAAAGTAGAGAGGATTTGTTGTTATGATGTCTTTCTTGTGTTAGAGGAAAAAAATTATAAGACAATTATAAGGTCAATAATGTCTTATTGATCAAAATGCTAAGCAGTTGTGAAAAAGCAAGTAAAAAAAATTGGTACAATTAAGATGAGAACATGAGGTACATCTATGTGTTAGGATCGAGAGCACTAAGAGGGGGGGGGGGTGAATTAGTGCAGCGGAAATCTTACAGCGATTAAAAACCAAAAGCTGCGTTCGTTCAAAAACTATTATGATGCAAAAGCCAATTCTCAGTTTGTATCTAAGTGCAGTTTGCGTCTAAGCGCAGATTGCGTCTAAGCGCAGTTTTGCGTCTAAGCGCAGTTTACGTCTAAACTCAGATTTACGTCTAAACGCAGATTTACGTCTAAACGCAGATTTACGTCTAAACTCAGATTTACGTCTAAACGTAGATTTACGTCTAAACGCAGATTTACGTCTAAACGCAGTTTTACGTCTAGACGCAGATTTACGTCTAAACTTTGAAACTCGTTTGTATACTCGCAGAAAGCAGTATGCAGTTGAAATCAAGACGTAAACGTAAACTGAGATATGATGATTGTGCGAGGAAAGCCGATTTACGTCTGAATGCAGTTTTACGTCTAAATGTTGAAACTCGTTCGTAAAATTGTAGAGGACAGTTTGCAGTTATCAATAGGATCAAAATGTAAGGGTAAACTGCAAAGAAGCTCGTTCGTAAAAGCACGGAAGACAGTTCTGCAGAATCAAACGTAAACGTAAACTGTAATGTATGAAAATACGAATTTACGTCTGAATGCAGATTCGGAAGAACAGCACTTAGAACTTGTTCGTGAAAGCGCAGAGAGCAGTAGTAATGAAGGAGGTTTGCAGTAATGATAAAGTGCTCGAGAATAAACGCAAACCAGAGATTTAGAGTGGTTCGGTCAGCCTTGACCTACTCCACTTTTGGCTTCCTCCACCGACGAGGTTGCCGACGTCAACTAGGTGCCTTCCTTCAATGGGCGAAGGCTAACTGCCCTTTTACAGTTTCTCTCCTTTTGACAGGCTCAGGAGACAACCTTTACAGACCTTTCTCTCCTCACTTTACAACTGAAAACTTGAAGAACAGAAGGAGGAAACTTAAAGGCTTTACAACACTTTTGAGCTCTTAGAATCACAGAAAAGATCAAGATTTCGGTGTAGGTCTGTATCTTTTCAGTGCTGAATGGGTGGGGTATTTATAGGCCCCAACCCAATTCAAAATTCGAGCTCAAAACGATCAAATCGATCAAATCCCAGAATTCTGGGATCAGGCGGTTGCACCTCTTGACTGGAGAGGTGGCACCGCCTGGCAGAGCTCGAAGACTGAGCTCAGGCGATTGCTCCTCTCTGCCAGAGCTCGAAGACTGAGCTCGATGGTTGCATCACCTGGCAGAGCTCGAAGACTGAGCTTGGTGGTTGCACCACCTGGCAGAGCTCGAAGTCTGAGCTCGGTGGTTGCATCACCTGGCAGAGCTCGAAACTGAGCTCAGGCTGATGCACCTCTCTGCCAGAGCTCGAAGACTGAGCTCGGTGGTTGCATCACCTGCCAGAGCTCGAGACTGAGCTCAGGCTGATGCACCTCTCTGCCAGAGCTCGAAGACTGAGCTCGGTGGTTGCATCGCCTGGCAGAGCTCGAAACTTGAGCTCTGGCGGTGCTACCTCTTGACAGAGGAGGTTGCACCGCCCAGTCTAGCTCGAAGACTGAGCTCTGGGCGGTTGCACCTCTTGGCTGGGGCGGTTGCACCTCCCAGCCTCGCAGCCCTGGCGGTTGCACCTCCTGGCTGGGGCGGTTGCACCTCCCAACCTCTCAGCCCAGGCGGTTGCACCTCCTGGCTGGGGCGGTTGCACCTCCTGGCTGGGGCGGTTGCACCTCCTGGTGCAATCAGGGTCCGAATGGTTCGCTCCATTCGGCCCAATTTGAATCTTTTCAGGGGCCCAATTGCCCCAAGATTAAGCTAATGGGATCACCTCCCATTTTCATGCTTAATCATCATGCTAACTACGATTAACTCTAAGACAACTTCTGCAGCTTTGCTCCGATGCGTCAATCGCTTCTTCCGGCGAGTTTCCGGCCAACTTCCGTCGATCATCCGATAAACCCTCGGTGATCCTTCTGTGGACATCCGGCATACTCCTGGACTTTGCGACGATCCACTTGGCGAGTTCCGACGAGCTTCGCTTGGCAAGCTTCTGGACTTCTCGGATCTGTTCTCGCTGAACCTCCGACGACCGTCCGAACTTCCGTCGAACTCTCGAACTCCCAACGTGATCATGATCTTGACTCCGGCGCAACACCTGCTGCTTGTCTTACTCTCATCGTAGTTAATCCTGCACACTTATCTCAACACATAGATTAGATAACAAATGACAATTGACTTCATCATCAAAATCCGAGATTCAACAATCTCCCCCTTTTTGATGATGACAATCAATTGATAAAGGAGTTGTCCTTAACTCCCCCTATCTATATGCCATAGTTGAGATAAGTCAACCTTGAATTCAAGACCTAAGAATTCAAGTGACGTATTGATAAGTTAGATCAGTTGAACTTATCAATGCTCTCATCATGATACCCATCATGATGTATCTCTTCAAGAATGATGTCAAGGCATGACATACATCATCAGGTTTGTATGATAGTGTTTGTAACTATTCATCATGTAATAATATAAAGCTACGAAGGACTTTTTACATGATGCACACATTTGAGATTTTCTAGCAAGTTTGCATTTTCTTCACAATATAGAATATTAAATCAAGATATGATGCAAACTATAGCACATGTTCACATATCTCTTGGTGATGCAAGGATGGCATAACATTGTTTATAGCATCACTCAAGTATTTGCAACTATGACATAGACATGATTATGGCAGTTCAGCTATGACATAGTGTTTATCAATTCATATGTTTCTCCCCCTTTGTCATCAACAAAAAGCATAATAGCATTATCAAGCATATAAAGGAAGTCATGACACATATATCTCTTTATTGTTTGTCGCTTGACGGAGGAAAGTCATTTTTCAAAGAGTTTTCATAAGAGTGTACAGGAACATCCCATACAAACCGAAAAATGAACTTCTTACATGCATTTGGTTAAAAATATTTGTCACATAATTTGCAACATGTTATTTGATCAAGCGTTGTCAAGGCATGTAATAGTAATAACATCCGAAAAATAATTTTAACTAGTTTAAGTATTTGGACACATCAACATTCCTAATTCTCTTCTTATGTAATCAAATTGTTCTTCACATAGGGGTTTTGTGAAGATATCAGCCAGTTGATGTTTGGTATCAATAAACTCTATGGTTACATCATGATTAGTGACATGATCTCTTATAAAGTGATGTCTAATATCAATGTGTTTTGTTCTTGAGTGTTGTATAGGATTTTTAGTTAAGCATATTGCACTCGTGTTATCACATTTAATGGGAATATCTTTAAGATTCACTTTGTAATCTTCTAAAGTGTTTTTCATCCATACAACTTGTGCACAGCATGCACTTGCTGCAATGTATTCAGCTTCGGTTGTTGATAGGGCAACCGAGTTTTGTTTCTTAGATGACCAGGATACAAGGGCATGTCCTAAAAATTGACATGATCCTGATGTGCTTTTTCTGTCTAGTCTACAGCCAGCGAAGTCCGCATCAGCATAAGCTGTTAATTCAAAATTTTCTGATTTTGGGTACCATAATCCTAGATTGGTAGTTCCATTAAGATATCTGAGTATTCTTTTGACTGCTTTGAGATGAGATATCTTAGGGTCTGATTGAAATCTAGCACAAAGTCCTACACTGAACATGATGTCTGGTCTGGTGGCAGTGAGGTAAAGTAAACTTCCTATCATACCCCTATAGGTTTTTTGATCGAAGCTTTCTCCATTCTCATCAATTTCTAACTTAGTGGAGGTGCTCATAGGAGTGTCAATGGCTTTTGAATTATTCATTTTGAACTTCTTTAGCAAACTCACAGCATATTTGGTTTGACTAATAAAGATGCCATTGCTTAGTTGTTTGATTTGTAGGCCTAAGAAGAATGTTAACTCTCCCATTAGACTCATTTCGAATTCATGACTCATAGTTTTCGCAAAGGATTCACAAAGAGATTCATTTGTAGAACCAAAGATAATATCATCAACATAAATCTGAACAATGAGAAAATTATTTTCAAAATTCTTGATAAACAATGTAGTATCAACCTTGCCTTTTATGAAATTATTTTCAATGAGAAAAGAGCTAAGTCTCTCATACCAAGCCCTTGGGGCTTGTTTTAAACCATAGAGAGCTTTAGTTAATCTAAACACATGATTAGGGCAGCCATTATTTTCAAATCCAGGAGGTTGTTCAACATAAACTTCTTCGGAAATGAAACCATTTAGAAAAGCGCTTTTAACATCCATTTGAAATAACTTAAAATTATTGCAACTAGCGTAGGCAAGGAGCATCCTTATGGCTTCCAATCGAGCCACAGGTGCGAAGGTTTCTTCGTAATCGATACCTTCTTCTTGGTTGAAACCTTTGGCCACTAATCTAGCCTTGTTTCTAACCACGATACCATTTTCATCTTGCTTGTTTCTAAAGACCCATTTAGTACCAATTACTAAATGGTCATTTGGCCTAGGAACAAGCGTCCACACCTCATTTCTCTCAAATTGATTTAATTCATCTTGCATTGCGATAATCCATGAATCATCTTTTATGGCTTCATCAACACATTTGGGTTCAATTTGGGAGAGAAAAGCGGCGTTGGCACAAAAGTTTTTAAAAGAAGATCGTGTTTGAACCCTTTGATGTGTCTCTTAGGATTAGCTCCTTAGGATGAGCATCTATATACTTCCAATCCTTGGGTAAGGATGTTTTGGAAGTGGATGCATCCAAGTTGCTAGTTAGAGACGGGGTTTCGTTTAAATTCAAAGAATCAAAATTAACATCATCATCAAGATCATTTTTCTTAATTTCTGAAATCTCATTGAAAACAACATGGATGGATTCTTCAATAATTAAGGTTCTTTTATTGAAGATGCGAAAAGCTTTAGAAACCGAAGAATTACCAAGAAAGATTCCTTCATCAGATTTAGCATCGAATTTTCCTAAGTTATCCTTTTCATTCAAGATAAAACACTTACACCCAAAGACTTTAAAATATGAGACATTGGGTTTTTTGTTATTCCATAACTCATAAGGAGTTTTGGTGAGTAAGGGTCTTACTAGGACTCTATTTAAAATATAGCATGCAGTGTTTACAGCTTCGGCCCAAAAATATTTGGGTAGACTATGTTCATTCAACATGGTTCTTGCCATTTCTTGTAAATTTCGATTTTTTCTTTCTACTACCCCATTTTGTTGAGGATTTCTTGGAGTAGAGAAGTTATGGTTGTATCCGTTGAGTTCACAGAATTCTTGGAAGTCATGGTTTTGAAATTCTCCACCATGATCACTTCTAATTGACGAAATCATAGATTCCTTCTCATTTTGAACAAGTTTACAAAACTTGGTAAAATATCTAAAACATTCATTTTTTTGTTTTAAGAAGTAGGTCCATGTATATCTGCTGTAGTCATCAATAATGACAAAGGCGTATTTGCTACCTCCTAGACTCGATGTAGAGATTGGTCCGAACAAGTCCATATGGATCAATTGTAAGGGCCTAGAGGTGCTTATTTGATTCTTAGCTTTGAAGCTACCCCTAATTTGCTTACCTAATTGGCAAGCATCACATACATTATCTTTGATGAACTTGATATGAGGAATTCCTCTTACAAGTTCTCTAGATGATACTTGAGTGATTAGTTTCATGCTAGTATGACCTAATCTTCTATGCCATAGCCAAGCATCCTCATTCATAACGGCAAAGCACATTTCATCACATAAGTCATTAATGTCAATAGTGTATACGTTGTTTTGTTTTAATGCAATCATAGATATATTTTTGTGTGGTTTTTCAATGATGCAGGCATTATATTCAAATCTTATAATATATCCTTTATCACATAATTGACTAATGCTCAAGAGGTTATGTTTTAAACCATCAACTAGTAAAACATCTTCAATAGAGAGGTTAGATTTGTTACCTATGGTTCCTTTGCCAATGATTTTACCCTTGTTGTTGTCTCCGAAGGTGACATATCCTTCGTCTATGCTAGTGAGCTTAGAGAATTGAGATGGATCTCCGGTCATATGCCTTGAGCATCCACTATCAAGGTACCATTTCTTGCTCCTAGCTTGCGATTGTTTAGTTTTCTACAAGAAAGGATGATGTTTAGGTACCCATTTGCTTTTGGGTGCCTCATAAATAGATCTACATTTTCTATCATGTTGCATAGAGTTTATCATGGTTCCTTTAGGAACCCAAATTAATTTGTTTGGACTTATTTTCTTGAATGGATAACAATGTGTCTTGTGTCCAGATTTGCAACAAAAGTTGCACTTGGTTTGGTGTTGAACATGTAAGATGGAGCCTTTTACAAAGGTAGTTGGATTTCGGTGAGGACTCCTCACAAATCCAATCCCACTTCTTTTGGGAGCATGACCCTTGTTTGTAAGGATCATGTTTAATGACTTGCTACCAACCTCGAATTTCTTCAAGGTGTCCTTGAGTAGCAGGTTTTCTTTTTGCATGGTTTCTAGATCATGACATTTGATACATGAATTTAAACTATCATGATGTTCGACTTTTAACTTATCAAACTCACAAGTAAGACTATCATGCATCTTTTTCAGCAATTTATATTTTCTACTTATACTCTTGCATTCGTCAAATAAGTCATTGAAGGCATTTAATAATTCATCGAAAGATAAATCAGCATCTAATAAATCCGTTATCTCTTCTCCGATGGCCATTAAGGCGTAGTGAGCAACTTGCTCGGTGTTGGACTCCTCTTCCTCAGATGCGCTCGAATCATCCCATGTTGCTTGGAGCGCCTTCTTCTTTGTTGTTCTTTTCTTGACTTGGGGACAATCACTCTTGTAGTGTCCCGGCTTTTTACATTCGTAGCAGATCACTTGGTCCTTCTTGGGTTCAAGTTTATTTTTCACATCGTTTTTAAACTTGTTTCTTTTGAAGAATTTCTTAAACTTTCTTGTCAAAAGTGCCAAGTCATCATCACAGTCCTCAAAACTTGAGTTTTCTCTCAAGTGGCATTCAGAAGTTTTAAGTGACATATCCTTCCTGTTCTTTGGAAGGATGTCTTCTTGCTCTTCATGAGCTTTGCAAGTCATTTCGTAGGTCATTAATGACCCGATTAGTTCTTCAAGAGGGAAATTTCGCAGATCTTTTGCCTCTTGAATAGCGGTGACTTTAGGATCCCAACTCTTAGGAAGGGATCTTAGTATCTTATTAACAAGCTCAAAATCCGAAAAGCTCTTTCCGAGTCCTTTTAGACCGTTGACGACATCCATGAAATGGGTAAACATGTCGCCAATGGTTTCACTCGGTTTCATTCGGAAAAGTTCAAAAGAATGCAGCAACAGATTGATTTTTGACTCTTTCACTCTACTTGTGCCCTCGTGGGTCACTTCAAGTGTGTGCCAAATATCAAAAGCAGTTTCGCAAGTTGAAACACGATTAAACTCGTTTTTATCAAGTGCGCAAAATAAGGCATTCATAGCCTTTGCATTAAGAGCGAAAGCCTTCTTCTCCAAATCGTTCCAATCGATCATTGGAAGAGAAGATTTTGAAAATCCATTTTCAACAAGGTTCCACAGTTCAAAATCCATAGAAATAAGAAAGATCCTCATTCGGGTCTTCCAGTAAGTGTAGTCCGTTCCACTGAACATGGGTGGACGTGTAATCGAATGCCCCTCTTGGTTTCCGGCGTATGCCATCTCTCTTGGGTTTTAATCCTCTAGAGAGTTAACCTTGCTCTGATACCAATTGTTAGGATCGAGAGCACTAAGAGGGGGGGGGTGAATTAGTGCAGCGGAAATCTTACAGCGATTAAAAACCAAAAGCTGCGTTCGTTCAAAAACTATTATGATGCAAAAGCAAATTCTCAGTTTGTATCTAAGTGCAGTTTGCATCTAAGCGCAGATTGCGTCTAAGCGCAGTTTTGCGTCTAAGCGCAGTTTACGTCTAAACTCAGATTTACGTCTAAACGCAGTTTTACGTCTAAACGCAGATTTACGTCTAAACGCAGATTTACGTCTAAACGCAGATTTACGTCTAAACTCAGATTTACGTCTAAACTCAGATTTACGTCTAAACATAGATTTACGTCTAAACGCAGTTTTACGTCTAAACGCAGATTTACGTCTAAACGCAGTTTTACGTCTAGACGCAGATTTACGTCTAAACTTTGAAACTCGTTTGTATACTCGCAGAAAGCAGTATGCAGTTGAAATCAAGACGTAAACGTAAACTGAGATATGATGATTGTGCGAGGAAAGCCGATTTACGTCTGAATGCAGTTTTACGTCTAAATGTTGAAACTCGTTCGTAAAATTGTAGAGGACAGTTTGCAGTTATCAATAGGATCAAAATGTAAGGGTAAACTGCAAAGAAGCTCGTTCGTAAAAGCACGGAAGACAGTTCTGCAGAATCAAACGTAAACGTAAACTGTAATGTATGAAAATACGAATTTACGTCTGAATGCAGATTCGGAAGAACATCACTTAGAACTTGTTCGTGAAAGCGCAGAGAGCAGTAGTAATGAAGGAGGTTTGCAGTAATGATAAAGTGCTCGAGAATAAACGCAAACCAGAGATTTAGAGTGGTTCGGTCAGCCTTGACCTACTCCACTTTTGGCTTCCTCCACCGACGAGGTTGCCGACGTCAACTAGGTGCCTTCCTTCAATGGGCGAAGGCTAACTGCCCTTTTACAGTTTCTCTCCTTTTGACAGGCTCAGGAGACAACCTTTACAGACCTTTCTCTCCTCACTTTACAACTGAAAACTTGAAGAACAGAAGGAGGAAACTTAAAGGCTTTACAACACTTTTGAGCTCTTAGAATCACAGAAAAGATCAAGATTTCGGTGTAGGTCTGTATCTTTTCAGTGCTGAATGGGTGGGGTATTTATAGGCCCCAACCCAATTCAAAATTCGAGCTCAAAACGATCAAATCGATCAAATCCCAGAATTCTGGGATCATGCGGTTGCACCTCTTGACTGGAGAGGTGGCACCGCCTGGCAGAGCTCGAAGACTGAGCTCAGGCGATTGCTCCTCTCTGCCAGAGCTCGAAGACTGAGCTCGATGGTTGCATCACCTGGCAGAGCTCGAAGACTGAGCTTGGTGGTTGCACCACCTGGCAGAGCTCGAAGTCTGAGCTCGGTGGTTGCATCACCTGGCAGAGCTCGAAACTGAGCTCAGGCAGATGCACCTCTCTGCCAGAGCTCGAAGACTGAGCTCGGTGGTTGCATCACCTGCCAGAGCTCGAGACTGAGCTCAGGCTGATGCACCTCTCTGCCAGAGCTCGAAGACTGAGCTCGGTGGTTGCATCGCCTGGCAGAGCTCGAAACTTGAGCTCTGGCGGTGCTACCTCTTGACAGAGGAGGTTGCACCGCCCAGTCTAGCTCGAAGACTGAGCTCTGGGCGGTTGCACCTCTTGGCTGGGGCGGTTGCACCTCCCAGCCTCGCAGCCCTGGCGGTTGCACCTCCTGGCTGGGGCGGTTGCACCTCCCAACCTCTCAGCCCAGGCGGTTGCACCTCCTGGCTGGGGCGGTTGCACCTCCTGGTGCAATCAGGGTCCGAATGGTTCGCTCCATTCGGCCCAATTTGAATCTTTTCAGGGGCCCAATTGCCCCAAGATTAAGCTAATGGGATCACCTCCCATTTTCATGCTTAATCATCATGCTAACTACAATTAACTCTAAGACAACTTCTGCAGCTTTGCTCCGATGCGTCAATCGCTTCTTCCGGCGAGTTTCCGGCCAACTTCCGTCGATCATCCGATAAACCCTCGATGATCCTTCTGCGGACATCCGGCATACTCCTGGACTTTGCGACGATCCACTTGGCGAGTTCCGACGAGCTTCGCTTGGCAAGCTTCTGGACTTCTCAGATCTGTTCTCGCTGAACCTCCGACGACCGTCCGAACTTCCGTCGAACTCTCGAACTCCCAACGTGATCATGATCTTGACTCCGGCGCAACACCTGCTGCTTGTCTTACTCTCATCGTAGTTAATCCTGCACACTTATCTCAACACATAGATTAGATAACAAATGACAATTGACTTCATCATCAAAATCCGAGATTCAACACTATGCGCTTACTAAAAAGGTAAAACAGGAAATGCTTTTAATGAATAATTAAGTGGCCTCAATAGAGAACAAAATGAAAACACAAATAAAAGAGCCTCATATATACCATAACTATAGAAGGTGTTCAATTATATTTTCTTTTAATAGATTCACTTACAATTAGATCAAAAAAGAATTCGCTAGAAATAAAAAGATCAAATCTAACGGGTCTTAGTTTAACTAGGAATGCTAGACCTACATGGGTCTAAATGATTGGAGAAGATCCAATGTAGTCAAACCCAGATAATTGAGACATCATGGCTTGTTATTGTTTTTGTATTACTAAATTCTTGTAATGTTATGCAATGATATGAAAAAAAATATTTGCAAATTTTATCATGTCATTTTTTGCTTTTCTTTATCATTTGCAAAGATGAACTATTTAATCTCTTAATGATATCATATCCTAATTATATGGTGGCAAAACATGTAACTAAGACAAATACTCTGGACTCTACATGCAACAGAGTATAACCATCTTTTGTTAACCTTAGGAGAAGACATGCAGTTGGAATACTAGATGACCTCCTAAGAAGTCCAGTATAACTTGTGAGGATGCCGTATGATTGGTAGATGAGGATATAAGACATATCTAAATATGAATTAAGTGTATTTATTAGGATACAAGCTTTTGGGGTGGCAGGGTGTTTGCATGATGGAAACCTCTTTGGCATGTAGGATCTGCTGATGAGAATAGCGTTATCATACAAAACACACGAGCTTTGGTCCAAACACCTTTTATACGGACGGGTCATATTTAATCCCAAACCAGTCACCCCCAAAGTCAAAATAGAAAAATCAAATGAAAGGCAACCAAAAGGTATATTTTTACTGTTGGGTCCGGTCCATACGTGGGCTTAGACAATTGGGCCTATTGAACCCAAATCACTAATTGAAGGCAGAAAACAAGAGGAAGGGTTCGATGTAGCAAGTGTGCACAGTGAACGTGTGCGACGACGTGTAGAGAAATAGAGAGAGAAAGTAAGGTTTTTGAGATTACTATTGATACAGAGAATCCTTGCAATAAGCTCTACAATCCTAATGGTGTTGATCTACATTTTACCCTCTCTGAGGTACTTTCCTGCTATACCCACTTTGTGAGACATAAAATTCTCTTACGAAGTGATCCACCCTATTTGATGAAGATATGCTATTCTTGAGCCAAGATCTATGATCTTGATGTTATTTGATCCTCTAGTTATTCTAGAGAAGACATATTGTAAACCTGTTATCATTACTATTGATAGTGAAAGTTTTAGGTGGACTATGATCCCGTGGTTTTTCTCACATTGGGTTTTCAACGTTAAAAGATTGGTCTCGTTGTGTGATTGATTTTTTGCTCTATTGTTTATACTGTGCTGGTTGATATTTTCATTTAGATATTAAGTTGGTATTTTGATAAGGAACCCATTTTGATACACAAAGAGTGAAAAAAATATTCCACTTTAACAGGTTTTTTCCCAACAAGTGATATTAGAGCAACAGGTTGTTTGGTACTAGTTTTCTTGTGTGATTGAAATGGAGCAGTCAGATGGTATGATTAAATTGAACTCATCAAATTATTCCACTTTGAGGTGTCTGATGGAAGATTTGCTATATTACAAAGATTTGTATAAGTCTATCAAGGTTAAAGATAAACCTTCTACTATGGACGATGAAGAATGGGAAGTTCAACATAGAAAAGCCATTAGCTATATTAGAAGATGGATGGATTTAAACTTGCATGAGCATATTTCAGATGAAACTATAGCTGATGTTGTTTGACAAATGTTAGAAAACCTCTTTGCGAAAAAGATAGTGGGAAATATAATTTCTCTCCTCAGAAGACTTGTAAATTTGAAGTATAAAGATGGTGGTAATATTGTTGAGCACATAAGCCTATTTCAGAGTCTTGCAAACAAGTTGGTTGCTATGAAAATGAATATAGATGATGAGATACAAGGATTATTACTTCTCAGCTCTTTACTAGAAAGTTCGGAAACATATATGGTGACAATTTGTAACTCCACGCCAGAAGGGAGTTTAACTATAGATATGGTTAAAGATAGTTTGCTAAATGAAGATGCTAGAAGGAAAGAACAGGGTGAATCTTCTTCTAGGGCATTTGTTACTAAAAAACAAGAAAGACGTGAAAGAAGTCATAGCAGAAATCCACATGGTTATAGAGGAAGATCCAAGTCTAGAAGAGATATCAAATGTTTTCACTGTAAGAAGCTAAGTCACATGAAAAAGAGTATAGGTTTTGGAAGCGAGAACAGAATGAAATGAAGAAAAATGAGAAAGAGACCAATATAGTTGCTGCTGAAGGTAATATCACTATTGTTTGTGATGAAGGTTGTGTTAGTCTTATAGCTTAGGACAGTAATTGGGTAATTGACTCTAGTGCTTCATTTCATATTACTTATCATGGTGATTTCTTTAGATCTTACACTACTGGTGATTTTGGTAATGTCAGAATGAGAAATAATGGTATATCTAAGATTGTGGGTATTGGAGATATTTGCTTGGAGACCAGTATTGGGAGCAAATTGATACTAAAAAATGTAAGACATATTCCAGATATTCGTCTTAACTTGATATATACAGGTAAACTTAATGATGAGGGCTTTGCGAACTATTTTGGTGAAAGCAAATGGAAACTCACTAAAGGTTCTCTGATTGTGGTAAGAGGAAAGAAACTTAACTCTTTTTATGTCATGGAAGCTAAGCTATACAAAAGAGAGATTAATGCAATTCAAAAATGTGAAAGTATAGATCTTTGGCATAAGCGGCTTGGACATATCAGCGAGAAGAGACTTCAAATTCTTGCTAGAAAGCAGTTCTTACTAGAGTTGCAAGGTACATCTCTTAAATCTTGTGATCATTGCTTAGTTGGAAAAACACATAGAGTTGCATTTCAAACATATCCATCATCTAGAAGATCAGATGTTATTGATTTAGTTCATACTGATGTTTGTACTATACAAACTAGAACTCTTAGAGGTGCTCTTTATTTTGTTATTTTTATTGATGGCCATTCTAGAAAAGTGTGGGCTTTTGCTTTGAAATCTAAAGAACAAGTACTCGATGTTTTCAAGGAGTTTCATGTCAGTGTTGAAAGAGAGACTAGCAGAAAACTAAAGTGTATTCGATCAGATAATGGTGACGAGTATAGGGGTCCTTTTGAGAATTATTACAGGTTTCATGATATCAGGCCTGAGAAAACAATTCCTAAAACTCCTTAATAGAACGGTGTGGTAGAAAGGATGAATAGAATCATTGAAGAAAGGATTAGGTGTATGCTTTCCCACGCCAAGTTACCAAAGTCATTTTAGGGGGGGGCTATGAGAACTACAGTTGATCTGATAAATCTTTCTCCATCAGTTCCTCTAAAAGGTGATGTTCCAAAGAGAGTATAGAGAGGAAAAGATATATCTTGTGATCACTTAAGAGTCTTTGGGTGTAAAGCATTTGTTCATATTCCCAAAGATGAGAGGTCCAAGCTTGATAGTAAAGCAAAAATATGTATCTTCTTGGGATATGGTTATGAAGAGTTTGGGTACGGATTATGAGATCCAATGAACAAGAAGATTATTAGAAGTAGAGATATTGTGTTTCGTAAAGACCAATTGTTTGATGATGGTGATAATATTGAGAAGCCAGAAACCTCTGTTTATATTCCTTGGTGTTTGGGTCTAGTTCCTTCACCTGTAGTTCATAATGATCATGGGGAAGATGAACAAGAAGATTGTGGTGAGAATACCAGTGATGATACACCTACAGTTGATGATGCTGAACCAACTGAACAAGCACCTCCATCACCAGTTGAGATTCTATTGAGAAGATCCACTAGAGAGCGACAACCATCTATCAGATATCCTCCACATGAGTATGTTATGCTTACTGACGGGGGAGAGCCAGAAACTTACCAAGAAGCTATTCTACATGAGAATAAGAGTGAGTGGGTTAAAGCCATGCAAGAAGAGATAAGATCCTTGCTTGAGAACCACGCCTATGACTTAGTAAAATTGCTTAAAGAGAAGAAAGCTCTCAAGAATAAGTGGGTTTATAAATTGAAGACTAAAAATAATAGCTCACAAAAAGATACAAGGCACGACTAGTTGTGAAAGGATTCAATCAGAAGAAAGGTATTGACTTTGAAGAAATATTTTCTCTAGTTGTAAAAATGTCCTCTATCCGAGTTGTTCTTGGTTTAGTTGCTCGCTTGAATTTAGAAGTTGAGCAACTTGATGTAAAAACAACATTTCTTCATGGTGACTTAGAAGAAGATGTAACGGTTATTATTAAATATCTTATTTAATAATAACGTAACCGTTATTATTAAGATTCATAATTTATTATCATGAATTTCTTCATTTATTATGGTTTAAATGATTTCAGTTTCTTATTCTTTATGCATGAAACCGTTATTATTAAATTAAATATTTAATATCATTAAGTTCTTCATTATGGTCCAAACGTTACAAATTTGAATTAATTCTTGAACGTTATGAGTTGGTGATGATAAATGTTCTTGATGGGAGAATATCTATATATACATGAGGATTTTGGTCCCTTGGCTCAATCATCTCTTTGAAGCGAAAGGCTTTCCTACACCATCTAAAGCGAGAGTTCTGAGCCGAGAAGAACCAAAGTTCAATAAGAAACCTCTCCAGAAATTCTTGCCAACAATGGCTGGAGGTACGCTATTTCGTTTCCGCATTAGTTTTATTGTGTTTCTATTACAATGATTTAGAAACACAAGTTGGCTTCATGAAAATCTAACATTTGGTATCATAGCCGAATGACCTCTGCCTTGATATGAAAAAGTTTTCATTTTTATGCCATGAAAATGATTTGATTTTGGTTTCTTCTTGGAAACTTGTTGATATATTTTGTTGAAAATCATGAGGAAATATCATTTTCAACATTTTTAGTCGGTAAAATGCTCATATTATGTATGCATATTTAGTTATATTAATTATGTTTATGAGCAAATTTTTTATATTTAAAATGTCTAGTGATCCATATAATCTTAATTAATTAAGAATTAGCCATAGCATCCTTAATTAATTAAAATTATATATAAAGTTAAAATAAGGATCACATGAGTAATTAGACATCATATTGTGATTGATTATATTTCATATAATAATTGTTATCCCACAGGATCTTTTATTATATTTAATATAATTAATCAGGATAAAATATCAGATTATTTTCATAATTTACCCATAGGGATTATGAATTGGAATATAATTTGATAGTTTTATCATAAAGACCATATGAATATATTTGAATTAAGAATTTAGCCCACAGACAATTTTTATGTCATGAGATTCATATTTTTGGCATGTTTCACATTGGTAAAACATGTAATTTAGTCTATTAAGCTTCAAATTTTGACATAAGCATGTTTGATTTTATGCAGTTTGTCAAACTGTTAATTTCTTTGATATTCGATGTGATATTCCCGAACTTAGTGGTGATAACTATAAGATATGGAAGGAGAGGGTTCTCCTCCATTTAGGGTGGATGGATATTGATTATGCTATTAGAAAAGACGAACCACTTATAGTCACTGATACCAGCACTCTAACTGAGATTGCGTTATATGAGCGATGGGAGCAATCCAATCGGCTCAGCGTGATGTTTATCAAAACTAAGATAACTGCTGGCATACGTGGTTCTGTTGACCAGCATGAAAATGTCCGAGACTTGCTAAACTCTATCGATGAACAATTCATCACTTCGGATAAGGCACTAGCAAGCACCCTTATAATGAAATTTTCATCCCTTAGACTCACCAACATAAAGGGTGTGCGTGAGCACATAATGCAAATGCGAGATATTACGGCTCAACTTAAGAAACTTGAGGTTAATATGTCAGAATCCTTCCTGGTGCACTATATTCTAAACACCCTTCCACCTCAATATAGCCCTTTTAAAATTTCATACAATACACATAAGGACAAATGGTCAATTAATGAATTAATGACCATGTGTGTTCAAGAAGAAGAGAGGCTAGTAATGAAATTGGGTGAGAGTGCATTGATGGTAACCACTCGAGGGAAGAACAAAACTGACAAACATCAAACCAATCAAAAAGTTTATCAGCAGGGAAAAGGTAAAATACCACCCCAAGCTGATATCAAGAAAGAAGCAAGATGTTTCTTTTGTAAAAGAAAGGGACACATAAAGAAGGAATGTACGAAATTCCAACAATGGCTTGAAAAGAAAGGTAAACCAACATCTTATGTATGTTATGAATCTAATATGGTCAATGTTAATATTAACACCTGGTGGATTGACTCTGGATCAACAATTTATATTGCAAACTCTTTGCAGGGTATGCAAAACCTAAGGAAGCCAGTGAGAAGTGAGCAAAACATCTTATCAGGAAATAAGATGGACTCACATGTGGAAGCAATTGGAACATGCATTTTAACTTTAAGTAGTGGTTTTGTTTTAAAATTGGAAAGAACCTTTTATGTACCAAGTTTCTCATGAAATTTAATTTCTGTTTCCAGAATCGTACCATTTGGATATTCCTTTAATTTTAAAGACACATCATTTCGTTTATTATATAAATCTGATTGTGTTGGGAATGGTATTTTGTCTGACGGTCTTTACCGTATTTTATTACAAAATGATAATACTCAAGGTTTAATGCATGTTCACGTTGGCATTAAGAGGTGTAATATTAATGAGGACTCCTCTATATTATGGCATCGAAGATTAGGACATATCTCCATAGAGAGAATTAAAAGATTAGTTAAAGATGGGGTACTTAGTACTCTTGATTTTACTAATTTTAAGACTTGTGTGGACTGTATTAAAGGAAAACAGACCAATAAGTCCAAAAGGGGTGCTAATAGGAGTTCAGACTTATTAGAAATAATTCATACTGATATATGTTGTCCAAACATAGACATACATGGTCAGAAATATTTCATCTCCTTTATAGATGATTACTCACGATATATGTATATATATTTGCTTCATAATAAAAATGAAGCATTGGATGCCTTCACAGTCTTTAGGGCTGAAGTTGAGAACCAATGTGGTAAGCAAATTAAAATTGTGAGATCAGATAGGGGTGGAGAATATTATGGTAGATATACTGAAAATGGACAAGCACCTGGTCCTTTTGCTAAGTTTCTTCAAGAACATGGGATTATTGCCCAATACACTATGCCTGGTTCTCCAGACCAGAATGGTGTTGCAGAAAGAAGAAACCGAACATTATTGGACATGGTGCAGAGTATGCTTAGCAACTCCAATCTTCCTAAGTTCTTGTGGACTAAAGCATTAAAAACGGTTGTGTATATATTAAACCGAGTTCCAACCAAGGCTGTCTAAAAGACACCATTTGAACTATGGAAAGGTTGGAAACCGAGTTTGCGACATATGCGCGTTTGGGGATGTCTGTCTGAAGTCAGGATATATAATCCATAAGAGAAGAAACTGGACCCGAGGACTGTTAGTGGGTATTTCATTGGATATGCCGAAAAGTCCAAAGGTTACAGGTTCTATTGTCCATCTCACACTGTTGAATCTCGTATTTTGATGATGAAACTACTTGATATATGTTTATGATTTAATCTACGTTTTGAGTGACGCAGGATGCTTCGATCAGGATGAGACAATTAAAGCAGGAAAATCATGTTGTGCCGAAGGAACATGTCAGAAGATTGGACGTCGGGCCGGTGGATCGGTCGACGTATCGACATAAGGCTTCGGGCCGTGGACTCGGGCATCGGGCCAAGAAGAGCGGGTATTGTGCCAAGGATATCGGAGTTGCGGAGTCAACTGGCCAATTGGGCAATAGGCTGCAGGAGAGGACGATGCGCCGAAGAATCGGACGAAGCATCGAGGGACCAATGACATGTCGGACAACTTGGTTAATTGCTTAGGATTAATTGTCTCGATCGAAGTTTTGTTTTAAGTGTGCAGGATTAACTACGATGAAAGTTAGACAAGCAGCAGGAGTTGCGCCGGAGTCAAGTTCATGATCACGTTGGGAGTTCGAGAGTTCGACGGAAGTTCGGACGGTCGTCGGAGGTTCTGCGAGAACAGATCCGAGAAGTCCAGAAGCTTGCCAAGTGAAGCTTGTCGGAACTCGCCAAGTGGATCGTCGCAAAGTCCAGGAGTTTGCCGGAAGTCCGCCGAAGAATCACCGAGGGTTCATCGGATGATCGACGGAAGTTCGCCGGAAACTCGCTGGAAGAAGCGATTGACGCATCGGAGCAAAGCTGCAGAAATTGTCTTAGATTTAATCATAGTTAGCATGTTGATTAAGTTGGAAAATGGGAGGTGATCCCATTAGCTTAATCTTGGGGCAATTGGGCCCCTGAAAAGATTGAAATTGGGCCGAATGGAGCTAACCATTCGGACCCTGATTGCACCAGGAGGTGCAACCGCCTAGGCCAGGAGGTGGCACCGACTGGGCTAAGTCTCCTAGTGAGACTGGGCGGTGCAACCGCCCCAGCCAGGAGGTGCAAACGCCTGAGCTCAGTCTTCGAGCTAGACTGGGCGGTGCAACCTCCCTAACAGAGAGGTAGCACCGCCTGAGCTCGGTCTTCGAGCTCTGGCAGAGAGGTGCAACCGCCTCAGTCAAGAGGTGGCACCGCCTGGGGCTCAGTCTCCGAGCCAGACTCAGGCGATGCAACCGCCCCTGACAGAGAGGTGCAACCGCCTGGGCTTAGTCACCGAGCTCTGCCAGGCGGTGCAACCTCTCCAGTCAAGAGGTGCAACCGCCTGATCCCGAAATTCCGGGATTTGATCGTTTTGAGCTCCAAATTTGAATTGGGTTGGGGCCTATAAATACCCCACCCATTCAGCACTGAAGGGATACAGATCCACACCGAATTCTTGATCTTTTCAGTTATTCTAAGAGCTCAAATTTGTGTAAAGTCCAAAAGTTCTCCTCTTTTCTGTTCTTCAAGTCTTGAGTTGTAAAGAGAGGAGAGAAAGGATCTGTAAGGGTTGTCTCCTGAGCCCGTCAAAAGGAGAGAAACTGTAAAAGGGCAGTTGGCCTTCGCCCATTGAAGGAATGCACCTAGTTGACGTTGATGACCTCGCCGGTGGAGGAAGCCAAAAGTGGAGTAGGTCAAGACTGACCGAACCACTCTAAATCTCTGGTTTGCGTTCATTTTGAGCACTTTATCATTACTGCAAACCTCCTACATAGCTACTGCTCTCTGTACTTTTACGAACAAGTTTCTAAGTTCTAATCTTTCCGAATCTGCATTCAGACGTCAAAAGGTGTTTTCGTACGATCTTTACATTGCAGCTTACATTTACGTCTTGAATCTGTTTATAACTGCGAACTGTCTTCTACGCTTTTACGAACGAGTTTCTTTGCAGTTTACATTTACATTTTGATTCTATTTATAACTGCAAACTGTCTTCTGTAATTTTACGAACGTTCAACATTTAGACGTAAAACTGCATTTAGACGTAAATCGGCTTTCCTCGCACAATCATCAGATTTCAGTTTACGTTTACGTCTTGATTTCAACTGCATATTGCCTTCTGCGAGTATACAAACGAGTTTCAAAGTTCAGACGTAAATCTGCGTTTAAGACGTAAATCTGCGTTTAGACGTAAATCTGCGTTTAGACGTAAATATGCTTTTTACAGATTACTTTTTGAGCTGTACAATAGCAGCACATTATCTTTATACTTCTGCTCAAACTGCGCTTAGACGCAATCTGAGTTTAGACGCAATCTGCATTTAGACGCAAACTGCGTTTAGACGCTAACTGTGTTTAAACGTAAACTGCACTTAATCATAAGTAATCTTAGAATCGGCTTTTGCATCAAATTAGCTTTTATCGAACGAACGCAGCTTTCGTTTTTAATCGCTGAAAGATTTCCGCTGCACTAATTCACCCCCCCCCCCCCCCCCTCTTAGTGCTCTCGATCCTAACAATTGGTATTAGAGCAGGGTATTTCTCATATTTCGAATTTACACCCGAGAGAAATGGCTCTTCAAGAGGGCTTTTCGGTCTTTCGTCCACCGTTCTTTAACGGATTGGACTACACTTATTGGAAAACTCGAATGAGAGTTTTCTTGATTTCTCTAAATCTGGATTTATGGAATATCGTTGAAAACGGCTTTCAACTTCCCTCTAAACCGATGAACGAATGGTCGGATTTAGAGAAGAAGTATTTTTCTTTAAACGCAAAGGCTATGAATGCCTTATTTTGCGCTTTGGACAAAAATGAGTTCAATTGGATTTCTACGTGCGAAACAGCTTTTGACATTTGGCGAACACTTGAAATCACGCACGAAGGAACTAGTAGAGTCAAAGACTCGAAAGTTAACTTTTTATTGCATGATTTTGAGATTTTTCGAATGCAACCAAGCGAGACTATAGGCGACATGTACACCCGTTTCACGGATGTCGTCAATAGTTTAAGAGCTCTTGGAAAATGTTTTTCGGATTTTGAACTCGTAAACAAGATTTTGCGTTCTCTTTCTAAAAAGTGGGATTCAAAAGTAACTGCAATACAAGAAGCTAAAAACCTAAACAACTTACCACTTGAAGAACTAATTGGTTCATTGATGACATATGAAATGGTGCACAATGCACATGATGAACATGTTGAACACAGTCACCTTCCAAAGAACAGGAAGGATTTGGAACTCTGGACAAATGAATGCCACTTGAGCGATGACTCAAGTGATGAGGACAATGATGAACAAACCAACCTTCCAAAGAACAAGAAGGATTTGGGACATAGAACATTTGAAGACCACTCGAGCATAAGCTCAAGTGATGGTGAACTTAAACTACAAATGAAACGAAAATTAAAAAGCAAAAAGAATGGTACTACTTCCTTTAAACGCAAGAAGAAGAACAAAAATTGGGATGAATCGAGCTCCTCCGAAGACGAAGAAAAAATCAACAAAAGTGAGGCGGCAAACTACGCCTTAATAGCCTATGACGTTGAGGTAATTAAAATGCCTTTGGTTTATTTTGAAATTACTTGATGCTTTCATGATGCAGTTTTCTTTTTAGTTTAGAATCAATTTTCTTGAAAATTACATGTTTAAAAACAAAAATACAAAAAATATGATCATGCTAGTAATTTCAAAAATGATAATATTACATATTTTATGATAAACAAACAAAATGATTTTGATTGAAAATATGAAATCATAGTTAAGAAGTAATAATGTGTTTCATGGTGATGTCCATTGTTATTTCTCGATTTTGAGTATATTAAATCATGTTTAATTTGAAGTTATGATTAATAAGTTTTATCAAAATCATGATCATGATTTGTTAAATTGAAATAATAGGAATGATGATTTGAAATCATATAATAATGAGTTTATATGTTTTAAAAATATATGATGATAATGATGCATGCAATGATGAAATATTCATGATAAAATAATTGTTTCGACATTCAAGACTTGAATTTTCATCAATGCTATTTACCTTTGTCATAATTTAGAAATTAAAATAAAGGGTCTTCCCTTCTTTTTGACAATGACAAAGGGGGAGCAAAACATGTTTAAAAGCTAATTTGCTAGCTCTTATAATTCAAAAAAGGGAGAAAGAAAATAATTACACTTCTTAGGAATTGCTATCTTGAACATCACCAATAAGTGCTATCTTACAAATCTCAAGATGCACAAATACAAACATGCAAAATTTGTAATTTTGCACATCATTAAAATTTATGATGCTCATGCATGTTCTAAAATGTTACAAGATTCACTAGCTTGCATGATGTAGAACTTGCTATATTGAACATCACCAAGAAGTGATATCTTGCAGAAGCAAAAAGTTAACTTGCACATGTAGTAAAACTTATATTTCAAGAAGCAAGAGTTGCTTTCTTGAACATCTCAAAATTACTAGCTTGCGTGTCTTAAAATTGTAAACTTGCCATCGTACTACCATGATGATGAGAATGTCTTATCTTTATGATTGTATTTGAAAAACTATGGCAAAAATACGTCCTAATGATTGAACGTGTTAAAATTATTTTTCGAACCTTCTTGATTGAATGATCGAATCACTTGATTGGCATAATGATTTTACACAATTACATGTTGAAAATTATGTGCTTGAATACAAAACTTCCATGATAACAAGCATGCTTTACCTTTATGATTGTAATTGAATATCTATAGCAAAACCTTGTCCGAATGGAAGAAAGAGTCAAATTTCATTTTCGGATTCTTTTGAATCTAACATATCAAGTTTACTCTCTTCCAAACTTAACAAGCATATGTCATATCAAGTTTAGTTCATTGATTTTTGACATATGTAATTAACTAGCAAATACATCTCTCATGCACACATCATGTGAAAAATATTTTTTGAGAAATGGATTTGATGAATATGGATGAAAGTGTTTTTACTTGCAAGGATTTATTTCACATACATGTCTTGGTCCTTGAAAAAATGAAGCATGATTTAATCTCTCATCGATTCTAACTTTACTCGAAGTAAACTCACAAATAGCATGTATCACAAATAGTCTTCCTCCTTCGTGCAAAAACATAATAACATATATATATAAAAAAAAAAAAAGGGAAGAAGTTTTCAAAGCTATCTCCATGTCATGATTTCCTTGAGATGTTTGTATAATTGATATCCTATCACTCACTGTTGGAAAATGACATGAACCTAGTTATGACATGAATAACAACAAGCACTTATGCTTAAAATTTGCTTATATCGTTCTCCGTTTTGTTGATGACAAAGGGGGAGAAATATATGAATTGATGCTATGATTGCCAAACTTGCATTATGCCATGTTTGCATCATGCGTTAAGATATCAAGAACTTGTATCGTAATTTTATGCGTTGATATCTTACCATGTGATGAAATGCTACAATTGATAAACACTTGAAATGTTTGCGTTATGATATCAAAAGCTTACATCGTAATTTTTCATGTTGATATTTGATATTAGCAAATTTGCATGATGATAAAACTTGATATTATGATTTTCATGCAATGAGTTGAACCAATATCACAAACGATTGATTGTGATACATCTCCTTTTTGTTGATGACAAAGGGGGAGAAGTATGTTGATGACATGACATGTGATGCATAAGTTTATGCATATGTTCATGTTGACGTGTTGCAAGTATTCATGATGAATATTGCAATGACTTGAATTCAGTTTGAATTTAAGGTTCTATCAATATGACATATTGATAGGGGGAGTTTGTTTAAACTCCGGGAGTTAAGTTTAACTCCGTCATCAAGTGGTTGTCATCATAAAAAAGGGGGAGATTGTTGAATCTCGTATTTTGATGATGAAACTACTTGATATATGTTTATGATTTAATCTGCGTTTTGAGTGACGCAGGATGCGTCGATCAGGATGAGACAATTAAAGCAGGAAAATCATGTTGTGCCGAAGGAACATGTTAGAAGATTGGACGTCGGGCCGGTGGATCGGTCGACGTATCGACAGAAGGCTTCGGGCCGTGGACTCGGGCATCGGGCCAAGAAGAGTGGGTATTGTGCCAAGGATATTGGAGTTGCGGAGTCAACTGGCCGATTGGGCAATAGGCTGCAGGAGAGGACGATGCGCCGAAGAATCGGACGAAGCATCGAGGGACCAATGACATGTCGGACAACTTGGTTAATTGCTTAGGATTAATTGTCTCGATCGAAGTTTTGTTTTAAGTGTGCAGGATTAACTACGATGAAAGTTAGACAAGCAGCAGGAGTTGTGCCAGAGTCAAGTTCATGATCACGTTGGGAGTTCGAGAGTTCGACGGAAGTTCGGACGGTCGTCGGAGGTTCTGCGAGAACAGATCCGAGAAGTCCAGAAGCTTGCCAAGCGAAGCTCGTCGGAACTCGCCAAGTGGATCGTCGCAAAGTCCAGGAGTTTGCCGGAAGTCCGCCGAAGAATCACCGAGGGTTCATCGGATGATCGACGGAAGTTCGCCGGAAACTCGCCGGAAGAAGCGATTGACGCATCGGAGCAAAGTGTAGAAATTGTCTTAGATTTAATCGTAGTTAGCACGTTGATTAAGTTGGAAAATGGGAGGTGATCCCATTAGCTTAATCTTGGGGCAATTGGGCCCCTGAAAAGATTGAAATTGGGACGAATGGAGCTAACCATTCGGACCCTGATTGCACCAGGAGGTGCAACCGCCTAGGCCAGGAGGTGGCACCGCCTGGGCTAAGTCTCCCAGTGAGACTGGGCGGTGCAATCGCCCCAGCCAGGAGGTGCAACCGCCTGAGCTCAGTCTTCGAGCTAGACTGGGCGATGCAACCTCCCTGACAGAGAGGTAGCACCGCCTGAGCTCGGTCTTCGAGCTATGGCAGAGAGGTGCAACCGCCTCAGTCAAGAGGTGGCACCGCTTGGGGCTCAGTCTCCGAGCCAGACTCAGGCGGTGCAACCGCCCCTGACAGAGAGGTGCAACCGCCTGGGCTCAGTCTCCGAGCTCTGCCAGGCGGTGCAACCTCTCCAGTCAAGAGGTGCAACCGCCTGATCCCAAAATTTCGGGATTTGATCGTTTTGAGCTCCAAATTTGAATTGGGTTGGGGCCTATAAATACCCCACCCATTCAGCACTGAAGGGATACAGATCCACACCGAATTCTTGATCTTTTCAGTTATTCTAAGAGCTCAAATTTGTGTAAAGTCCAAAAGTTCTCCTCTTTTCTGTTCTTCAAGTCTTGAGTTGTAAAGAGAGGAGAGAAAGGATCTGTAAGGGTTGTCTCCTGAGCCCGTCAAAAGGAGAGAAACTGTAAAAGGGTAGTTGGCCTTCGCCCATTGAAGGAAGGCACCTAGTTGACGTCGGTGACCTCGCCGGTGGAGGAAGCCAAAAGTGGAGTAGGTCAAGACTGACCGAACCACTCTAAATCTCTGGTTTGCGTTCATTTTGAGCACTTTATCATTACTGCAAACCTCCTACATAGCTACTGCTCTCTGCGCTTTTACGAACAAGTTTCTAAGTTATAATCTTTCCGAATCTGCATTCAGACGTCAAAAGGTGTTTTCGTACGATCTTTACATTGCAGCTTACATTTACGTCTTGAATCTGTTTATAACTGCGAACTGTCTTCTGCGCTTTTACGAACGAGTTTCTTTGTAGTTTACATTTACATTTTGATTCTATTTATAACTGCAAACTGTCTTCTACAATTTTACGAACAAGTTTCAACATTTAGATGTAAAACTGCATTTAGACGTAAATCGGCTTTCCTCGCACAATCATCAGATTTCAGTTTACGTTTACGTCTTGATTTCAACTGCATACTGCCTTCTGCGAGTATACAAACGAGTTTTAAAGTTCAGACGTAAATCTGCGTTTAAGACGTAAATCTACGTTTAGACGTAAATCTTCGTTTAGACATAAATCTGCTTTTTACAGATTACTTTTTGAGCTGTACAATAGCAGCACATTGTCTTTATACTTCTGCTCAAACTGCGCTTAGACGCAATCTGAGTTTAGACGCAATCTGAGTTTAGACGCAATCTGCATTTAGACGTAAACTGCATTTAGACGCTAACTGTGTTTATACGTAAACTGCACTTAATCATAAGTAATCTTAGAATCGGCTTTTGCATCAAATTAGCTTTTATCGAACGAACGCAGCTTTCGTTTTTAATCGCTGAAAGATTTCCGCTGCACTAATTCACCCCCCCCCCCTCTTAGTGCTCTTGATCCTAACACACACAACTAGGATTGTGGAATCAAGAAACGCTAAATTTCTTGAGGATGATGTGATTAGTGGGAGTGATCATTTCAGGAACATAGTTTCCACACATGATCATATAGAATCTCAACCTTCCACATCAAATGATAGATTGGTTATAGTTCATAGCACTCCTCAAATACAAACTAGTGCTGAACAACCAATCATTGAAATTCCACAAGTTGTTGATAGTATTCTAATAGATCAAGCAGTTCAGGAATTACAACAAGCTCCTGAACAACTAGTTGAACCACAAGTTCCTCAAGGAACCATTGGTACAACATTAATAAGATCTACTAGAAATAAAAGATCAGTAATTCCTGGTGATTATGTTGTATATCTACAAGAATCTGACTATAATATTGGAGCCAAAAATGATCCTGAAATATTTCACAAGCCATGAGTTGCAAAAAATCAAATTTATGGCATGATGCTATGAAAGAAGAGATGAATTCCATGATGAGCAATGGAGTCTGGGATCTTGTAGAGTTGCCTAATGAAGCAAAGGCCATTGGTTGCAAATGGGTCTTTAAAACTAAGAAAGATTCGTCAGGCAACATTGAGAGATACAAGGCAAGACTTGTTGCAAAGGGATTTACTCAAAAAGAGGGAATCGATTATACGGAGACATTTTCTCCTGTATCTAAGAAAGATTCTCTGCGTATTATTTTAGCATTAGTTGCTCATTTTGACCTTGAGTTGCAACAAATGGATGTGAAAACAGCATTTCTTAATGGAGATCTAGAGGAAGAGGTTTATATGAAACAACATGAAGGTTTCTCCTCTAGTGTTGGTGAGCACTTGGTTTGCAAGCTTAGGAAGTCTATATACGGCTTAAAACAAGCCTCCCGCCAATGGTATTTTAAATTTCATGAAGTGATTTTTTCATTCGGATTTGTTGAAAATCTCATGGATCAATGCATATACCAGAAGGTTAGTGGGAGTAAAATATGTTTCCTTGTTTTATACGTAGATGATATTTTGCTTGCAACCAATGATAAGGATTTGCTGCATGTGGTGAAACAATTTCTTTCTAAAAATTTTGACATGAAGGATATGGGTGAAACATCTTATGTCATTGGCATTAAGATCTATAGAGATAGACCTCGAGGCATTTTAGGTCTATCACAAGAAATCTATATTGATAAACTTTTAGAAAGATTTCGGATGAAGGATTGTTCACCAAGTGTTGCCCCAATTGTGAAAAGTGATAGGTTCAATTTGAACCAATGCCCAAAGAACAATTTTGAAAGGGAATCAATGAAAAACATCCCATATGCTTCTGTCGTAGGAAGCCTTATGTATGCTCAGGTCTGTACTAGATCTGATATTGCATTTATTGTGGGGATGCTAGGTCGATATCAGAGTAATCCAGGTATGGACCACTAGAGAGCTGCAAAGAAAGTGATGAGGTATCTACAAGGAACCAAAGATTACATGCTTATGTATAGACATACATACAATCTGGATGTGATTGGTTACTCAGATTCAGACTTCGCCGGTTGTGTTGATTCTCGTAAATCAACATCAGGATATATTTCTATGATGGCTGGTGGAGCTATTTCTTGGAGAAGTGCTAAGCAGACCTTGACTGCTACTTCTACCATGGAAGTTGAGTTTGTCTCCTGCTTTGAGGCTACTTCACATGGTGTATGGCTTAAGAGTTTCATTTCTGGGCTTAGAATCATGGATTCTATTTCTAGGCCATTAAGAATTTTCTGTGACAATTCAGCTGTTGTCTTTATGGCTAAAAACAATAAAAGTGGAAGTCAAAGTAAACACATCGACATTAAGTATTTAGCCATAAGAGAACGTGTAAAAGAAAAGAAAGTGGTCATTGAGCACATTAGCACTGAATTGATGATTGCTGATCCTTTGACTAAAGGCATGCCACCTCTAAAATTCAAGGATCATGTAAAGAAAATGGGACTTAGTTCCACTTTGTAATGATATTGAAACTCTTATATATTGTGAAATTTTCTCATTTATGTGCACATTATTTTGAGAAAATATATTGTTGTTGGACCAAGAATAAATATAAGGTTTATTCATAAAGTAATATTACCACATTAAGATTAAGAAACTAAATACATCGTGATACATGGATGATAATACTCGCTCTTAGAGGACTTATCGCTATGATTCATGTATTTATTTCTTAATAAAGTTGTTCGAGAAAGATTAATTCAAATTATTAAGATAAACGTATGGACCAAGTGGGAGAATGTAACGGTTATTATTAAATATCTTATTTAATAATAACGTAACCATTATTATTAAGATTCATAATTTATTATCATGAATTTCTTCATTTATTATGGTTTAAATGATTTCAGTTTCTTATTCTTTATGCATGAAACCGTTATTATTAAATTAAATATTTAATATCATTAAGTTCTTCATTATGGTCCAAATGTTACAAATTTGAATTAATTCTTGAACGTTATGAGTTGGTGATGATAAATGTTCTTAATGGGAGAACATCTATATATACATGAGGATTTTGGTCCCTTGGCTCAATCATCTCTTTGAAGCGAAAGTCTTTCCTACACCATCTAAAGAGAGAGTTCTGAGCCGAGAAGAACCAAAGTTCAAGAAGAAACCTCTGCAGAAATTCTTGCCAACAATGGTTGGAGGTACGCTATTTCGTTTCCGCATTAGTTTTATTGTGTTTCTATTACAATGATTTAGAAACACAAGTTGGCTTCATGAAAATCTAACAGAAGAAATTTACATGGAGCAACCAGAAGGTTTCAAAGTCAAGGGAAAAAAAATGGTGTGTAAGCTTAGGAAAAGCTTATATGGACTCAAACAGTCACCTAGACAGTGGTATAAGAAGTTTGATTCCTTTATAATGAGCCAAGGGTATAATAGAACCACATCTGATCATTGTGTGTTTATGAAGAAATTTTCAGATGATGATTTTATTATTTTACTGCTATATGTTGATGATATGCTGATTGTTGGCCATGATGTTGAAAAAATTGGAAAGCTTAAAAGAGAGCTAAGTAAGTCTTTTGCCATGAAAAACTTGGGATCGGTGAAACAAATACTCGGCATGAAGATTCTTCATGATAGGAATAAAAGAAAGATTTGGCTATCTCAGGAGACTTACATTGAAAAGGTTCTTGAAAGATTCAATATGAGTAAAGCCAAAGCAGTTTATTCTCCACTTACAGGTCATTTCAAGCTTAGTTCGAAACAATGTCCTACAAGTGAGAAAGAAAAATAAGAAATGTTCAGAGTGTCTTACTCATCTACAGTAGGCAATTTGATGTATGCTATGGTTTGTACTAGGCCAGATATAGCTTATGCAGTTGAAGTTGCCAACCGATTTCTCTCAAATCCTAGAAAGGAACATTGGGCAGTAGTGAAATAGATATTAAGATATCTATGAGGTATTTCGAGGCAGTGATTTAAAAAGCGCTAGGCGCCAAAAGGTGCTAAGGTCCAAAAACGCCCGAGGCGCTAGGCGCTCGCCCAAGCACTCGCCTGAGCGAAGCGAGGCGCTAAAATATAAAAATGTATAATATAATTAATAAATATAATTATTTAAAATTTTAAATAAAAATATGTTATTAAATTAAGAAAATCTAAGATACAAAATCACAATGTCACGTTAACAAAAAGTTTCAAAATTCAAAATAATAAAATTTTACATCAAAGTCATTCATCATAATCAATATTATCGTTATTTTTACATAAATCATCTTCATTGAATTCGTCTTCTTCCTCTTGTCCTTCGATTCCTTCCTCTTCATCAAGATATGTTTCATTCTCTATGTCTTCAACAATAGTAGGAGTCGAGCTTGATACTTTTGCACTCATTTTTTTCTTTGACATATGTCTTGTATATGTTTGTAATTCTCCAACACCTGAAGCTCTTGCCACATCTCCCCATGTCAATCTATCATCTTCAAATACAAGCTCGTCTTCAGTATCTTGCAAGTTAGCACCCATTTCTCCTACTAACCACTCATTTGAATCATCAATATCTTGCAATGAGATTGAATCAAATCTATTTTTCAAATCATGATGAGTCTTCAAAGCTTAATTATACTTTATGTAAATAAGATCGTGCAATCGTTGATGTTCTAACCGATTTCTTCTCTTCGAGTGAATCTGTCATGTCATATAATTTAAAAATATATTAATACATATATCTAAATAAATAAATTAATTAAAACAAAAATATTTAGTAATACTTACATGCTCAAAGACACTCCAGTTTCACTCATAACCCGAAGCACTACATATCAAACTAAGTACTTTGATAGCAAATTTCTATAAGTTCGGGGTGGAATTTTCAAATAGACTCCACCATTCAGTTGCAAAATTTATGTTATTATTAGCAATAACATAGTAACATAATATATATGAAATTAATTATATCAAATTATTAATACCTGGAGACGTAGTTGTCCTGGATCGAACGACAATTGAAATTCCAAAAGAACCTTCAGCATTTTTATATAAAGATAATTCATGAATAATCTTATCTTGAATCTCAAGGCTGGGAACTAATCTTGCAATACACTGATATAACCCACCCAAAACTTCTGTATCAAATCCAACAGATTTAATCTTATAAAAGAATTCATGGTTCAAATAATATCCTACTACATGTAAGGGACGATGAAGTTGACAATTCCATCTTTCGGCAATGATTATAAAAATTTTCTCATATTTTTCTTCATTTTCATTAAAAGATCTTTTAATCGTCTCTTTTGCTCTATCCATAGCCTTATAAATATATCCCATTGCAGGCTTATTTTCATTATCCACCAACCAAAGGACTCGAACAAGAGAGCCCATTACCTTTAATATATAAACTATATGATTCCAAAAGGATGGCATTAAGATGATATCAGCAGCTCTCTTGCCTTTTGCTTCTTTTGCCCATTTACTTGTCACCCATTTCTTAGAGGTAAACATATTTCTCAGAGTATGTTTTTGATGATGCATGCTCTGTAATGTCAAGAATGAAGTAGCAAATCAGGTGACACCATGTCTCACTAATTCTTTATTCACTATAAATTCTCTCATCATATTCAAAGTCCCAATGTGATTATAAAGAAATCCAACAACAAAAATTGCCCTTTCTAAGGTTTTCTTGATTTCTAAGATCTTTCCAATATCCTCCAACATTAAATCAATACAATGTGCTGCACATAAAGTCCAATACAAGTGTTGTCTTTTTTATTCAAGCAATTTACTAGAGATAAAGGATAACAAAAATGATAAGACTTAAGAGTTTAACACACTTAATTGAAGATAAAATAATTAACAAAATCGAAAGATGAATATTACCAGCTAAAACATAGTTGCTTCCATTGTCGGTTATGATTTGAACAATATTTTGTTCTCCAATTTCTTCCACGAAGTTGTCAAGTAAATCATATATCTTGTCTCCAAATTTTACAAAAGATAAAGCATCTATTGACTTCACAAACATAGTCCCTAAAGAATAATTAACTATAAAATTAATTATACTCCTACGCCTCCTGTCAGTCCAAACATCTGACATAATAGAGCAACCATGTGTTGGCCATGATTCTTTATGACCCTTTAGTAAGTCATTTGTATAATTCAACTCTTTTTGTAGCAATGGAACTCGCATCTCATAATAACTTGGAGGTTTTAATCCTGCACCATATCTTCCAATAGCTTCAATCATATCCTTAAAACTGTCTAAACGAGTTGTACTAAGGGGAAGACCAGCCTGATAGAAGATGCGAGCAATGTGCTGAATTGTTCTTCCTCTTATTTCTTTATCACAAGCATCACTTATATTTGTTTGTCTAAATTTTGAGCCTCCTGCTTGCCCTTGTTGTTTCTGGGATCCTTGAAGCATATATAGATCCATCGGTCCTTTTTTACCTTTCTTAGTACTCATAACTTCTTTTCCCTTTTTATCGTATACTCTTTTTTCACTTGGGTTAATACTCATAGAATAATCTTCTTCTTCATCCCTAAGATGTTCAACATTGTATTCTGGTAAATTCCCATAAGATTCATTCTTTTGTATCTTCTTTTCATTCATATAACTCAGCAACTCTTCTTTTACCTCAGGTGGACATTTTTTACAAGTTGCTGCATTCTTGAAATTTTCTACTAGATGTTATTTTGCACGAAAAATACCACATATAGTAGTCTTATCGCAGAATATGCAAGTCACTGCATTATGATCTTCCGGATCCTTCAAATAATTATACTTCCATGCAGGATATTTTTTTGATACCATTGGAGACTCTATTGAGTTGCTCTCTATACTTGTTATTTATGTTGAAACCAAGCAATAATTTCAAATAAATAAAAATTAACAACATTAAAATCAAAATAATATATTATTAATCTATTAACAGTATTGAAAATTAATCATTTCAAAATTCAAATAAACTTAATATTAAGAGTATACTGTATACTAAGCTTGACGGAGAAACGAGGAAGCAGCGGCGAGCGGCGGCAGCGGCAGCGGGAAAGGGAAAGGGAGCAGGAGGGCTCGCGGGAGGCGCGAGCAGCGGGAAGGCTCGCGGGAGGCGCGAGCAGCGAGAGGGCTCGTGGGAGGCGCGAGCAGTGACAGCGGCGAGCAACGGCAGCGGCGAGCAACGGCAGCGGGAGCAGGAGCGACGAGCAGCGAGATCGGGATCGGGAGCGGCAATGAC
The DNA here is from genome assembly GCF_036884655.1 of Musa acuminata AAA Group. Classification (NCBI taxonomy): domain Eukaryota; kingdom Viridiplantae; phylum Streptophyta; class Magnoliopsida; order Zingiberales; family Musaceae; genus Musa; species Musa acuminata. Next base: position 13,916,795 of record NC_088345.1, read on the forward strand.
AGCGGGTTAGGGTTGGGTAAGGGTTATATCGGTTTAGTTGGTTTGATTGAACCAACTAACAACCGAACCAGGACCGAACCAGACCTAAAATCCTGGTTCGATCACTTGGTTTACCCAGGCGCTCGCCCGAAGCGCCCAGGCGGCGCTTGAGCTTGGGCGAGCGCCCAAGCGGTGCCTGTTTGAAGCGCGCCGCCTGGGACATTAGTGAGGCGCTCGGGCCTCACCTCGCCTCGCCCGAGCGCCTGAGCGTCTTTTTCAATCACTGCTTCCTGGTTATGTTTATGTTTTTGTAATGATGAACCTGTGTTAGAAGGGTACACAGATGCAAACATGGCAGGTGATACTGATTCCAGGAAGTCCACTTGGGATTCTTGATGACATTTGCAGGAAGAGCAGTCTCTTGGCAATCAAAATTACATAATTGCGTTGCTCTATCAACAATAGAAGCATAATACATAGCAATTACTGAAGCCTGCAAGGAAGCTTTATGGATGAAAAAGTTTTCATAGGAATTGGGCTTGAAATAGGAAGGATATACTGTTTACTGTGACAGTCAGAGTGTCATTTACCTCTCCAAGAATTCAATATACCATTTTAGATCCAAGCATATTGATGTGAGATATCACTGGATTCGTGATGTACTTGAATTAAAAGAATTACAGTTAGAAAAAGTGTATACCAATGAGAATGATTCAAATATGTTGATAAAGTCTTTGTTTAAAGAGAAGCTTAAAGCATGTAGACAAAGAGCGGGCTTGGTACAGCCCATCATATGAGTTGGAGGGGGAGAATTGTTGGGTCCAGCCCATATATAAGCTTGGACAATTGGGCCTATTGAGCCCAAATCACTAATTGAAGGCAGAAAATAAGAGGAAGGGTTCGATGCAGCGAGTGTGTGCAGTGAACGTGTGCGACGACGTGCAGAGAAAAGAGGAGAGAGAAACAAAGAGAGAAAGTAAGATTTTTGAGATTTCTGCTTGACGATCGATGGCCAAACGTTGTCAATTTTGGTCCAAATTTTATATGGAGAATCCTTGCAGTAAGCTCTACAATCCTAATGGTGTTGATCTACATTTTACCCTCTTTGAGGTACTTTCCTGCTATACTTACTTTGCGAGGCCTAGAATTCTCTTATAATGAGATCCACCATATGTGATGAAGATATGCTATTCTTGAGCCAAGATCTATGATCTTGATGTTATTGTGATCCTCTAGTTATTCTAGAGAAAACCTATTGTAAACATATTATCATTACTATTAATAGTGAAAGTTTGAGGTGGACTACGGTCCCGTGATTTTTCTCACATTGGGTTTTTCACGTTAAAAGATTTGGTCCCACTGTGTGATTGATTTTTTGCTCTATTGTTTATACTGTGCTGGTTGATATTTTCATTTGGATATTAAGTTGGTCTTTTGATGAGGAACTTATTTTGATACGTACAAAGGGAAAAGAATATTCCGCTTAACAGGTTTTTTCCCCGTATGAATATATCATATGTCAACCTAACAGACTCATTTTTCCTGTTTGGTAGGAAACTCTTTTTCTGTTTTACTGAAGGTAGGGATTAAGACACAAAATCTATTAAGCAAATCATCAGGTGCATCAATAGATGCATCACATGGCTATAAATTGCAGGTTTTTAATGAACGAAACTCGCAACCTACTACTACTACCACATCACAGTTTGCGGACAAAATTAACAGCCATTAATTATTATTGGCACACGATGATGGGTTGCAAGTGGATCGAAGCCTGGGCGAGCTGGAGATGAATCAATCATGTAGAGGTGCGGAATAATAGCTGGGGCATTTGGGGACCGACAAGGCTGATCACGTGACCATTGGTGTGTACCGAAGACTTGTCTACTAGATGTCTCACTGTCGTACAGTGTGAGTGTGAGTGCAACTACGGAGCACGTAACCTCAATGAATTAGCAATAGGAGGCCTGCAAAGTCTTTCTGATATGGAATTGATACTGGTAGCGGACATGCTCCTTTCATCACGACATCATCCACGTGAACGACTGTCCCGCAAGAAGCGGAGGAATCTCTCCCCCACCGCCAAAAGCTTTGGTTGCGACACCAGCTTAAATTCACACCTGAACCGAGCATGGGGGCGAGGAGGTTAGAAATGCGGATCATGATCTACCAGATAAGGTATGTCAGTTTGCTTTCAACTCACAAGTTTCAAACCAATCGGGGCTCGAGATACATAGGGCTTGGTGCTTGTGCCCAGATTGCAGGTATCAATTACCTATATAGATATATGGAGGTCAGTCGAGATATCCAACTCTCCAATAACGAGAGGGGATCCGATGGGCGATCCCTTCTTTCTGCCATTCATGCTTTGGTTCTTCTTGTTAATAATAATCGTGGGGGGCTCCGGTGCTAGGGGCACCGGACACTTGCTTCACGAGAAGAGCTACGCGCCGGGCACGCATCAGAGTACTAAAGAAGACGTGTGTGCCTGCACAATTACCAGACTAGTACTGCTATATTCCCTTCACCCGATCCTACACTCCCCCATGGGTTCACTGTTTTGCTGCAGTCCTAGTCACTTGAAAACGAAGAGAGAGATCGCCATCCTCCGTCCTCTTGCTTGAAACTCCAAATGAAAAGACAGAACGCTTTTATAATCGGTGCTACGGAGACTCATGAAGGAGAAAGAAAACGATAGGAACAATCTGGCTCAAATTCAGAACGCTACGGAAGCATCATCGGCATCGTGAACCCAGGAAGCTAAGAAAAAAGGAAAGAGCAGAAACATACTGTCTTGCTCCTCGAAATCAAGGCTGAAGTCTTTTGTGCCACGAGGACAACAAGCTAATCTCTTCATGACTAACAACCCGCCTGCACCAGAAAAATGGAAGGAACGAGAGGAATAAATTAAAATGTCAGACTCATCTTGTGCTCGATAACAAAAAAAACAAAAACTCCATTCTAAGAGTGGGAAAAATAGCCTTAAATTTGAGGCGGCTCTCCCAACGGTAGACAAAGGGAAATAGGACCGTATCCTTTATATATATATTTTTTTAATTTTTTAATCTGTTTAGTTGTTTTGTCGGGCATTTGGTTTATCGGTTGTTGGGCTGGCAGCCCATAAATCCAACCCATAGTGGGCTTGGGCAGTCTACAGCTCATTCCTTCTTAATCTAATCCTAATTAACATTAGAGGGGGTGTGGTAACTACGTTTTGAAGGCAGAAAAAGGTATAAATAGAACAGCAACATGGGAGAAGAAAAAATCACAGGATTTCAAATAAAATGAAGAAAAAGGCAGAAAAGTAAGAGAAAGAAAGGGAAGAAGACAAGGACAACGCAGAGAGGTAGTTCTCAATCATCTAGTAGTGTTCTTATATCAGGTTAGATCAAATCTAAAGTAGACTCTTGCTGTGATTACTTTGGGAGGTTTTAGATATCGTGGACAGTGACGTGATCCTTGTATCCCAATTGTTCTCTTGTGATTGTTGCTAGGATTTAGGGCAAGAGATTGAGATTTGTATATTCATTATTTTCATAGTGTATTATCTCTAGTTTGCCCTGTGGTTTTTACCCTTCACATTAGAGGGATTTTTCACGTATATCTTGGTATTCTATTTTATTATGATTTCATTTAATTCTACTGCATATCATGGTCTGCTAGTATTTGTTCATATACAAAGGTTATTCCTGTTTATATCCCCATCAACTAGTATCAGAGCAAGGGTTTTGGTGATTTAATTTTGTATTTGAACATGGAGGCTAGTAATGTTTCTCGTATGATTAGTTTAAATGGAAACGATTGGATGATATAGAAACCAAGAATGAAATATCTCTTGTATTGCAAAGATTTGTATGGACCTTTGTAGGCGGATAGTGCAAAACCCATAACTATGACAGATGATGAGTGAAAGAGGTTAGATCGAAAAATAATTGGATTTATTTGATAGTGGCTCGATGATAGTGTCTTTCACCATGTTTTTACTGAAATTTCTATATATTCTCTTTGGAAAAAGTTGAAAAGTCTCTATGAAAGAAAAACAACTGGCAACAAAGCTTTTTTTATCAAAAAACTTGTGAACCTAAAATATAGAGAGGGTGCTTCTATTGCTGAACATTTGAATGAAATGCAAAGTATTACTAACCAGTTATCCTCTATGAAATTGTCTCTTGATGATAAGTTGCAGGCATTGTTACTTCTCAATTCATTACCAGAAAGTTGGGAGACACTCGTGGTTTCCCTCAGTAATTCTGCGCCAGATATTGTTGTCACTATGAGTCAAGTTTTGTTGAATGAGGAGTTGAGAAGAAAGAGTTTGGCAACATCTTAGAATGATTCACAGGTACTTATCTCAGAGAACAGAGGAAGGTCAAAGTCTAGAAGAAGTTCACGCATAGGTAGAAGCAAGTCAAGATCAAGAAAAGATTTTGTTTGCTATAATTGTGGTGAGAAAGGACATTACAAGAACCAATGTAAGCAACTTAAGAAGGGCAAGAAAAAGGGAAAAGAAGTGGAGTCTATAGAGTCAAAAGATAATATCACAACTACAATGTAGAGTGATGATTATTTGATTTTATCTCCTTCTGATGATATTTTTTCTTGTATGTGTCAGGATCTTAAGTGGGTGATTGACACAGGTGCTTCTTATCATGCTACACCATGGAGAGAGTTTTTTGCTACATACAGGTCTGAAAATTTTGGTGTTGTCAAGATGGGCAACTATGGCACACCAAACATCATAGGCATGAGTGATATCCATTTAAAGACTAACCTTGGCTGCAAGTTGGTGCTTAAGGATGTGAGGCATGTGGTTGACATAAGGCTGAATCTAATTTCAGTTGGAAGGCTAGATGATGAAGACTATGATAGCAAATTTCATAAAGGGCAATGGAAACTCAGTAAAGGTTCTCTTGTTATAGCTAATGGAAAGAAATATCATACTTTGTACAGGTTGCAGGCTAAAGCTTATGGTGAGCAGTTAAATGCTATAGAAAAAGACTTCAGCATGGAGTTGTGGCATAGGCGACTGGGACACATGAGCGAGAAGGGATTGCAAGCTCTTTCCAAGAGAGAGGTATTACCAAACCTCAGAGGTATACATCTGAACCCTTATATTGATTGTTTGGCAAGTAAACAACATAGAGTTTCATTTGCTAGTCTTGCTTTGTCTAAAAAAATGTATGTCTTAAACCGTGTTTATACAGATATATGTGGTCTTTTGAGGACAAAAACTCATGGTGGATCTGTTGATGTTCTTGGTATAAGTGGTGCACTTTATTTTGTCACTTTTATAGATGATTTTTCCAGGAAAGTTTGGGTCTATGCTTTGAAGACTAAATATCAGGTGATTAATTTCAAAGAGTTTCATACTAGGGTTGAAAGAGAGATAGAAAGGAAATTGAAATGCATAAGATTAGATAATGGTGGTGAGTATACAGGATTGTTTAATGACTATTGCAGGTCATATGAGATCCAACATGAGATGACAGTTCCTGGTACACCTCAGCATAATACAAATGCAGAGAGGATGAACCGCACCATCATGGAAAAGATAAGATGTATGCTTTCACAAGCCAAGCTACCCAAAAGGTTTTGAGATGAAGCTTTGAGGACTAGTTGATGTGATCAACTTATCACCATGTACAACCCTAGATGATGATGTTATAGAGTATGTATGGTCAGAGAAAGATGTTTCCTACAAGCATTTGAGAGTGTTTGGTTGTTATGCATTTGCACATGTTCCAGATAATGAGAGGTCCAAGCTGGATGATAAGTCTAAACAATGTATTTTTCTTGGCTACTCACATGATCATTTTGGTTACAGGCTTTGGGATCCAGAAAAGCAAAAGGTGTTTAGAAGTAGAGATGTAGTTTCTTTAAGGATCAAACTTTTGAAGATTTGAAGAAGAAGACACCAGCCAATACTTCTACAGAAGGGTTAGCATATTATGACCCAATTACTCCTCTAGTATATCAAGGTGATGGGGGAGATGTGCAGAAAGATAGTGTAGAGCCTGATGTTGATCTACTTGCATGACATATTGAGCAAGAAGAAGTTGGAGAGCAACTTCCCGCAGATCCTCAGTTGAGAAGATCTTCTAGACAACGTCAACCTTCTAGAGGATACTCTACATATGAGTATGTGATGCTTACTGATGCAGGTGAACCAGAGAGTTACTAGGAAGCAGTTGAAAGTGAGCATAAAGAGAAGTGGTTAGTTGCTATACAGGAAGAGATAAATGTTCTTAAGAAGAACCACACTTATGATTTGGTGCTACTACCAAATGGAATGAAGGCCTTGAAGAACAAGTGGGTTTTCAGGTTGAAGACTCAAGAATATTATTCTCAACTAAAGTACAAAGCTAAATTGATTATGAAAGTCTTTGGTCAAAAGAAAGGTATTGACTTTGAAGAGATTTTTTCTCCTGTTGTTAAAATGTCTTCTATTCATGTTGCTCTTGGTATTGCTGCTAGCTAAGACTTGGAGGTTGAGCAGCTAGACAGCTTTCCTTCATGGGGATTTGGAGGAGGAAATTTATATGGAGCAACCAGAAGGATTCAAAGTTAAAGGTAAAGAGAACTTTGTCTACAAATTGAAGAAGAGCTTATATGGGCTAAAGCAAGCTCCAAGACAGTGGTACAGAAAATTTGATTCATTTATGATAGAAAATGGATACAAAAGAACGACTTCAGATCATTGTGTGTACATCAAATGGTTTGGTGAGGATTTTATTATTCTCTTACTTTATGTTGATGACATACTTATTCTTGGGAAAGATATGTCTAAAATTGACAGATTGAAGAAGGAGCTAAGTGAGTCTTTTGCAATGAAGGACATGGGGCCAGCAAAGCAAATACTAGGTATGCAGATTTCCCGTGACATGAAAAATAAGAAGATTTTGTTGTCACAGGAGAAATACATCGAGAAGGTATTGGAAAGATTCAATATGAGCAATGCAAAACCAGTTGGTTATTCTTTTGTAGGTCACTTCAAGTTGTGCTCAGAACAGAGTCCGTCAAGTGATGAGGAGAAGGAAAAAATGCAAAAGGTTCCTTATGCTTCAGTAGTTGGAAGTTTAATGTATGCAATGATATGTACGAGGCCAGACATTGCATATGCAGTTTGTGTTACTAGCAGATTTCTTACAAATCCTAGCAAAGAGTATTGGGCAATAGTGAAGTGAATTTTTAGATATCTCATAGGGAGCTTTAAGGTTTGTTTAAGCTTTGGAGGTGGACCACATATGTTGACAGGTTACACAGATGCATATATGACAAGAGATATAGATACGAGAAAGTCTATTTTAGGTTATTACTTACTTTTGCAAGGGGAGTTGTGTCATGAAAATCCAGGTTATAAAGGTGTATTGCTCTCTCCACCATAGAAGCATAATATATTACTGCTACAGAGGTATGCAAAGAAATGTTATGGATGAAAGAATTCTTACAAGAATTGGGGCTGAAACAGAAAAATTATGTGGTGTATTGTGATAGCTAGAGTGTCATCCATTTGTGTAAGAACCCAATGTTTCATTCTAAGTCAAAGCATATAGATGTTAGATACCACTGGATTCGAAATGTATTTGAAGAGAAGTAGTTGCAGCTTTAGAAAATTAATACAGATGATAACGGAGCTGACATGTTGACAAAAACTTTACCAAAAGATAGACAAGAGATATGCCGACAGCTAGTCAGCATGGCTTCACATTGAGGAGTCATGGGATAGCCTCCCTTATGGGCTGAAGGGAGAGGTTGTTAGGCTGGGAGCCCACAAATTCAGCCCATAGTGGGCTTGGGCAGCCCACAGCTCACCCCCTCTTAACCTAACCCTAATTAACATTAGGGAGGGTGTGGTGGCTACGTTTTGGAGGCAGAAAAAGGTATAAATAGGACAGCAACGTGGGAGAAGAAAAAACCACAGGATTCCAAAGAAAAAGAGGAAAACAAGGCAGAAAAGAAAGAGAAAAAAAGGGAAGAAGACAAGGACAACGCAGAGAGGCTGTTCTCAATCATCTAGCAGTGTTCTCATCTCAAGTTATATTAAATCTACAGTAGACTCTTGCTGTGATTACTTGGGGAGGTTTTAGATATCGTGGACAGTGACGTGATCCTTGTATCCTAGTTGTTCTCTTGTGATTGTTGCTAGGGTTTAGGGCAAGAGATTGAGATTTGTATATTCATTATTATAATAGTAGATTATCTCTAGTTTGTCCCGTAATTTTTATCCTTCACATTAGAGGGGTTTTCCACGTATATCTTAGTGTTGATTTCATTTAATTCTACTAATATCATGGCCTGTTAGTATTTATTCATAAAAAAAAAATTATTCCTGTTTATATCTTCGTCATCGATCATTCGAGTGCCTAAAAAAGCTGCTACCACGGATTTGAAAATAATTGAAAGCTGCCACTCGGTTTTAAAGTAAGTAAAAGGTGCATGTGCGAATTAAAAGCTGCCACGGACATTGAGAACTTTTGAAAAGGGGGCAGATGAAGACAACATCGATCGATGATGGGGAAGAGAAATAAATGTTGAAAAGAAGGAAAAAAAAAAGTGAAAAAGGGAACATTTTCCCTCGCTAAAGAAGAAGGGGATTCGGGGCTCGGATCCTTCTGAACGACTTAATTGGCAGGAAACGGCACAATGCGCGACTTCTCCAACAGTAACACATTGCAGAAACGAGTCAATTTTTTCCTCGCTAGAAAAAAAATCAAGATGTATGGTTCCTCCCGAGAAGCGGGATCGACAGGAGGCCTTCCTTACCTCGAGGTCAATCTTCCTCTTCCTTTCTTTAGAGGAGGAGGAGGAGGAAGCGGAGTCGGGATACACGGCGCCACTGCTGCTCGATGAATGGCCAGATCTGCACCAACATAGCCAAAAAAAAAAAACACAACAACAACAACAGAAGAAAGACAGAGGATCGAGAGGAGAAAGAAATCGCCTAAGCTTACCTCGGCCGGCAACGCATTCCAAATAAAGAGTGCAGAACTATGCTCAGTAACAGCAGTACCACCGCTACTCGTCTGCCTTGGCAACAATGGCTACTATACACATGGGCCATTTTGGTACTTCGACGGCATTAGCAAACTAATTATTATTGACAGTTAAGTTTACATGTGCTTTATATATAGAACGGACATGTAGGCAAGCTAAGCCTACATGTGTTGATTTCCATGTGGAGTAGTAGAAGGTAACCCACCCCAGGCGCTCAGACGATTGGAAGGCTCTCTCTCTCTCTCTCTCTCTCTCTCTCTCTCTGTTTCGGAGTTACTAGTTGTTACTGACGCCATGCCAAAGCACGGTTCGATTGACGATCTTTGTCGAGGGGTACATCAAGCATACTAAACATTTTATACTGTACAAATGTTGGTATTTTATAGCTGACGCAATTGGGATTTGCAAGGGTCAACCTCCTGAACGATGCCTCTGTTCGTTACCTGGATAAATGAGTATGTATGGCCATGAAGAGATAAATTTTTTTTGGTAGCTTCACATCTAAATCAGATGCGAATTCCTCTATGCCATCCATTCATATACATACAGTGATTTCGGAAAAATTCTATGACGCTGATGAGATAGATATATCTGCGGGGGTAAGAAGAGAAGAGATTAGTGAGGGGGTTCTCCAAAAGGAAGGGATTCGTGGTTGATTTTGGTTGTATCTGTAATTTTGAATTTGGATTAATATATTTGTTATTGCCAAGAAGTGATAAAAATAAATATATTTTTTTATTTGATAGAAACTATGTCGTTAGCTAATCATTATCCGACCTACAACGTCACATGATGTCCAAGATAAAAGGAGAAGATAATGTCACTCTTCACTTATCTGTCCACACGGGATAAGATCCAAGATAGACAGCTATAGATTGTCCTCCCCTCATTATTGCCTACATAGACAAGAGACCGAAGGGAGGCTACTGAAGACGATTAAAGACTATCTACCTGTAAAATATTTCATGAAATATTCTATCCCTTTAAAATCAGGTATAAAAACTCATCTCTAACATTATGAAAAGGGGAGCTTCCCTTTTTTAGTACTCACGTCCACATTTATACACATTGGACTACTAATATGGGTGCTAGAGGAATTGAGTCGAAAAACTTCTTCCAACTTAGGTCTTCGTATAAGTGGCACCTCGAGAGCTCAATGTTTCCACCTCAGAGACACCTTAGATAATCCTACGCATATGGGTCCAGATCGAGTCGAGTTGACCAATACATTAACAACTTCTTCTCTCATCATTTTGACATTAGAAGGAGGGCTTGTTATCGTAAGAATGCTCACCCGCTAACCTTCTCAATGAACTTTCGAGCAAGGAGGCTTTATTCCTAACCTATAATACTTTCACTCAAAGAGGATAACAGCTACCCTTTTCACATATTGATGCATTTATCTCAGTACAAACGTCGATACGGTACTAGTGTCTATTCAATGACCTAGGCATCTCACCCCTTAGGGATGACCCTGAGCCGCCTTCTCGTCCTCGTCGAGGTGTTTTTGAACTTCACCAGCAAGTACAGACACTAATGGGCTTGATATAGGTCATCACTCTATTTTTACCTAATTAGCCCAATAAGCAACACCACAAGCTCAATTGTCACTAGTGCCAACACCCATCGAGGTTCCCCCGCCCATATAGTGCCAACTTTTGAATCTTGAATTTTGATATTAAAATCAATTGATAAATTATTTGATCTAATCTATAAGTTGAGATAAGTGCATAGGTCTAACTACGATAATTAAGACATTTGAACAAGCAATCTATGTTCGGTATGTCGATTGTTCTTTCGGCGATCTTTCGGTGAACTTCCGGTGAACTCTCTCGATGAACTCTCAGCGAACTCCCGACGAACTCTCAGTGAGCTTTCAGCAAACTTCTGGCACATCATCCAAATCTTCGACATATCGTCCGATCTTTGACTCCGGCCAACATCTGCTTTATGCCTTACTACTATCGTAGTTAATCCTGCACACTTATCTCAACATATAGATTATATCAAATAATTTACTAATTGATTTGATCATTAAAATCTAAGATTCAATAATCTCTCCATTTTTTATGATGACAATCAATTGATGACGGAGTTAACCTTAACTCCCCCTATCTATATGCCATACTTGAGAAAAGATACTCTTGAATTCAACGCCATTGAATTCAAGCACCAAACCGATAAGTTATATTCATTTAAACTTATCAACATGCATATCATGATACTTATCATGATTTACCAATTCAAAATATGATACCACATATTTATCAATAAAAAATGATGTCAAGGCTTGACATCCATTTTCAAGTCCAATGATGGGAGACAATCATCATTTTCAACTATGATACAAATTTCAAATATGAAATTTAACAAGATGACAATTCTTGATAAAAGATAACAATTCATCATTCCAAGGCATGATATCAATTGTAAATAGCAAGTTAAGCTCATGATACCTTATCATAATGATAGACAATTATCATTCATGAAACATTCAAGTATCTACAATGCATATAAAATACATTTTGATATGTTTCAAGTATTTGCGATGTGTTATGACATATTTGATGATTCCAATTATATTTCAAGCATTTGTAAAATATTCAAACATTTACGACAAGATACATTTTATACATTTATCTCAAACATTCAAAATGCCAATTTATCATAAATTTACCACATTTCTCCCCCTTTGTCATCAACAAAAAGAAGAACCATTCAATAATGCAAGTGTGGTAAACAAAATTAAGCAAGTTTCACACCAATTTATCCAAGCCATAAGGGAAAGTAAGCAAAAACTTTACATGATAATTTTTTTTGGATAAGCTAATATTTTTACTCAAGGGCTTTTTGGTTATTCTTTAGATGTGCAGGTTTCTTTCTTCCTTTGTCAAATAAGAAGAAGAGGAAAAAGGGTAAGAAAAAAAATCCATTAAGAACCAAATTTATGAAATAATTTGAACCAAGCCAATTTTAAAACAATAAATGAGTTTCATTAAATCATACTTCAATTTTAACGAAGAGAAGGGATTCATGAAAAGGATCAAGATATCTATGTGAAATCAAATCACCATTCTTACAATTAATCATCACACACTAAAAATTGATAAAATTCATCTTTCATGAGAAGAGTAAGGAAGAATTCATGGGAGAGGAGCATCATGAATAAAACTTCATAAATTAAATTCATTTCTCATTGAAAATTCACAAGAGTGAAATATGTGAGAGATGTATTTGTCAATGAATTCTATGAGTGAAGTGATTAAGTGTATCAAAAATCATTAAGTGATGGAGCTAGTGTACGAAGCAAATTTGATACCAAGTTAAGAGGAAGATAAAAACAAAATAAATTTATGAAAGCTCCATTCATGAGATGAATTAAGAGGAAGAATGTCAGAAAAAGAAATACAACAAACTCATGTATTCAGACAATTTAACATCCCTAACTCTCTTCAAATAAAATCAAATTGTTCTTCATTTAAAAGTTTTGAAAAGATATCAACTAATTGATGTTTCGTATCAATAAACTCTAAAGATATATCATGGTTATTAACATGATCTCTTATGAAATGATGCCTAATGTCAATATGTTTAGTTCTAGAGTGTTGAATAGGATTTTTTGTTAAATATATTGCACTCGTGTTATCATATTTTATGGAAATATTCTTAAGGTGAATCTTATAATCTTCTAATGTATTTTTGATCCATACAATTTGTGCATAACATACACTAGCCACTATGTATTCAGCTTTTGTTATAGATAGTGCAATCGAGTTTTGTTTCTTGGAAGACCAAGAGACAAGTGCATGACCTAAGAATTGACATGTTCCAGATATGCTATTTTTATCTATTCTATATCCAGCAAAATTCACATCAACATAAGTAATTAATTCAAAATTTTCAGATTTTGGATACTATAATCCTAGATTAGTGGTTCCTTTAAGATATCTAAGAATTCTTTTAACTACTTTAAGATGAGATAGCTTAAGATTAGATTGAAACCTAGCACAAAGTCCTATGCTAAACATGATGTCCGATCTAGTTGCGGTGAGGTATAGTAAACTACTTATCATACCCCTATAAGTTTTTTTATCAAAGCTTTCTCCACTTTCGTCAATGTCTAACTTAGTGGAGGTACTCATAGGAGTATTGATATCCTTTGAACTATCCATATTAAACCATTTTAATAAGTCTAATGCATATTTTGTTTGACTAAGAAAAATATCATTACTGGGTTGTTTGATTTTTAAGCCTAAAAAGAAAGTTAGTTTACTCATTAAACTCATTACAAACTCTTGGCTCATACTCTTGGCAAACAATTCATATAAGGATTCATTTGTAGAACAAAAAATAATATCATCAATATAAATTTGAACAACAAGAAAATTATTTTTAAAAATTTTAATAAATAATGTAGTATCGACCTTGTCTTTAGAGAAATTATTTTAGATAAAAAAGGAGCTAAGTCTCTCATACCAAGCCCTTGGGGCTTATTTTAATCCATAGAGAGCTTTTATAAATTTAAACATATGATTCAGAAAATTATCATTCTCAAATCCGGGAGGTTGTTCAATATAAACTTCTTTAGAAATAAGGCCAATAAGAAAAGTACTTTTGATATCCATTTGAAATAACTTAAAATTATTACCACTAGCATAGGCAAGGAGCATCCTTATGGCTTCTAATCGTGCCACAAGAACGAATGTTTCGTCATAATCGATACCTTCTTCTTGGTTGAAAGCCTTGGCCACTAATCTAGCTTTGTTTCTAATCACGATACCAAATTATTTTTTCTTATTTCTAAAAACCAATTTTGTACCAATAATTAAATGACCAGTTGGACTCAAAACAAGCTTCCACATTTCGTTTCTCTCAAATTGGTTTAACTCTTCTTGTATTGTTTTAACTCAAAAATCATCTTTCAAGGCTTCGTCAATGCATTTAGATTCAATTTGAGAAAGAAAAGCAACGTTGGCACAAATATTTTAAGAGAAGAACGAGTTTGAACCCCTATTGATATGTCTCCTATTATTAGCTCCTTAGGATGAGCATCTATATCCTTCCATTCCTTGGATAATGATGTTTCGGAAGAAGATATATCCAAGTTGCTAGTTAGAGGAGAGGGTTTATATAAATTCAAAGCAACAAAATTAAGATCATCATTAAACTCATTTTTCTTAAATTTAAAAACTTCATTAAAGACAACATGAATAGACTCTTCTATAACAAAAGTTTTTTTGTTAAAGATACGAAAGACTTTAGAAATAAAAGAATAGCTAAGAAAAATCCCTTCATCGATTTTGCATCAAACTTTCCTAAGGCATCTTTTTCATTCAAGATAAAATATTTATAACCGAAAACTTTGAAAAATGAAACATTAGGTTTTTTGTTATTCTACAATTCATAAGGATTTTAGGAAAGTAACGGTCTTACTAGAATCATATTTATGACATAACATATCGTATTAACAGCTTCGGCCCAAAAATATTTGGGTAGGCTATGTTCGTTTAATATGGTTTTTGTCATTTCTTGTAAATTTTTATTTTTTCTTTCTACTACTCCATTTTGTTGAGGATTTCTCGAAGTAAAAAAATTATGGTTATATCCATTAGATTCGTAAAATTTTTAGAAATCATGGTTTTAAAATTCACTACCGTGATCACTCCGAATTGATGAAATCATAAAGCCTTTTTCATTTTGAACAAGTTTACAAAACTTAGAAAAATACCTAAAGCAATCACTTATCTATGTCAAGAAGTATGTCCAAGTATATCTACTATAATCATATATTATTACAAAGGCATATTTGCTACCTTGTAGGCTTGATGTATCAATTGGTCCAAACAAATCCATATAGATCAATTGCAATGGTTTAGAGGTGCTTATTTGATTCTTTGGTTTGAAACTACCTTTTATTTATTTTCCTAATTGATATGCATCATACACATTATCTTTAACAAACTTAATGTTAAGAATATCTCTTACAAGTTCTTTGGATGAGATTTGAGAGATTAGTTTTATGTTAGCATGACCTAATCTCCTATGTCAAAGTCAAACATCATCATTCAAAATCGAAAAATACATTTCATTACAAAGAAAAATCCCTTCATCGGATTTTGCATCAAACTTTCCTACAGCATCTTTTTCGTTTAAGATAAAACATTTATAACCAAAAACTTTAAAATATGAAACGTTGGGTTTTTTGTTATTTCACAATTCATAAGGAGTTTTGGAAAGTACTAGTCTTACTAAAACCCTATTTATAATATAGCATGCCATATTAACGATTTCGACGCAAAAATATTTGGGTTGGCTATATTTGTTCAACATGGTTCTTGTCATTTCTTATAAAATTTTATTTTTTCTTCCTACTACTCCATTTTGTTGAGGATTTCTTGGAGTAGAGAAATTGTGGCTGTATCCATTAGATTCACAAAAAATTTGTAAATCATGATTTTGAAATTCGCCATCGTGATCACTCTGACTTGATAAAATCATAAAGCTTTTTTCATTTTGAACAGGTTTACAAAACTTAGAAAAATACCTAAACCAATCACTTTTGTATGTCAAAAATTTTGTCCAAGTGTATCTACTATAATCGTCTATAATTACAAAAGCGTATTTGCTACCTCCTAAGCTTGATGTATCAATTGGTCCAAATAAATCCATATGGATCAATTACAATGGTCTAGAGGTGCTTATTTGATTCTTTGGTTTCAAACTACCTTTTATTTGTTTTCCTAATTGACATGCATCACATACATTATCTTTAACAAACTTAATATTAGGAATACCTCTTATAAGTTCTTTGGATAATATTTGAGAGATTGGTTTCATGCTAGAATGACCTACTCTCCTCTGCCAAAGCCATGCATCATCATTCAAAACTGAAAAACATATTTCATTGCAAAGATCATCAATGTCAATAGTGTATACATTATTTTGTTTTAGGGCAATCCTAGATATATTTTTGTGTGGTTTTTCAATAATGCAAGCATTGGATTCAAATCTAATAATGTATCCGTTATCACACAATTGACTAATGCTCAAAAGATTATACTTTAAGCCTTCAACCAATAACACATCTTCAATCTAAAAGTTGAATTTGTTTCCTATGGTTCCTTTGCTAATGATTTTATCCTTGTTGTTGTCTCTGACAGTGACATACCCTTCATCTAGGCTAGTGAGCTTAGAGAATTGAGATGGATCTCCGGTCATATGCCTTGAGCATCCACTATTAATGTACCATCTCTTGCTCCTAGCTTGTGATGATAAACATTTCTATAAAAAAGGGTGATTTTTAGGTACCCATTTAACCTTGAGTGCCTAAAAAATCGACCGACTTAACTTATCATTTTACATGAAGTTCTTTACGGTTCCTCTAGGAAACCAAATCAATTTGTGCGAACTACATCTCTTAAACGGACATTGATAAGTAACATGTCCAAATTTGTAATAAAAGTCGCAATTGTTTCGGGGTGAAACATGCAAAGTTGGGCCTTTAACAAAGATGGTTGGATTTTTATGTGTTACTCACAAAGCCGATTCCATCTCTTCTATGAACATAATTCTTACTTGCAAGAATCATGTTGAAGGATTTGTTACTTATTTCAATTTTTCTAAGGTTTCATATAGCATATAGTTGCAAATTCTCCATTTAAAGTGTTTCTAATTCATCATATTTTGTGCAAGGAGCTAAACTATCATCATGCTCAATTTTTAATCTATCAAAATCACTAACAAGAGAAGCATGCTCCTTTTTCAATAGTTTATACTTTTTACTAACTAATTTACATTCGTCAAATAAATAATGAAAAGCACTTAATAATTCATCAAAAGATAAATGAGCTTCGATCGAGTTACTTACCTCGTTGCCATATGCCATCAATGCATAGTGAGCAACTTGCTCTTTGTTGGTTGGCTCCTCTTCTTCGGATGCACTTGAGTCGTCCCAAGTTGCTTTAAGCACTTTCTTCTTCTTTGGTTGTTTCTTCTTTACTTAGGGATATTCACTTTTAAAATATCCCAGCTTTTTGCATTCGCAGAATATAACTTGTTCTTTTTTGGGCTCAATTTTATTTTTAGCGTCATTTTAAAATTTATTTATTTTTATGAATTTTTTGAACCTTCTTGTCAAGAGTGCCAAGTCATCATCATAGTCCTCATCACTTGAACTTTCTTTCAAGTGGTCTTTATGTGTTCCTAGTACCATATCCTTCATATTCTTTGGAAGGTTGTTATCAAGCTCTTCATTAGTGTTACAAGTATATAGGTCATTAATGACCCGATAAGTTCTTCAAGAGGGAAGTTATTTAAATCCTTAGCCTCTTGAATGATAATTATACATTGGAAGGGATCTTAAGATTTTATTAGCAAGTTCAAAGTTTGAAAAATATTTGCCTAGAGCTTTTAAAGTATTGACGACATCCATAAAACGGGTGTATATGTCAACAATAGTTTCGCTTGGCTTCATTCGAAATAATTCATAAGTATGAACTAAAAGATTTATCTTTGACTCCTTTACTATACTAGTGTATTAGCGAGTGATTTCACATGTGTGGCAAATATCAAAAGTCGTTTCACAAATCGACACTCGATTGAACTCGTTTTTATCTAAAGCATAAAACAAGGCATTCATAGCCTTGGCATTTAAAGCGAAAGTCTTCTACTCCAACTCATTCCAATCATTCATTCGAAGAGAAGACTTTTAAAATCCATTTTCCATAATGTTTCATATTTCAAAATCCATAGAAATTAGAAAAATTCTCATTCTAGTCCTCCAATAGGTGTAATCCATCCTATTGTACATGGGTGGACGTGTAATTGAATGACCCTCTTGGTTGCCGACAAATGCCATCTATCTTGGGTTTCAAACCAAATGAGAGTGACCTTGCTTTGATACTAACTGTTAGGATCGAGTTGGCACTAAGAGGGGCGGGGGGGTGTGGCACGGTGTGGGTGGGGGGTTGAATTAGTGCAGCGGATAAAATTATATCGGTTCAAAAATCTTTCGTTCGATTAAAACCGATTTCGGAAAGATGTTAAATTTAAACACGTTCGTAAGAATGTGCAGCAAAAGTAATGAAGAAGTAAAGCCATTTGCAATAAAGATAAACAGCAAAACATAAATGCAAACTATTTTATAGTGGTTCGGTCATCGTGACCTACATCCACTCTACTGATTCCTCTTTCATCGAGGCCACCGGCATCCACTAATGATCTTCCTTCAATGGGCAAAGATCAACTACCCTTTCACACCTATTTTCTCTATTTCATAGGTTTAGGAGACAACCTTTACACCCCCATTTACTCCTCTCTTAAATTGCACAAACACTTAGAGTTTTTAGAGGAGTTCTCACAAGATTACAATAGCGGTTTTGTTTCTTCTTGCTCTTAATTCTTGTGTGCATTAGCCAAGGATGAGAGAGGTATTTATAGGCCTCAAGTTGATTCAAACTTGGAGCCTAAAAGTGTCTCATCCTGAGTTTTCTAGGTCCTAGCGGTACCACCGCTTGTGTTGAGCAGTACCATCGCCCAGTCTAATGGTACCACCACCTAGCACTCTGCCACTGGGTGGTACCACCACCCAGTATGACAGTACCATCGCCTGATAGTCTCTCGGAGATTGTGTCTGGGTGGTACCATCGCCCAGACCGACGGTACCACCGCCTAACACAGTCTATGAGACTATGCCATGATGGTTCCACCTGTTGGGTCACTGTTTAGGCCTTTCACTTGGCCCAATATAGCCTAACCTTGGGCCCAATTGGCCCCTAATTGAGTTGATCTAATTCCAACCCAATTACACATAAAACCTACTTCGATCTAGACAATTATTATAAAACTAATCAAATGTTGTCTGGCATGTCATTGGTTCATCGACGCCTCATCTGATTCTTCGGCGCATCGTCCTCTCTTTCGGCCTATTGCCCAATCGACTAGTTGACCTCCAAACTCTGATTTTCTTGGCGTAATTTTCGCTCTTCTTAGCTTGATGCCCAATCCCATGACCGGAGGTCTTCTATCGATACGTCGACCGATCCTCCGGCTCAACGTCCAATCTTTTGACATGTTCCACTCTGGCCCAACATGATTCTTTCGACTTTTAATTGTCTCTTCCTGGTTGAAGCTTATTGCATCACTCAAAATGCAGATCAAATCATAATAGTATCAATCAGTTTCATCATCAAAATTTGAGATTCAATAATGTCAATTGTTCTTTCGACAAGCAATCTTTGTCTGGTATGTTGATTGTTCTTTCGGCGATCTTCTAGCGAACTTTTTGGAAGGTAATCCCACGAAGTTGAGTTATGATTGGGAGGTAATCCCACTAACTTAGTTAGGGGTTAACTAGGCCCTTAATAAGGCTAAATTAGGCTAGTTGAATAGCCCATTCAGCTTCGGAAGTCACGACCAACGGTGGCCCCGCTAGGACCAACGGTGGCATCGCTTGGGACTCAATCTCCTAGGTACTCTAGGAGGTGGTACCGTCGGTAGTTATTAACTATCAAATAATGGTACCGCCTGTTAGGTAGTGGTACCACCAGAGCTCAGTCTACGAGAGCTCTATAAAGCGATGGTACTGCCTAGTGTCAGAGTGTCAAGTGATGGTATCACCTAGTATTGGTGGTGGTACCGCCTAGTATTGGCGATGGTACCGCTAGTACCCCGGCAATCCGGGATAAAACACTTTTTGGCTCCAATTTTAAAACCATTGGGGCCTATAAATACCCCATCCTTTTCTGCATGAAAGGGCAATAAAAGTGCAATATAAGTGTGAAAAAATTCTAAGTGTTGGGGTGTTGAAAGTATTGTAAAAGTGAGAAGAGTCCTCCTCCTCCCTCTCTTAAACCCGTAAAGGTTATCTCTTAGTATTGTAAAATTCTAAGCTTTGTAATCATCCATGAAGAGGTGTGAGACTTGTAAAGGTTATCTCTTAAACCCGTAAAAAAGAGAAAGCGCTGTAAAGAGGTGGTTGGTCTTCGCCTATTGAGGAGACCATTAGTGGGTGCCGGTGACCTCGACGAAGGAGGAATCAGAAGTGGATGTAGGTCACAACGACCGAACTACTATAAATTCTATTGCGCTCATTTCCATTCTTCTTTTCATTACTGCCATTACTTTATAAGTTAATTGATAGTTCATTTACTCTAAAGTTAGTGCCGCTCTTGATCCTAACACCAACATCTCAGGAACACCTGAGACCCATCGAACCGTCGATTGAGGGGGCACTTAGCTCATCAACCATGGAATTCAGTAAACCACTCCACCACTCTACCCTACTTGAATTCAATGCCTAATCAGTGGATTTTGTTAGGATCGAGTCGGTATTAAGAAGGGGGGTGAATTAGTGCGTATGTAAAATTTCGTACGATAAAACCATATTAAAAAGTGTTTAACTTTAAAAATGTTCGTAAGAGTGTGCAGCTAAAGTAATAAGGAAGTAAACAGTTACAAAGTATGTAAATAGTAACGAAAAAAGAAAGTATACCAATTTATGGTGGTTCGATCGTCGTGACCTATATCCACTACCGATTCCTCTTCCATCAAGACCATCGACATTTACTAACGATTTTTCTTCAATGGGTAAGGACCAACTACCCTTACAACTCTATTCTCCTTTTGATAGACTTAGGAGAGAACCTTTACACCCTCACTCACTCCTCTCTTAAACAGAAATCAATTTTTAGACTATAGGAGGATAATTTTTATAAGATTACAATAGAGTTTTCCCTTGTTTTTGTTTTAAGTTCTTATGTTTATTGATTAGGGATAAAAGGGGTATTTATAGGCCCCAAATGGATTCAAACTTGGAGCCAAAATCAGTCTTATCCCGGGTCTTTAGGGTACTAGCGGTACCACTGCTAGTATTGGGCAGTACTACCTCTTGACACTCTGATACTGGGTGATACCACCATCCAGTTTAGCGGTACTACCGCTTAACAGAGCCTCGGAGACTGGGCTTTAGTGATACCATTGCTTGACAGGGCGATACCACCGCCCAAACCTTATGGGAGAATGAGCCTCAAGCGGTTCCACCGTGGGTGGTGCCACCGCTTGGCATGGCTCCAAGTGGCCGAGTGAGCCATCCATCCGGCCCAACTCAGCCCTAACTTAGGCCCAATGAGCCCCTAATTAAGTTGGCCTAATTCCAACCCAATTACAATTTAAAACTACTTCGATCTAAATAATTATTATAAAGCATTAATTATATATTGTCCGGCATGTCATTAGTTCATCGGCGCTTCGTCCAATCCTTTGGTGCATCATCCTCATTTGTGGCCTTTTGCCCAATCGCTACGTGGACCTCCATAACTTCGATCTCCTTAACGCAATGTCCACTTTTCTAGGCTTGATGCCCGAACTCATGGCACGAAGCCTTCTGTCGACACGTCGACCGATCCTTTAGCTCGACAACCAAACTTTTGACATGTTCTACTCTAGCCCAACATTAATTCTTCCTACTTTAATTGTCTCTTCATGATCAAAGCTAGTCCTGCGTTACTCAAAATACAGATTAGATCATAAACTCTATCAATTGGTTTCATCATCAAAATCTAAAATTTAATAATATTCCCTTTTTAATGATGACAACCAATTGATAATGAAGTTTTAAACCAAACTCCCCCTATCAATATGCCATATTGATAGAAACTAAATTCATAAATAAATTATGAATCCAAGAGCCATGTCATCATTATGCATAATCAAAATATCAATTCATTATTCCATGCATGATCAACATCATAATTTCTCCTCCTTTGTCATCAACAAAAAGGAGAAGTGAAACTTTCAAGATTTAGAGATATACAAGCTTAGCGATTTAGCAAATTTTTTATTACTTTAGAGTATACAAGCTAGTGAGTTCTTTCTTCTCTTTTGAGAAGTGCAAGCTGTTGAATCTTGGATTTTGATGATGAAATCAATTGATGTGTTAATGATCTAAACTGCGTTTTGAGTGATGCAAGAAGCTTCGATCAGGGAGAGACAATTAAAGCAGGAAGAATCATTTTGGGCTGGAGTGAAACATGTTAGAAGATTGTACGTCGAGTCGGAGGATTGGTCAACATATCGATAGAAGGCTTCGGGCCATGGGTTCAGGCATCGGGCCAAGAATAGCAAAAATTGCACTAAGGAAATCGGAGTTATGGAGGTCAACTGGTCGATTGGGTAATAGGCCGCAAGAGAAGACAATGCGCCAAAGAATCGGACGAGGTGTCGTTGAACCAATGATATGCCAGACAACATTTGATTTAGCTTTGTATTAATTGTCCAAATCAAAGTAGGTTTTAGGTGTAATTGGGTTAGAATTGGGCCAACTTAATTATGGGACAATTGGGCTCAAGTTTGGGCAGTTTTGGGCCGAAAGAAAGGCCCATTCAGTGACCCAAAGCCACGTCAGGCAATGGCACTACCAGTGGCTCAGTCTCTGAGACACAATCTCCAAGACCGTATTAGGTGATAGTACTGCTATACTAGGCGGTGGTATCGACCAATGTCACTGCTACAGGCGGTGGTACCGCCCAACACAAGAAGTGGTACCGCTAGTACCTTGAAAATGGGGGATGAGATACTTTTAGGCTCTATGTTTGAATCCACTTGAGGCCTATAAATACCCCTCTCATCCCTGCTCAGATTATACAAGCACAGAGAACTTAAAAGTGAAAAAATACTGTAGCAATCACTTGAGATATCCCCTCCTCTAGTTCTAAATTCAGAATTCTGTTTAGGGAGGAGTGAGTGATTGTTAAAGGTTGTCTCCTAAACCTGTGAAAAAGAGAAGAGGGGTGTAAAATAGTAGTTGATCTTCATGTTGGGCTGGCAGCCCACAAATTCAACCCATAGTGGGCTTGGGCAGCCCACACAGCTCACCCCCTCTTAACCTAACCCTAATTAACATTAGGGGGGTGTGGTGGCTATGTTTTGGAGGCAGAAAAAGGCATAAATAGGGCAGCAACGTGGGAGAAGAAAAGGCTACGGGATTCCAAAGAAAATGAGGAAAACAAGGCAGAAAAGGAAGAGAAAGAAAGGGAAGAAGACAAGAACAACGCAGAGAGGCTATTCTCAATCATCTAGTAGTGTTCTATCTCAGGTTAGATCAAATCTACAGTAGACTCTTGCTGTGATTACTTGGGGAGATTTTAGATATTGTGGGCAGTGACGTGATCCTTGTATCCTAGTTGTTCTCTTGAGATTGTTGCTAGGGTTTAGGGTAAGAGATTGAGATTTGTATATTCATTATTCTCATAGTGGATTATCTCTAGTTTGCCCCGTGGTTTTTACCCTTCACATTAGAGGGGTTTTCCACGTATATCTTGGTGTTCTGTTTGATTGTGCTTCCATTTAATTCCGATGTGTATTATGGTCTTCTAGTATTTGTTCATATACAAAGGTTATTCCTGTTTATATCCCCATCAACTGGTATCAAAGCAAAGGATTTTGGTGATTTAAATTTTGTATTTGAACATGGAGGCCAGTAATGTTTCTCACATTATTAGTTTAAATGGAAATAATTGGATGATATGGAAACCAAGAATGGAAGATCTCTTGTGTTGTAAAGATTTGTATGGACCTTTGCAGGGGGATAGTGTAAAACCCATAACTATGACAGATGATGAGTGGAAGAGGTTAGCTCAAAAAACAATTGGGTTTATTAGACAGTGTCTTGATGATAGTGTCTTTCACCATGTTTCTACTGAAATTTCTGCATATTCTCTTTGGAAAAAGTTGGAAAGTCTCTATGAAAGAAAAACAGCAAGCAACAAAGCTTTTTTGATTAGAAAACTTGTGAACGTAAAATATAGAGAGGGTGCTTCTATTGCTAAACATTTGAATGAAATGTAAAGTATTACTAACCAGTTATCCTCTACGAAAATGTCTCTTGATGATGAGTTGCAGGCATTGTTGCTTCTTAGTTCATTACCAGAAAGTTGAGAGACACTAGTGGTTTCCCTTAGTAATTTTGCGCCAGATGGTGTTGTCATTATGAGTCAAGTAACAAGCAGTTTGTTGAATGAGGAGTTAAGAAGAAAGAGTTTGGCAACATCTCAAAATGATTCACAAGCACTTATCTTAGAGAACAAAGGAAGGTCAAAGTCTAGAAGTAGTTCACGCATGGGTAGAAGCAAGTCAAGATCAAGAAAAGATATTATTTGCTATAATTGTGGTGAGAAAGGACATTACAAGAACCAATGTAAGCAACCTAAGAAGAGCAAGAAAAAGGGAAAAGAAGTGGAGTCTATAGAGTCAAAAGATAATATCACAACTACAATGCAGGGTGATGATTATTTGATTTTGTCTCCTTCTGATGATATTTTTTCTTGTGTGTGTCAGGATCTTGAGTGGGTGATTGACATAGGTGCTTCTTATCATGCTACACCACGGAGGGAGTTTTTTGCTACATACAGGTCTGAAAATTTTGGTGTTATCAAGATGGGCAACTATGGCACAATAGACATCATAGGCATGGGTGATATCCATTTAAAGACCAACCTTGGCTGCAAGTTGCTTAAGGATGTGAGGCATGTGGTTGACTTGAGACTGAATTTAATTTCAGTTGGAAGGCTAGATGATGAAGACTATGATAGCAGATTTCACAAAGGGCAATGGAAGCTCAGTAAGGGTTCTCTTGTTATAGCTAATGGAAAGAAATGTCATACTTTGTACAGGTTACAGGCTAAAGCTTATGATGAGTAGTTAAATGCTACAGAAAAAGACTTCAGCATGGAGTTGTGGCATAGGCGACTAAGACACATGAGCGAGAAGGGGCTACAAGCTCTTTCCAACAGAGAGGTATTACCAGACCTTAGAGGTATACATCTGAACCCTTGTATTGATTGTTTGGCAGGTAAATAAAATAGAGTTTCATTTGCTAGTCCTGCTTTGTCTAGAAAAATGCATGCCTTAGACCGTGTTTATACCGATATATGTGGTCCTTTGAGGACAAAAACTCATGGTGGATCTGTTGATATTCTTGGTATAAGTGGTGTACTTTATTTTATCACTTTTATAGATGATTTTTCCAGGAAAGTTTGGGCCTATGCTTTGAAGACTAAAGATCAGGTGATTAATGTCTTCAAAGAGTTTCATGCCAAGGTTGAAAAGGAGACAGAAAGGCAATTGAAATGCATAAGATCATATAATGGTGGTGAGTATATAGGATTGTTTAATGACTATTGCAGGTCACATGGGATCCAACATGAGATGACAGTTCCTGGTACACCTCAGCATAATGCAATTGTAGAGAGGATGAACCGCACCATCATGGAAAATATCAGATGTATGCTTTCACAGGCCAAGCTACCCAAAAGGTTTTGGGATGAAGCTTTGAGGACTGCAGTTGATGTGATCAACTTATCACCATGTACAACCCTAGATGGTGATGTTGCAGAGCATGTATGGTTAGGGAAAGATGTTTCCTACAAGCATTTGAGAGTGTTT
Source organism: Musa acuminata AAA Group (assembly GCF_036884655.1). Classification (NCBI taxonomy): domain Eukaryota; kingdom Viridiplantae; phylum Streptophyta; class Magnoliopsida; order Zingiberales; family Musaceae; genus Musa; species Musa acuminata. The sequence continues at coordinate 13,942,208 of NC_088345.1, forward strand.
GGTTGTCGTGCATTTGCACATGTTCCAGATAATGAGAGGTCCAAGCTAGATGGTAAGACTAAAGAATGTATTTTTCTTGGTTACTTATATGATCATTTTGGTTATAGGCTTTGGGATCCAAAAAAGCATAAGGTGTTTAGAAGCAGAGATGTAGTCTTCTTTGAGGATCAAACCTTTGAGGATTTGAAGAAGAAGGCACCAACCAAGACTTCTGCAGAAGGATTAGCATATTGTGACCCAATTACTCCTCCAGTATATCAGGGTGATGGGGGAGATGTGCAGGAAGATGGTGTAGAGCCTGACGTTGATATACCTGTAGGACATGTTGAGCAAGAAGAAGTAGGAGAGCAAGTTCTAGCAGAACCTCAGTTGAGAAGATCTTCTAGACAACGTCAACCTTCCGGAAGATACTCTACAGATGAGTATGTGATGTTTACTGATGCAGGTGAACCAGAGAGTTACCAGGAAGTAGTTGAAAGTGAGCAGAAAGAGAAGTGGTTACTTGCTATACAAGAAGAGATAGATGCTCTTCAGAAGAATCACACTTATGATTTGGTGCTACTACCAAATAGAATGAAGGCCTTGAAGAACAAGTGGGTTTTCAGGTTGAAGACTCAAGAATATTGTTCTCAACCAAAGTACAAAGCTAGATTGATTGTGAAAGGCTTTGGTTAAAAGAAAGGTATTGACTTTGAAGAAATTTTTTCTCCTGTTGTTAAAATGTCTTCTATTCGTGTTGCTCTAGGTATTGTTGCTAGCCAAGACTTGGAGGTTGAGCAGTTAGATGTGAAGACAGTTTTCCTTCATGGGGATTTGGAGGAGGAAATTTATATGGAGCAACCAAAAGGCTTCAAAGTTAAAGGTAAAGAGAACTTTATTTGCAAATTGAAGAAGAGCTTGTATGGGCTAAAGCAAGCTCCAAGACCCTATTTGATCCCTTTGAATTCCATATTCGAAGTTGCGATCGGATCTATTCATTAAAAAGAATCAATTAGATACATTTCTTATGTACCCATAGGTGTTATATTGGATTTGAATCAGATTTCGGATCAATCTATATTGATTGACTGCCTCCATTATGTTGTTGCTAGCAAATACCGCTGTTTTTAGTTTTGGATCTTCCAAATCATTCCCGCAGTAGATCCGGACCGATTTTTTTCTGATCCTTCGATAAAATGATTCATTCTCTTCATAAAAAAGAGGAGGTAGAACCAATAAAGATTTCTTTTTCGATTCATCTCTGGAGTTGAATACCTCATTCAAGAATTTTTTTTGATCCAACTCGTAGGAATCAATAGAAAAGGCAAATCCCCTATGATACACCAGATCCGGCTCGGTTATTGATAGAGTGAATAGATCTACCATTTCTTGAAATCTCTCTTCTGATTCAAAATCGTGGTGTAACGTGTATCCCCAATGGTATAGAAAGTTTGATTCATTTATGATAGAAAATGGATATAAAAGAATGGCTTCATCATTGTGTGTACATCAAATGGTTTGGTGAGAATTTTATTATTCTCTTACTTTATGTTGATGACATGCTTATTCTTGGAAAATATGTCTAAAATTGATATATTGAAGAAGGAACTGAGCGAGTCTTTTGCAATGAAAGACATGGGGCCAGCAAAGTAAATACTAGGTATGTAGATTTCCCGTGATAGGAAAAATAAGAAGATTTGGTTGTCACAGGAGAAATACATCAAGAAGATATTGGAAAGATTTAGTATGAGCAATGCAAAACCAGTTGGTTCTCCTCTTGCAGGTCACTTCAAGTTGTGCTCAGAACAGAGTCCGTCAAGTGATGAGAAGAAGGAGAAAATGCAAAAGGTTCCTTATGCTTCAGCAGTTGGAAGTTTAATGTATGCAATGGTATGTACGAGGCCGGACATCGCATATGCAGTGGATGTTACTAGCAGATTTCTTACAAATCCAGACAAAGAGCTCTGGGTAGTAGTGAAGTGGATATTTAGATATCTCAGAGGGAGCTCTAAAATTTGTTTAAGCTTTGGAGGTAGACCACATGTGTTGATAGGTTACACAGATGCAGATATGGCAAGAGATATAGATACGAGAAAGTCTACTTCAGGTTATGTACTTACTTTTGCAGGGGGAGCTGTGTCATGGCAATCCAGGTTGCAAAGGTGTATTGCTTTCTCCACCACAGAAGCAGAATATATTGCTACTACAGAGGTATGCAAAGAAATGTTATGGATGAAAGAATTCTTACAAGAATTGGGGCTGAAACAGAAAAATTATGTGATGCATTGTGACAGCCAGAGTGCCATCCATTTGTGTAAGAACCCAATGTTTCATTCCAAGTCAAAGCATATAGATGTTAGATACTACTGGATTCGAAATTTATTTGAAGAGAAGCAGTTGCAGCTTTAAGAAATTCACATATATGACAACGAAGCAGACATATTGACAAAAACTTTACCAAAAGAAAGACAAGAGATATGCTGACAGTTGGTCGGCATTGCTTCATATTGAGGAGTCATGGAACAACCTCCCTTATGGGCTGAAGGGGGAGGTTGTTGGGCTGGCAGCCCACAAATTCAGCCCATAGTGGGCTTGGGCAGCCCACAGCTCACCCCCTCTTAACCTAACCCTAATTAACATTAGGAGGGTGTGGTGGCTGTATTTTGGAGGCAGAAAATGGTATAAATAGGGCAGCAACGTGGGAGAAGAAAAAGCCACGAGATTCCAAAGAAAAGGAGGAAAACAAGACAGAAAAGGAAGAGAAAGAAAGGGAAAAAGACAAAGAGAACGCAGAGAGGTTGTTCTCAATCATCTAGCAGTGTTCTATCTCAGGTTAGATCAAATCTACAGTAGACTCTTGTTGTGATTACTTGGGGAGGTTTTAGATATTGTGGGTAGTGACGTGATCCTTGTATCCCAGTTGTTCTCTTGAGATTATTGCTAGGGTTTAGGGCAAGAGATTGAGATTTGTATATTGATTATTCTCATAGTGGATTGTCTCTAGTTTGCCCTGTGATTTTTACCTTTCACATTGGAGGGATTTTCTACGTATATCTTGGTGTTCTGTTTGATTATGCTTCCATTTAATTCTGCTACGTATTATGGTCTTCTAGTATTTGTTCATATACAAAGGTTATTCCTGTTTATATCCCCATCACTTCACCTGTTAAAAGAAGATTGTTAGTGGATGCTAGTGGCCTCGATGGAAGAGAAATCAGGAGTGGATGTAGGTCACGACGACCGAACCACTATAAAACTCGGTTTGCATTTCTTTTTATGTAATTTATATTTACTGTAAACTGCCTTAATTGCTTTACTTTCTTATTACATGCTTTCGTATACTTTCAAATTTAAGCATTTCTGATATCGATTTTCATCATATGAAGATTTTCAACTCGACGTGATTTTTATCGCTACACTAATTCACCCCCCCTCTTAGTGTCGTTCTTGTTGAATCTTAGATTTTGATGATAAAGTCAATTGTAAGATGTTTGATCTAATCTATATATTGAAAAAAGTGTGCAGGATTAACTACGATGGAAGTAAGACATAAAGCTGGTGTTATGCCGGAGTCAAGATTGAGATCTCATTAGGAGTTCGAGAGTTTGACGGAAGTCCGGACGTTCATCAGAAATTCTACGGGAACCAACCGAGAAGTCCAAGAGCTTGCCATAGAAGCTCGTCAGAACTCGCCAAGAAGATAGTCGCAAAGTCCAAGAGCTTGATGGGAGTCCACCGAAGCATTGTCGAGAGTTCGTCGGATGTTCGCCAGAAGTATGCTGGAAGTGTGATTGACACACTAGAACATAAATTATAGTAATCATGTCTTAATTGTCATAGTTAAAGTATAGATTAAGTTAAGATTGGGAGGTAATCCCACTAACTTAATTAGGGGCCAATTGGGCTCTTAACAAACCTAAATTGGGCCGAATGGAACAGCCCATTTGGCCCCTGAATTCTTGGTCGGCGGTGGCACTGCCTAGGAGACTCGGTCTCCCAGGAATTCTGGGCGGTGGTACTATCAGTAGTTATTGTTGCCAGCGGTGGTACCACCAGAGCTCGGTCTCCGAGCTCTATCAAGTGGTAATACTGCCTAGTAATGGTGGTGGTACCGCCAAGATCTCGAAAATCTGGGATTGAACACTTTTAAGCTCCATCTTTGAACTCATTGGGACCTATAAAAACCCCACCCTTTCCTGCATGAAAGGCAATAAAATCTTGAAATACTCTTGAGTCTGTCTTTGAGGCCTTAAAGTGTTGTAAAAGCTAGAGTTCTCCTCTTTTTTTCTAAGTGTTGAGATCATTCAAGAGAGGAGTGAAACTTGTAAGGGTTGTCTCCTAAGCCCGATAAAAGGAGAAAAGATATAAAAGGGTGGTTGACCTTCACCTATTGACGGAAGGCCTCTAGAGGATGCCAGTGACCTCATCGGAGGAGGAAGTCAAAAGTGGATATAGGTCACGTTTGACCGAACCACTCTAAAACTTAGTTTGCATTTACTTTTAGCAACTTTCTTTTATAGCAAACTACCTCTCCTCCTTACTGTGCTTTAATTACGTCTACATATGCTTTGATGTAAACATCTTCCGAGATCGACTTTAATCGTACAAAGACTTTACGAAACCGATGTTGTTCATTTGTGCAACTTACATTGCTGCAAATCACCTTAGTCTTCTTTTGCATTTTCACTTAAGGTTTCAAGTTTAAATTTCTTCCGAAACAGATTGAGTTGAAATCATTCTTGTTGAATCGGCTTTAATCGAAATAAGGTTTTTGAATTAGCGAAAGTTTTCTGCTACACTAATTCACCCCCTCTCTTAGTACGCTCTTGATCCTAACAATGATAAGCCTTTAGAAGATCTATATTGAGCATATAATAAAGAATCTTTAAATAGGAAAGAGAGAATGTTTTTTCAATCACTTGGAGAGTTATTTTTGTTAGGATCAAGAGCACTAAGAGGGGGGGGGTGAATTAGTGCAGTGGAAAACTTTCGATGATTAAAACTGCGCTCGTACGATAAGAGTGATTTCGGTAAAAAAAATCGATTCGTAAATCACTTTAACTTGTGATCAAGCAAGATGCAATTAAAGCAAGTCTATGAAGGTCGTTTGCAGTTGTGATGGAAATCAAAATGTAAGCGCAAACTGAAATATGATGTTCGTACGATAAAACTGATTTACGTCTAAACACCGATTCAGAAAATACTGAACTTTAAAACACAATCGTAAATGCGCAGAAGGCAGTAAGCTATTGAGGAGGTTTGCAGTAAAGATAATATGCTCAAAGTAAATGCAAACCAGAGAGCACCGCAATTTTAGAGTGGTTCGGTCAATCTTGACCTACATCCACTTCTGGCTTCCTCTATCGACGAGGTCACCGACGTCCACTAGAGGCCTTCCTTCAATAGGCGAAGGCCAACCACCCCTTTTTACAGTTTCACTCCTTTTGATGGGCTTAGGAGACAACCTTTACAGAATTTTCTTTCCTCTCTTGACAGATCAAAACTTGGAAGAAAAGAGGAAGGAGAACTTTTAACTCATACAACACTTTTGAGCTCTAAAAATCATAGAGTAAGATCAGGATTTCGGTGGTTTTGTTGTTACACTATCATTGCTAAAAGGGTGGGGTATTTATAGGCCCCAACCCAGTTTGAATTCCGAGCTCAAAACTATCGATTTCCGGAATTTCGGGGTCTGGCGGTTGCACCGCTTGACTGGGGCGGTTGCACCGCCTGGCAGAGCTCGAAGACTGAGCCTTTAGGCGGTGCCACCTCCTATCAGGGGCGGTTGCACCTCATGCCAGAGCTCGGAGATCGAGCTCAAGCGGTGCCACCGCCTGACTAGGGCGGTTGCACCGCCTAGCCAGAGCTCGGAGACCAAGCTCAGGCGGTTGCACCTTTGTCAGAGGCGGTTGCACTGCCTAACCAGAGCTCGGAGACTGAGCCCTGGGCGGTGCCACCTCTGGCCAAGTAATCTGGGTCCGAATGGGCTGATCCATTCGGCCCAATTTGGGTCTGTCAAGGGCCCAATTGCCCCAAGATTAAGTTAATGGGATCACCTCCCATTTCTAACTTAATCATCGTGCTAACTACAAATTTCTTGAGGCATTTACTGTAACTTGCTCCGGTGCGTCAATCGCTTCTTCCTGCGAGCTTCCGACGAACTTCCGGCGAACATCCGACGAACCTTCGGCGATGCTCCGGCGAACTTCCGGCAAGCTCCTGGACTTGCGATGATTCACTTGGCGAGTTCCGACGAGCTTCTTTGGCAAGCTCCTGGACTTCTCGGATTTGTTCTCTTAGAACCTCCGACGACCGTCCGGACCTCCGTCGAACTCTCGAACCCCCAACGTGATCATAGTCTTGACTCTAGCGCAACTCCTACTATATGTCTTACTTTCATCATAGTTAATCCTGTACATTTATCTCAACATATAGAATAGATAACAAATGACAATTGACGTCATCATCAAAATCTGAGATTCAATAATATCCCCCTTTTTTATGATGACAATCAATTGATAACGAAGTTAACCTTAACTCCCCCTTTCTATGTGCCATAATTGAGATAAGTCATTCTTGAATTCAAAGCCTTTGAATTCAAGAGACATATTGATAAGTTAAAATCATTTAACCTTATCAATACTCCCATCATGATTCCCATCATGATGTATCTCTCTGAAAATGATGTATGATGTCAAGACTCGACATTCATTTTTAAATTTCAAATGTGAATGATGGTAATGATAGTAATTCATCATATGGTAAGATATCAACATGTAAAATTTCGAAGTAAGATTTTGAGATCTTAACATGATGCACATATTTCAAGTATTTTAGCAATCATAGCATTTAATCACATGGTAAGATATCAATACGTAGGACTACGATGCAAGTTCTTGATATCTTAACATGATACAAACATTGCATATTGCTAATATGGCAATCATATTTATCATTAATTCATATATTTTCGATGATGCAAGCATGGAATAATCATAGCATCAATTTATATATCTATTTTTTTCAACATAATATGGCATTTATAGCATCAATTCATATATTTCTCCCCCTTTGTCATCAACAAAAAGGAGAATGATATAAACAACTTTTAAATATACGTGTGATTCCATAAGTAGGTTCATGTCATTTATCTACATAGAGTGATAGGATACAAACATCTCAAGAAAAACATGAAGTGAAAACTTCTTCCTTTTTATTTGTTATTATCCTTTTGCATGGAGGAAAGCCAATTGTGTAGTTCAAATCGATAGGATATTAAGGCATGCTTTACAAGGATTAGGATATTTATGTGAATCAAATCCTTGCACATAAAAATATCTTCCTTTTATAAGAAGGAATCATCAAATCTATTTATCAAGGAGAATATTTTTCACATGATAAGTTTAAAAGATATGCATTTGCTAGATGATTCTATTTGTCAAAAATCAATGATGTGAATCAAACTATAAGTGACATATATTTATTAAGTCCGAAAGAAAATAATGTATTCATGAAATACGATTGGAACTAAAAATTTAATTTAACACTTTCATGCAATCGGACAAGACTATACAATCATGAAGACATGCTCATTGTTATGAAATTTTTTGTATTAATTTCCAGCATGTTATTTTAGGCATGTAATGACAATTAAGTGATTTGATCATTCAATCAATAAAGTCCGAATAAAAAATTTAACAAGTTTATGCATTCGGACACATCAATATTCCTAATTCTCTTCTTATGAAATCAAATTGTTCTTCACTTAGAGGTTTTGTAAAAATATCAGCTAGTTGATGCTTAGTATCTATGAACTCTATGATTACATCATGATTAGTAACATGATCTCGTATAAAGTGATGTCTAGTATCAATATGTTTTGTTCTTGAGTGTTGAATGGGATTCTTTGTTAAACATATTGCACTCGTGTTATCACATTTAATGGGAATGTTTTTAAGATAGACTTTATAATCTTCTAAGGTGTTTTTCATCCATACAACTTGTGCACAGCATGCACTAGCTGCAATATACTCAGCTTCAGTTGTTGATAGTGTAACCGAGTTTTATTTCTTAGATGACCAGGAAATGAGAGAATGTCCCAAAAATTGACATGTTCATGATGTGCTTTTTCTATCTAATTTATACCCAGCAAAATCTGCATAAGCATATGCAATTAACTCAAAATTCTCGAATTTTGGATACCATAATCCTAGATTTATGGTACCTTTAAGATATCTAAGTATTCTTTTAACCGCTTTAAAATGAGATATCTTAGGGTTCGATTGAAACCTAGCACAAAGTCCTACACTGAACATGATATCTGGTCTAGTTGCAGTGAGGTAAAGTAAACTTCCTATCATACCCCTATAAGTTTTTTTATTGAAGCTTTCTCCACTCTCATCAACTTCTAACTTAGTGGAGGTGCTCATAGGGATGTTAATAGCTTTTGAGCTATCTATATTAAATCTTTTCAGTATCTAAAGCATATTTAGTTTGACTAATAAAGATGTCATTGCTTAGTTGCTTAATTTGTAAGCCTAAAAAAAAGGTTAATTCTCTCATCAAACTCATTTCAAATTTGAGACTCATGGTTCTAGTAAAAGATTCACAAAGAGATTCATTCGTAGAACCGAAGATAATATCATCAACATAAATCTGAACAATGAGAAAATTATTTTCAAAATTCTTGATAAACAATATAGTATCGACCTTGCCTTTTGTGAAATTATTTTTAATAAGAAAAGTACTTAGTCTATCATACCAAGCCCTTGGGGCTTGTTTTAAACCATAGAGAGCTTTGGTTAATTTAAATACATGATTATGAAGGCTATTATTTTCAAATCTGGGAGGTTGTTCAACATAAACTTCCTCAGAAATAAAGCCATTAAGAAAAGTGCTTTTCACATCCATTTGAAACAACTTAAAATTATTATTACTAGTATAGGCAATGAGCATCCTTATGGCTTCTAATTTAGCCATAGGAGCGAAGGTTTCTTCATAATTGATACCTTCTTCTTGGTTGAAACCTTTGGCCACTAATCTAGTCTTGTTTATAACCATGATACCATATTCATCTTGCTTGTTTCTAAAGACTCATTTAGTACCAATAACTAAATGGTCATTTGGCCTAGGAACAAGCTTCCACACCTCATTTCTCTCATAATGATTTAACTCGTCTTACATTGCAATAATCCATGAATCATCTTTCATGGCTTCGTTAATATATTTAGGTTCAATTTGGGAGAGAAAAGCGGCGTTGGCACAAAAATTTTTAAGAGATGAACGTGTTTGAACCCCCTTAGATGTGTCTCCTAGGATTAGCTCCTTAGGATAAGCATCTACATACTTCCAATCCTTGGGTAAGGATGTTTCGAAAGTGGGTGCATTCAAGTTGCTAGTTGGAGAAGGGGTTTCATTTAAATTCAAAGAATCAAAATTAACATCATCATCAAAGTCATTTTTCTTGATTTCGAAAATCTCATTGAAAATAACATGAATGGATTCTTCTATAATTAAAGTACTTTTATTGAAGATATGAAAAGCTTTAGAAACCAAAGAATAACCAAGAAAAATTCCTTCATCGGATTTAGCATCAAATTTTTCTAAGGCATCTTTTTCATTCAAGATAAAACACTTACACCCAAAAACTTTAAAATATGAAACATTGGGTTTTTTCTTGTTCCACAACTCATAGGGAGTTTTGGTGAGTAAGGGTCTTACTAAAACTCTATTCAAAATATAGCATGTAGTGTTTATGGCTTCGGCCCAAAAATATTTGGGTAGGCTATGTTCATTCAACATGGTTCTTGCCATTTCTTGTAAATTTCTATTCTTTCTTTCTACTACTCCATTTTGTTGAGGATTTCTTGGAGTAGAGAAGTTGTGGTTGTATCCATTAGATTCACAAAATTCTTGGAAATCACGGTTTTGAAATTCACCACCGTGATCACTTCGAATTGAAGAAATCATAAAACCCTTTTCATTTTGAACAAGTTTACAAAACTTGATGAAATTTCTAAAGCATTCATTTTTGTGTTTCAAGAAATAAGTCCATGTGTATCTACTATAGTCATCTACAATGACGAAGGCGTATTTGCTACCTCCTAGGCTTGATGTAGAGATTGGTCCGAACAAGTCCATATGGATCAATTGTAAGGGCCTAGATGTGCTTATTTGATTCTTAGATTTGAAACTACTCACAATTTGTTTTCCTAATTGACATGCATCACACACATTGTCTTTGATGAACTTGATGTGAGGAATTTCTCGTTCAAGTTCTTTGAATGATATTTGAGTGATTAGTTTCATGCTAGCATGACCTAATCTCCTATGCCAAAGCCAAGCATTCTCATTCAAAACTGAGAAACATACTTCATTGCAAAGATCATTGATGTTAATAGTGTATATGTTATTTTGTTTTAATGCAATCATAGATGTGTTTTTGTGTGGTTTTTCAATATTGCAAGCATTAGATTCGAATTTGACGATATATCCTTTATCACATAATTGACTAATACTCAAGAGGTTATGTTTTAAACCATCAACTAATAAAACATCTTCAAAAAAGAAGTTGGATTTGTTACCTATGGTTCCTTTGCCAATGATTTTACCCTTGTTGTTGTCTCTAAAGGTGACATAGTCTTCGTCTATGCTAGTGAGCTTAGAGAATTGAGATGGATCTTCGGTCATATGCCTTGAGCATCCACTATCAAGGTATCATCTCTTGCTCCTAGCTTGTGATGGTACATGTCTCTATAAGAAAGGATAATTTTTAGGTACCCATTTACTTTTGGGTGCCTCAAAAACTGATCTACACCGTTTATCATGCTGCATAGAGTTTATCATGGTTCTCTTAGAAACCCAAATTAATTTGATAGGACTAATTTTCTTGAATGGACAATATTGCGTTTTGTGTCCATGTTTGCAACAAAAGTTGCATTTGCTTTGGTGTCGAACATGTAGGATGGGGCCTTTTATGAAGGTGGTTGGATTTTGGTGAGGATTTCTCACAAATCTGATTTCACTTCTTTTGGAAACGTGACCCTTGTTTGTAAGGATCATGTTCAAAGACTTGCTACCAACCTCGAATTTCTTCAAGGTGTCCTTAAGTAGCAAGTTTTCCTTTTAGATAGTTTCTAGATCATGACATTTTATACAAGAACCTAAACTATCATGATATTCAGTTTTTAACTTATCAAAATTACAAGTAAGACTATCATGCTCCTTTTTTAGTAATTAGTATTTTCTACTAATAATCTTGCATTCATCAAATAAGTCATGGAAGGCATTTAATAACTCATCAAATGATAAATCTATATCAATTAAATTTGTTACCTCCTCTCCGATAGCTATTAAGGCATAATGAGCAACTTGCTCGGTGTTGGACTCCTCTTCTTCGGACGCGCTCGAGTCATCCCATGTTGCTTTGAGCACCTTCTTCTTTGATGTTCTCTTCTTGGCTTGGGGACAATCACTTTTGTAGTGTCCCGGCTTTTTGCACTCGTAGCAAATAACTTGGTCCTTTTGGGGTTCAAGTTTATTTTTTATGTCATTTTTAAACTTGTTTCTCTTAATGAATTTTTTGAATTTCCTTGTTAGAAGTGCTAAGTCATCGTCACAGTCCTCATCACTTGAGTTTTCTCTCAAGTGATCATCTAAAGTTCTAAGTGTCATATCCTTCCTGTTCTTTGGAAGGATGTCTTCTTGCTCTTCATGAGCCTTGCATGTCATTTCATAGGTCATTAATGACCCGATTAGTTCTTCAAGAGGGAAGTTGTTTAAATCTTTAGCCTATTGAATAGCAGTGACTTTAGGGTTCCAACTCTTAGGAAGGGATCTTAGAATCTTATTTACTAGCTCAAAATCCGAAAAACTTTTGCTGAGTCCTTTTAGACCATTGACGATATCCGTGAAATGGGTGTACATGTCGCCAATAGTCTCGCTCGGTTTCATTCGGAAAAGTTTGAAAGAGTGTATCAAAAGGTTGTTTTTTGACTCTTTCACTCTACTTGTGCCTTCGTGAGTCACTTCGAGTATATGCCAAATATCAAACGCGGTTTCATAAACCGAAACACGATTAAACTCATTTTTATCAAGTGCACAAAATAAGGCATTCATAGCCTTTGCATTAAGAGCGAAAGTCTTCTTCTCCAATTCATTCCAATCGATCATTGGAAGAGAAGACTTCGAAAATCCATTTTCGACAAGATTCTAAAGTTCAAAATCCATTAAAATAAGGAAGATTCTCATTCGGGTCTTCCAATAGGTGTAGTCCGTCCCATTGAACATAGGTGGACGTGTAATATAATGACCCCCTTAGTTTCCAGCGTATGCCATCTCTCTTGGGTTTTAATCCGTTTGAGAGTTAACCCCGCTCTTATACCAATTGTTAGGATCAAGAGCACTAAGAGGGGGGGGTGAATTAGTGCAGTAGAAAACTTTCGATGATTAAAACTGCGTTCGTACGATAAGAGCAATTTCGGTAAAAAAAAATCGATTAGTAAATCACTTTAACTTATGATCAAGAAAGATGCAGTTAAAGCAAGTCTATGAAGGTCGTTTGCAGTTGTAATGGAAATCAAAATGTAAGCGCAAACTGAAATAAGATGTTCGTACGATAAAACTGATTTACGTCTAAACACCGATTCGGAAAATATTGAACTTTGAAATACAATCGTAAATGTGCAGAAGGCAGTAAGCTATTGAGGAGGTTTATAGTAAAGATAATATGCTCAAAGTAAATGCAAACCAGAGAGCACCACAATTTTAGAGTGGTTCGGTCAATCTTGACCTACATCCACTTCTGGCTTCCTCCACCGATGAGGTCACCGATGTCGACTAGAGGCCTTCCTTTAATAGGCGAAGGCCAATCACCCTTTTTACAATTTCACTCCTTTTGACGGGCTTAGGAGACAACCCTTACAGAATTTTCTTTCCTCTCTTGACAGATCAAAACTTGGAAGAAAAGAGGAAGGAGAACTTTTAACTCATACAATACTTTTGAGCTCTAAAAATCACAGAGTAAGATCAAGATTTCGGTGGTTTTTTTGTTACACTATCATTGCTAAAAGGGTGGGGTATTTATAGGCCCCAACCTAGTTTGAATTCCAAGCTCAAAACTATCAATTCCGGAAATTTCGGGGTCTGGCGGTTGCACCGCCTGGCAGAGCCCGAAGACTGAGCCTCTAGGCGGTGCCACCTCCTGTCAGGGGCGGTTGCATCTCTTGCCAGAGCTCGGAGACCGAGCTCAAGCGATGCCACTGCCTGACTAGGGCGGTTGCACCGCCCAGCCAGAGCTCGGAGATCGAGCTCAAGTGGTGCCACCGTCGACCCAGGCGGTGCCACCTCTAGCCAAGTAATCTGGGTCCGAATGGGCTGATCCATTCGGCCCAATTTGGGTCTGTCAAGGGCCCAATTGCACCAAGATTAAGTTAATGGGATCACCTCCCATTTCTAACTTAATCATCGTGCTAACTACGAATTTCTTAAAGCATTTACTGCAACTTGCTCCGGTGCGTCAATCGCTTCTTCCTGCGAGCTTCCGATGAACTTCCGGCGAACATCCGATGAACCTTCGGTGATGCTCCGGCGGACTTCCGGCAAGCTCCTAGACTTGCGATGATCCACTTGGCGAGTTCCGACGAGCTTCTTTGGCAAGCTCTTGGACTTCTCGGATTTGTTCTCACAGAACCTCCGACGACCGTCCGGACTTCCGTTAAACTCTCGAACCCCCAACGTGATCATAGTCTTGACTCCGGCGCAACTCCTGCTGTATGTCTTACTTTCATCGTAGTTAATCCTGTACACTTATCTCAACATATGGATTAGATAACAAATGACAATTGACGTCATCATCAAAATCCGAGATTCAAAAATTTTTGAAGTAAAAAAAGAAGAAGAATCAAAAAGAGAAAAAGTTGATTATAATTTACTCTCAAATACCTATTTATTGATTTTTTATAAAAGACAGCCTTTGTAAATAACTATCAAAATAACTACAAAAGAAACTACCTTTTCAAATATCTAATAACTACAAAAGAAACTTTCCTTTTTCTTAATATTTAAATAATTTATAATAAATTTTCGAGTGATGTGGTGTATGATTATAAACTATTTAGATTTTATGAATGTGAATGATGCTTGAATATTTTTCAATATCCTCAAATAATTTTTTGGATCTTGGGTTTGGATTGTGGATGAATTATAATATTCTTGAGTTAAGATAAGGTCACATCTCTTGAATATACCAATTTGAGGGGTGTGATAAAGGTGGTATCAAAGGTGGTATTAGAGCATAAGTCAATTCCAAAGGGAGGTTAATTGATAAAGGGGCACCTCAAAAATCATAAAAATAATCGATGTATGAAGACTATCTCAAAAAGTACAAAAGTGAACAATATGCGAATATCATCTCGAAAAGTGCAAAAGTGATTTAGGTGCAAAGACTATCTTGGAAAATACAAAAGTGATCGATTTACAAAAAACTTGACCTATGTTAAAAGAAACCTACCACAACGGAAAGTATAAGGTAAAATATGCTCGAGACGCACGAGTTGAAAAACCTGACCCATGTCAGAAAAAACTTACTACAGTGGGAGGTGTAAGATAAAATATGCTTGAGGTGTACGAGTCGAAAAAACTTGACTTGTGTCAAAAGAAACACACTACGATGTAAGACATAAGACAAAATATATTTGAGACACGAGTCGAAAAAACTTGACCCGTGTCAAAAGAAATTCGTCATAGCGGGAGGCACAAGACAAAATATATTTGATGTGCATGAGTTAAAAAAACTCGATCTATGCTAAAAGAATCTCATCATGGTGGAAGGTATAAGACAAAATATATTTGAGGTGTGGAGGTCAGGAAATCTAACCCACACCTCCACTGAGGCACAAAGACCAAGAAGCCCAACCTCAATATTCGCCCAAGCGCAAAGGTCGGGAAGCCTGATCCCCACCTTTGCTCAAGACGCGAGGGTTGGGAAGTCCAACCCCATCTCCTTTCAAGGTGTGGGGGTTGGTAAGCCCAACCCTTACCTTCACTCAAGGCATGAGGGTTGGGAAGTCCCACCCTCACCTCCACTCGAGGCATGGAGGTTAAGAAGCCCGACCCCCATCTCTGCTCAAGACGTAGAGGTCGAAAAACTCGACCCCATCATGCCAATATACATCACTTAATGATACAAGGATCAGGTTGGCAATGGATCTCCACCAGTAATGCTGGAGGAGGGGATCTTAGGCAAATATGTTGAAAAAACTCGTTCCGAATGATGCGAGGTGCACAATGGACTAAATGTGTCAAATAAACTAAATATGTTACCAGGTTGATAATGGATCAAAGAGGTATGAGCTCAACATGCTGGATGAATCAGACATTGTACTTCAAATCCCTTTAATAAGAGCCATGAAGCACTTAAGGGGGGGGGGGGGGACAAATGATAGAGAGTATATTGTTAGCTAATCGTCATTCGATACGCAACTACCACATGGTGTCCAAGATGGAAAGGGAAGACAAGATCACCCTCCACCCGTTTGGCTATGTGGGTAGGGGGTCATGGCAAGGGTCCATAGCAAACAATCTATGAGAAGAGGCCAATGAGAGATTGTTGGAGGTGGTAAATGCTACCTCACTATAGAATATTTCATGAAATATTCTACCTCTTTGTGATCAGATATAAAAGCTCATCTCCAATATAATAAAATAGAGGGCTTACCATTTTTAGTAATCGTGTCGATACTTATAGACTTCGGATTACTTACTTGGGCATCAGAGGGATTGAGTCGGAAAATCTTTCTCGACCTTGGTATTTGTGTAGATAACACATCGAAAGCTCGGTATTTTCATTTCGGAGATATTTCAAATAATTCTATGCATATGGGTTTGAACTATAATCAAGATAATAATAATTTATTCTCTCATCATTATTTAATAATAAAAAATATATATGGATAGTGCTCAATATACGGTCAAAGTAAGTGAGAGCGCTTTAGGTCCAATAGTTAAGTGGTATGACTGGTCAGGGTGTTGGCGAATAAATGGGGAAGTAGGTGGTTCGGTGCGAACGTGATAAGCAAGGCCGTTATGGATGGGAGAGCGCGGACGACGATACGGTGTGATGGTGTATTATTCCACCGATCAGGGAACCAACGGTGGAAGGAATTCGCGGCCATGGGTGTTTGGAGAATTGGAAAACGAGAAAGCAGCACGACTTCTCGCGGTCAGCCCTGACCGCAACGGCCAACCACTCCATAGTAGGAATGCGCACCTTTTGAATGGACGATCTACTCGCTATTGACTTTTGACTACGACTTTGACCACGACTCGCCATTTCACACATAATTTTAAATCGAACCCAAAAACATAACTTACTCGTTGTGCGTCTACCATCCTAGTGGGTACCCACTCATTTTGTCGGCCGATAAGGTAGGAGGGAAGTTCTCATCGTGTCGATGTACTCCCACGAACCAACCGAACTTAAATCGCCAGTGTAATTAATGGAGGATGGAGCGAAAGAAGGTAGGCAATAAAGAGTACCCCACTCCCCCATAACCAAGTGACGAAA